>NW_012152382.1:3634-4350 GCF_000956105.1 Propithecus coquereli
ATAGTGCTTACATAAAAATTCACACAAAGTTGCTAAAGAGCATACAATTTTCAAAAATGCCCTGGGTTTTTATTACATTCAGTTTTCTACGGATGCACTCAAATCAATGGTAAAATGCAGACATTATGCAATATCTCATTATCTTTGGTAAAACTGCTCTCATTATTTTGTATCTTCACAGTATCAACTCTGATATCCACTTTGTGCTCGGTCTGGTATTACTAGGATGTCAGAAAAACATTAAGGTTGTATCTCCCTGGTGGTCTAGTGACTACTAAAAAAAAAAAAAAAAAGGCTGTATCTATGATGGGCAAGTATTTCCAAATAGCAGTAATAGCCCCCGGTCCCCATCCCCATTTCAGTGTGTCTACACTATCTACACAACCAGGCAGGGTGAGAGCACAATGGCTTCCAATCAGGAGTCTTGAGACCCCCTTTCAACTGCGCAAGAAGCAAATATTTGGGGAGAAGAGTGGAAACTGAGGCCATCTCTAGAGGAACCCCGGTAGCCACACTGTAGCGTGGTGAGGTGGCTCGAAGTATATTAACTCTTTGTGTACTTCAAGGCAATTGGAAATTGTAATTGCCAATATGTCTTTGATGAATCAATAATTTTTAATACGATTATAATTTTACAAATGCCAGGGTTTTTTAAGAGGCCATGAACTTTTTCTAACTTTTTTTTTTTTTTTTTTGAGACAGAGTCTCACTGTGTT
>NW_012152382.1:13495-14591 GCF_000956105.1 Propithecus coquereli
TTTTTTTTTTTTTTTTTTGGAGACATGGTCTCACTCTGTTACCTGGGCTGGAGTGCAGCAGTGTCATCAAAGCTCACTGTAACCTCAAACTCTTGGGCTCAAGCTACATCCTCCTGACTCAGTCTTCCAAGTAGCTGGGACTATAGGCACGCGCCACCCTGCCCAGCCATAGTTTTGGCAATTAATGCTACAGAAAGACTATCACAAGTGTGTAAAAATAAATGTACAAGGACACTTGAAAAATTCTAAATACTCCACACATCCACCAGAAAGATCTCTATATTAATGTGGGATGTTCTTTTAAGATGTTATCTGTAAATATACAACATGTTATAATTTGAAATAAACTCTCTTCAAGTCGTTTGAGCCGTTTCTGATCGTTGTAATTAAGTAACTCTCAACTAGGATCAAAGGAATTTCAGGAGAATACATCATAATACAGTATTGAGACATACTCATGATAGACCATCAAGTGAAAAAAGTCAAAACAAAATTTTACATTTCAAGGCAAGGCACAGTGGCTGACTCCGGTAGTCTCAGCATTCTAGGAGGCTGAGGCGGGAGGACTGCTTGAGGCCAGAAGTTTGAGACCAGCCTGAGCAAGAGTGAGACCCCATCTCCATAAAAAAAAATACAAAAATTAGGGGGCCGCCTGTAATCCTAGCACTCTGGGAGGTCGAGGGGGGTGGATCGCTGAAGGTCAGGAGTTCGAGACCAGCCTGAGCAAGAGCGAGACCCCGTCTCTACTAAAAATAGAAAGAAATTATTTGGACAACTAAAAATAGAAAAAATTAGCCGGGCATGGTGGCGCATGCCTGTAGTCCCAGCTACTCGGGAGGCTGAGGTAGGAGGATAGCTTGAGCCCAGGAGTGTGAGGTTTCTGTGAGCTAGGCTAACGCCACAGCTAACCACTCACTCTAGCCAGGGCAACAGAGTAAGACTCTGTCTCAAAAAAAAAAAAAAAAGAAACTGAAATCTTAAACATTACTGGTAGGAGTCTAAATTGGTACAATCTTTAAGGAAAGTAATTTGGCAATATCTATTAAAACTTAAATGTGCATTTCTTGGGCTCAGCAAAGTCCAGCTGTAGCAATTT
>NW_012152383.1:0-9654 GCF_000956105.1 Propithecus coquereli
GTGCAGGCTGGGTGCTGCCGGGACTGCGCGGGACGCCTTTGTTCCGTCTCTCCACACCATCATCCCTCTCACCTGAGTTTGCTTTTTGTTGGCCAATCTCATCTGTTTACTTTTTTCAGACAAAATTGAGAATTATTTTAAGTTCTCTCAAAAATGTGACCGCAATTTGCACTGGAGTGGCACCAAACGCACAGGTCAACTCCAGGGGAAGAGCCGCGTTCTCGGTACTGAGCTGCCCTCACGGGCAGAGAATGAACCTCGGTCGAAGGTTCTTTCCCTGCTGCGGCCAAGTTTGCAAGCTCCAAATACTTCCTGTTAGGTTCATTCCTAAACGTTTGCTGTTTTTCATTATTAGAATTTGCGTTTTAATTTTTCTAAGTGAGAATCGCTAATATACGGGAATGCTCGTGATTTTTATGTTTTTAGTTTCTCAGCCTGGCCCCTGGAGAGCCCTCGGGCTCGAGAACTTTCCGCCGCAGAAACACGGCCCCGTTCACGCCGCCTCGCCTTTCCTGCCCTCCGTCGGCTCCGTTCTGTTGGTTGCTTCGTCGGCCCTGTAGTTTCTCTTCACACAAACCCTTTCTCGCCCTTTCCCTTCCCAGTGTGAGGAAACAGCCCATCGTGGTTTGTCTGGGGGAGCCCCGGCCCCTGTCTCTGAGACGGTCTTCACGGGTGACCCCGGGGCTCCGACCGGCTCTGATTCGGAGCCACACGCCTCTTTCAGAGAGAGCTGGGTTCGAATCGGCCTCTTTCTTCTCGGTCGGTACAGGAGTACCCGAGCCTGTCTGGCAGGGACTGCGCGAAGAAGCGTGTGGCATCAGTTTCCCACGTGGGGCCGGCTTCCCCACTCCGGACGGGGAGAAAACCACCCATGCTTGCCATGCCATTCACACGAAAGTCACTCGGGAAAGTCTTGTTAGGGTTTTGCTTTTTTAATAGACTATTTTTTGGAGCATTTTTAGGTTTACAGGAAAATTGTGCAGAAAGTACAGAGTTCCCATGTTACTCCACCCTCTCCCCTGCCGCCGCTCAGGCAGTGTCCCTTGTTATTATCCTGCATTAGAATGTGGCATATTTGTTACAATTGATGAACCAATGTCGATACGTTATTACTAACTAAACGCACGGTTTACTTTGGGGTCCGGGCTTTGTGTGGTGCAGATCTGTAGCTTTCAGCAGGTGTACAGTGTCGCTCAAGGGTTCCTCCACCCCAACGCCCTGGGCTCCACCCACTCGCCCCCCTCCTTGCCCTGAACCCCTGGCAACTACTAACCTTTTGCTATCTCTGTAGTTTGTTTTTTAAGATGGGAGAGAATAGATTGTATATACAGGATAAGGGAAAACAACCAAAAAGAAGAGAACTTGGAGATTTCAGGAGAGAGAGGACATGCTTGACCGAGCAGGTTTCTGGGCAGCCTGGAGCAGGTGGCAGGATGTGGAGGATGAACGCTCGGTCTCCGAGACGGGCGGGTAGGAGGAGGACTCGGGCTGAAGGGAAGCATGCGCGTGGGAAGGCGGTGGGAGCTCTTGCCTGATGGTCTGAGCATTGCAGCGCAGTTCCAGGGGCAGCTCCGGGCAGCCTGGGGGTGGTGAAACTGTCTCAGAGGGGAAGGAGAGAGAACCAGGCGGGATGGATGATAAGTACGTAAGATTCCTGGCCGGGCAGCAAAAGCGCTGACGGAGGCTGGAAACCGCGGTTTGTGCGCGACTAGCCCCATGAACTCCAGGCCTGGGCGGGCCCGGCAGAGGACAAGAGGCAAGAGGTTGGCGGAGGCTGCGGCGGAGGGAACACCAGGGCTGTCCTGGGCTGGCGAGGAGTGAGGACGGTCTGCCCGGAGCGTGCCTTCTCCTGCCCAGGTCCCCAGTGCCGCCTCTCGCGTGGCCACATCTGGACATCCTGACCACATCTGGACAACACAGAAGAGGCAGGTGACACTTCCACTTCGCAGAAAGCGAGACTTGATCTCTATTTCTCTCAGTGTGGGGAGCCGAGCTGGAGATTCTAAAGAACCAGAATGCGTGTGAATGACTCTTCTCCAAGCGCTTTCACCCCGGAAGCATGTGCCTAGAACAAATGTCTCTCTGCAGCATGTCTCTTTCCAAAGGATTCTTGCAATTCCTTTTTTCTGAGGGGTGGTGGTTAACATTTTGTGTTTTCATCAAAGCCATATTCCATGAGTGTTATTCTGTAGCACTCTTTCGGAGCCAGGTCTATTTTTTAAAAAGCATTTGGCACTCTGAAGTGTTACATGTGGCTTAGTGAAAACAGCAATATGCAGAGATTCAAAAGATGTCACTCCATGTCAGGTACAAAACGTGATCAGCCTTAATTATTCTCTGACACAAACACCGACTTCGGCTGCAGGGCCATCTTTGTTGGAGGCGAGTCCTTTTCTGCACAGGGCTTCAGAGCTGCTCATCAACAAAAGGACCGAAGGAAACGAACCCTCCTGGACCCGCGTTTAGGTGAGCGATGGGATCGGTGGGGTTCCCTGAGCGCAACCTTGCTCTGCAGAACAGACCTGCCTGTCTGCCTCCTCCGTGCTGGCGTCGCCCACTGGTGGGGGCCTTGGTGTCTGCGCCGCCCTCTGGCTTTCCCGACTGCTCCGCGCACGTCTGTGCTCTCAGTGAACCCTGGGACAGTGGCGGAGAGAGAGTCGTCATCACCACCTTGCGCAGACGGACACAGAGAGGCCCCTGGAGTAGCGGGGAGGCCCGCGCCGAACCAGGCTGTGCTCTCTCTGCAGGGCCAGGTGTGGCTGTGTCGGGAAAGCTCTGGCTTCATCATGCGCTCAGCCGGGCACCGGCCAGACCGGGACGGCCGCGGGAGGTGCAGGTGGGGACGGCCGTGCCCTGGGCAGCTAGCTCGCCACGTCCCCGCGGGAACCTGCATAAGCACTGTCCTGGGAAGAGGCCAAGAGTTCTTCAACCACAGTAAAAATGAACCAGAGCCATCGTTAAACCCATCCCAGTTGATTGACAGCTTTCCACCTGCACACACGCTTCTGAAGACCAGCCAATAGTGACAGCCCCTCTTTTCCAAAAGCCAGCCAATCAGTGGCAGCCCCACCCTTCTGAAAGCCAGCCTATTGGTGAAAGCCCTGCCCTTGTAAAAGCCAACCAATCAACATAGTCTCACCTCGGTAACGGGTGCAGCAGCTGAAGGACCAGGCCTGAATGTTAGAAGACTGGCTCTTCCCTCCATGGAGGCCCCAGGTCTCCCCGGCTGGCATTTGCATGTGAGGCCAGAGCACCTGCTGAGGGCGGCCCTGGGCCCCTGTCTGAGCACCATACTTCATGGGGATGCCTTTCAGGCCAGGTGGTCTGATTTGATCAGGTGTGGCCAGAGGACACCGCTCGGATGACAAGGGCCACTCCAGGAGGCCCAAGCCACAACGGCACTGCCCTTCGTGCATCCACATCCTGGCCTTACGGCTTGTCGCGCGCCTTCCCAATCCCGCGTCCACGTCACTTGCTGCGGCAGCTCCACGGGGCCGGGGGATGCGGCACAGTGAGCGGTGAGCAAAGTGCCCAGGAAAGCCCGGGTGAGAGTCAGGTGCCGTCGCTGTCACATGGGCAATGTCATCTGGAAACCAGTGACCAGCTGGCGTCTCAACCCCCCTGGCATCCCCGCAGAATCCCCCAGCCTGCTACGCCCCGACGGTCTCGGATGCCTCCCAGACCGGCCTCTGCAGGAAAGACCTTGACACCATCATCATACTCCCTGGTGCTTTCGTCTCACCTGCAGGCCGGTGACTTCCCTGTGCCACCGACCGGGAGCCTGCACCTGTCCTGGGCACCTCCCCCAGCTCCACTCCATGGGGACACCACCACCTGCCCCCCACATCCCAAATCCATGGTGATGGTCCAGCCAGGTGGTGAGTTCTGAGCCTTCCGCAGCCAGCGACTGGCTATGCAAATCTCAGTGTGGTGACGGTGGCACCCAGGTCTCAGCAGCACCCCCTGAGGGAGCAGAGCGCTCTCTTGTGCTCTGTGTAACAGAGGAGCAAAGTGAGGATGGGAGAGGGCTGGGAGCGCCTAAAGGCTTTGTGAAAGAAGGTGCTAGAGCCAGGCCAGATCCCAGCTCTTCTGACCTGGCCCCATCCCATTGCCCCAGGTGGTAGTTTCTCACGTGACGTATGCGTAAACCACTGGAGACTTCCAGGAACTCCCTCTGCCTGGCCCAGGGTGGGGCCCTCCTGAGCTGTGCCCACAGAGGCAGTGGGGCGGGTCATTTGGCTACTGATGGTTGGTCCATGGAAATGCAAATTTAAAGGGCAGCCTAAATTATTTAACTAAAAGTTAATTATAAACGCATTTACGGTGATCAGCTCAGCATGCCTTAGTGGAATGGCCTTGACGCGCAAGGCCCCACACTGGGTTCTGAGGACAATCTGGATGAGACTGCAAGGGAGGGAGAGCAAGGAAGGAAGAAAACAGACTCGGTGGAAGTGACACCTTGCTCCGGTTCACGCTGCAAAACCATCCCCCTTAGGACGGGCAACTGAACTACACAGACGGGTGTCGGAGGGCGTGAGGGCCGGGACCCCAGGAGAGCCGTTGGTGGAAGGAAGAAAGGAAAGCAGAGGAGGCAGGTCCTTCTCTCCGCACAGCGGCATTGTGGGCATAGCGGGCGGGGCCTGCCGCTCTGGCTGTGTCACGGGAGTGCCCAGGGACACACGCAGGAGTAGGGAATTCCAGGAGAGATGGCGCTGGGTGCGGGGCCTACGCCTGGCTGTCCTCTCGCCTCCCCGAGTCTCCAGTCAGTTAAGCCGCCGACAGGAGCGTCCAAGGCAGCGGCCCTGGGCCTCTGACATCCCCCTGGCCGCCTGCGACACGCCCACTCCTTGGGTTTAGGCTGAAGGACCTGGAGTCTCTAGTCGTGAGGAGGACTCGGGGCTCAGGGGAATGACGAGGCGTGGTGTTCCCCCTTGGCCTTTATTTCTGACTTGACTGTGGAATTTCGTGGGAATTAGCACAAATAAACGGGACGAGTGGCAGTCTGAGCCAGAGCCACCTGGCTCTACCTGGGCTTCTCCCGCAGCAGCCCAGCAGCAGAGTGTGAGGGAGGGAGCCTGGCTCTTAGTTACCTGGTCATCCTGCCTGGGTCTCCTGTCCTCGGGCCGGGGGAGGGACTCAGTTGTCCTGCCGGTAGCATGCAGTCATCTGGGCTGGGGACATGCGCGCGCTGTTCCAGCTGTAAGATTCCCCTTCCGCGCGTCTTCGGTGAAACAAGACTCTGGAACAGCAGGAGCTGGCAGGGAGCAGGTTGCTGGTTTGGATCCACGATCTGGGTGGAGAGCGGCTTGGGCCCCGCCTCGCGGCAGGCACGGAGGCAGGAAGGCTTGGTGTGAGTGGCCGAGGGTGGGCCGAGGGCAGGGGTCTGTGCTGTCCCCGGGGCCTCCTGTTCTCCTCTCGTCTCAGGGCTTCCGGCTTTGGTTCGTGAGCGGTCGTTGTTGACTGTCGAGCTCTGCAGTCGGCCGCGCAGAGCTGCGGGGACAGCGACGATGCTGGCCACGAGCCAGCAAATCGGCCTTTTCCGCCTTATCTTGATTTGCCAGAAATCCTCCCCTTCTCACCCCGAACGTTTGCACTCGATGCCGAAAACCTGATGCCCTAATGTAGTGGATCGCAATTATTCTAAATTGGGCAGAAAAGCACATTTCGGAGACTTTTTCCCCATCTGTCTAACTTGAAGGTTCTGCTGTTCGTAATGAGTCATTTCTTCAGCACAGAATCTGGACCGAGAGGAGTTTTCACATTTAATCTTTGCTCCTCCATCGTCTAGAAGCTGGAAACCTTTCCTCCCCCCGGGACAGACGCCGAGAGCCCCAGCCACCGGCCACGAAGGAGACCCTGAGGGGTGCGTCACGCCTCCCGGGCTCTCTGTCCGAGAGACTCCTTGGGCTCTGGTTTGGGTGACGCCCGAGGACAGGTGGAGTCATGAGGTGGGGCAGGCAGGACGGTGAGAGAGAAAGAGGAGGAGGCTGGATTTAAGGCAAGCTCGGGAGATGCTGACGCCGCTGCTCCCTCATGCCACATGCTACCTTCACAATAACGGAGGCCTGTGCTGTGGGAACTGTTTACAAGTGACATCACTTGTCACGCCCAAGGGACAGATTGGCAAGGTCCCTGCCGTCCTCTCTTCGCTGTGTCTCGGGCCCGGGGCCGCGCTCTGGGCCACTCTGCGGGACGGAGGGACGAGGCCTGACCCTGAGGACCCCGGACTCCATCTCCCCACTGTCATGGGGACAGTTGCAGTCACTCACTCACGGGGGTCAAGGTTAAGCCAGCCGGGGAGTGCGGAGGGAAGGGGTGCAGGGGATGAGCCTGTGGCCGTTGACTGATATCTCTGCTAAACTCCCTCTAAGGCCCGTCATCATCTGACTTGAAGCCACTCTAAGTATGTTTTTTAAATTGAGGTGAAATTCACGTAACAAAAATTGAACCACTTTAGAGTGTCTATTTCAACAGCATGTAGTATGTTCTCAATGTTGTGTGACCGCCATTTCTATCAAGTTCCAGAACACTTTCATGACCCTCAAGAAAACCCTATGCCCGTCACGCCGGCTAGAAGCCACTTGTAACTTCAGGCACACGAGAATGAAGACAAGTCGCTCCATGGTGTCGGGTGAGGGAGGTGCGGGGGAGGACCCAGGGCTCTGGCGGGGGCAGCCCAGGTGGCCAGAGGCACTGCCGCCCGCCGGGCTCGCGCCGGAGACAGCACGCAAGGGCACTGCGAGCGTGACTCTGAGCAGACTCGGGTTCCCCTTCCTCTGTTCTGCTGGAGGCTGGGCGGCCCTGGGCAATTACTCAACTGCTTTAAGAAGGAACGTCTATCAGTACTTGCTTTGCAGGGTTGAGGCGGGGACCACGTGGGTCCACCTGTAAGAAGGGCCAGCTCTCAGCAGTTCTCCGTCCTCCTTCCTTCCTCGCAACGGACGTGGCTCTGGCCTGGGGGGGCAAAGAGGGCAGGTGAGGAGGGATCCACGCTGGCTCTCGTTCTGTTTGCACCTTTCAGTGAGCCGAGACCAGAGACAGGGTGGGGACAATGTTCTCCCGGACATGGGCTGCTGCGTCTGAGGTGGCTCCTCCGGGGGTGGGGGTGAGAGGTTAGTGTTTTAACAGAGGATGAGGGAGAGAGAGGGAAGGATGGGGGTGGGGAGAGAGAGAGAGGCAGGGTCTTCAGGTCCTGGTGGTGCCTGGCCCCACAGGAGCAGCTCCCTCAGCCTCCTCCACCCGGGTGGCTGGCTGTGCCCCTGCCCCCCACCATCCCGCGGGCCCATCCTGCTGTGTCTTCCCTCTGGAGGACACTTTGACGCCATGGCCGGGCTGGCACAGCGGGGCCCCCTGGCTGCAGCGCCGCCCACCGTGCTGCTCACGGCACCCCCACGATGGCGGGTTCACTGGCTTCAGTGGCAGCCATGCCACGGAGCACTTGAGTGAATGAGTCACGCAAATCCCAGTCAACGACTTGTTGATTGGAGCCGAAATCTGAGCTACCGGCGGAGGTGAGGACCCTAGAAGGGGATGAATGCCAAGAGGCCTAGTGCGGCCGGCTCGCAGGGTCTGGGTTGGTCAGAGCCATGCGCAGGTGGGCCGGGGCAGGACTGACCACCTCCCGAGGCAGTGCGTCCCAGCTGGGCTCGTGGGGAAGGTGGCCCTGCTTCCTACCGTGGGCTCCCGCACAGCCAGCCTGCTCACCCACACCTGGGGGGGCCTTGCCCACGCCCAGCCCACGGCGGCCCTCCGCTGTCTGCTGTGTGCCCAGGGCCCCTGGTGGGCCTCCTCAGGTCCCCGTGGGCCTGGACGTTGGTGGCACCCACCCAGTAGCATGCCTGGCCCAGGGGGAGCTCTGCAAATCCTTGCCAACGGGCTGGGCGCATCCCCAAGGGGTCTGGGAGATCAGGGTGACGCACGAGAGCCAACGGAGGCCTCAGCGGTCTCGCCTTTTCTCCTCCCTGTGAGGTGGCGGCCCTTCCATTGGTTCTGCAAGTGTAGAAACAGCTCTTGCCTAATCGTATGCAATCGCTTTACTGCGGGAGGCCAGCTTCCTGCTCAGGGGCCCTGCCGTCCTGCGTCTGACCCACAGGAAGGTGAATTCAGAGTACACACGAGGCTCACCCCCATCTGCACTCACTGGCGTAACTCTGACTCGGGGCGCACAGGGGGAGGGGCAAGGACAGTGTCTGCAAGGAGGACAGGCCAACCGCCTACCCGCCGGTCTTTCTCCCGTGTGGGAAGGACTCCCTCCCAGGTCCCTCTGCTCTCGAGGGCAGGGACCGGTCTGTCGTGCGTGTGCTGCAGTCCCCCCGCCGGAGCAGGCCCGGGTGGAGGATGAATGAACCCCTGGTTGCCCTAGCCCCATCCTGGACAGGACCAGCCCAGACAGGTGACGTCGGCTGCAGGATGCACAGAGGACAGAGGCCAGCCCCTGGGGAGAGAGGGAGGAGGGTGGTGCCGGGGAGGGACGGTCGAGAAAATGGCCTAGGTTGGCATCCGTGCAGCAAGCCCAGGAGCCATCAGTGGGGGCTCTGGAGGGCGAAGGGGCAGGTGTCCAGTGTCCACTGGGGGGGCAGGAGCAGGGCGAGGGTGCTGGGTGGGGGCTCCACAGGGTGCCAGGCTGGGCCCCATCCTCATACCTGGGCCTCACTGGCCTCCGGGCAGGCAGCCCTGGGCCTAGAGCCAGGTGGAGGTGGGGGCGGTTGGGCTGTGGTCTAGGGTGCTGGGCCCCGTCTGTGTCCACCCCTGCTGGTCCCTGGGCTGCATCCAGGTCAGTGAGGGAGGCAGGGAGGGCAGATGCACGCATGCCATGCTGGGACGGGCCCCACGTGCCCACAGACCACGTCCCAGAGAGGCCACAGTGCCGGAGTCTTCCCACCCCCTGCGCCCCGCCCCCCTCACGGCCCCATGTCTTGGATTTCTTTGATTAAGAAAACGAAAATTCCCCTAAGATGCAAGAGCCTAAACATTTTGAGGATTTTCTGTGTCTCAGAAGCTTAGGCCCCTTGCTGGGCCACACTCTACACGTCCTCAGAGGACTAAGCAAGGCTGATTCACCCGGAAAATCTGATGTCCAACCTGCGCTGTCTCCCGGGTGGGTTCAATTTGCTCCCGGCATTTTATCCCTGGAGCTCACTCAGGAAGTGTCTCCCGACGCCTCTCCAAGGTGCCGACGAGCGACGTTCTGAGGGTCGCTGCTCAGAAACGAGACTCGCCAGCGGTGGGCGCTCTGCGAGCAGCACGTACGCGGTTACTCCGCGTGAGCAGGCGCGGTCTCTGCTGGCGCGTCGCGAGCTCGCACGTGGAAACACAGATCCGACGGCGCTCCGCACGCAGCCCAGACGCGCGCGAGCTCCTGCTCAGGAGGTGCCTATCTGAGCTGTATTGTAAATGTTTACCCCGCAATTGTACAAATAGAAAGAGTGTCACAGTTGATAAACTGGGACATTCCTTTAAAATGCACCTCTGTCTTTAACATTTTAAAACGAAGCTTTTATTGTTGAAAAGCTGCTACACACAGAAACCGCAGGGCCCGGTGGTCGCGGCACGGCTAACCGGACACCGCCAGGAACGGGGACACCCAGGAAGGAGGCCTCCGAGCAGGCCAGGAAGCGGCCGCAAAACTCACGCATTTTAGGCCAGAGGAACCTC
>NW_012152383.1:11484-14671 GCF_000956105.1 Propithecus coquereli
GGAGCTGGGGCTCCGTCGGGCTGTATCCGTCCTCCTCCTCCTGGGGACGTCTCGCAGGTTTCTGTCGCGGATCCGAGGCTCTGGCCTCCCCCCGGCGCTGGTGGGGTCTTACCTGTGTCCCGGTGCCTGGTGGGGCACACGTATGTTCAAGAGATGGTTTCTGTTTTTTCTTTCCCTTCCTACTTCTCGAGGAAGGGGGTATGTGCCCAGGGGCACTGAGGACTTGGAGTCCATCCACTGTCCGGCGGGCGGTGGGGCTGTCGCGGAGGGGCTGCTGCCATCTGGCCGGGAGAAGCGAGGACCGGGGAACACACAGCTGCCCTCCTGCACACGAGGGTTGTTGGGTCCGTTCCCGGAGGCACCACGCGGAGAGGAGGAGAAGACAGACGCCGGCGCGGTATGGCTGATGAGGACAGTCGCGACCCGTGAAGGGCCGTGGGGGCGGTGGCAGGTTCCCTGCCGTCGAGCACACAGCCAGGCTGCCTAGCTCCACGGTGGGAAGGGGGGTGGGGTGTGTGTCAGGGAGGGACAAGGAGCCGCTGTCCCAACCCAGAGCTTCTGCGCCTCTGTGGGGAAGCGTGGTTAAAGGAGAGGGAGGGGCGTGGTGGTTGAACCAGAGCGTTTCTGCAACGGGGAAGCAGGAACAGAGACCGGGGTGCGTCAGCGCTCACCCCCTCTGGGCCCCTGAGACCCTGGGGACAGGGCTGCTCTCGGCAGGTCCCCGTGCTCACCTGGGCACTTCAGCTGCGCAGGGTGGTTCCTTCTGCTTCTGTCAGGCCTGTGAGAACCATAAGCAGGAGTAAAGGGGTGACATTGTCACGGTCGATAGGTGGGTAGATTAATGCATGTAAAAGGCCTGCGGCAGGGATGGGACTCGGCTGCTAGCCATTCCTGCTGTTCATAATTGGGGTTCCCATTTTACAGATGAGAACACCGAGGCTCAGAGAGGTCCCATCACTTGTCCCAGGGTGCCCAGCCTCGCTCTCGGCCCCCACGCTCAGGACCAGCCTGCTGCTAACAGCTGTCACGTGTGCCTGCGATGGGAACATGGGCAGAGGCAGGCAGACAGCCCTGCACGGGCAGTTTGGTCCCCGCGGGGGCTGGGCGTGCAGGGCCAGCTGGCACTGGCGGGAGGACCACCGGCCCCATCATGGCCCGACCTGAGCCGGCAGCTGCAGTGGAGCTGGAGCTTGTTCCAGAACCCTCCTGTGTTGCGTCTTGAGTGCAGCCACCACCTCGATGGGGCTGAGACAGTGTGGCCTGATCATGTGGCCCTGCCACCCCGGGTAGACTGAGAGTGGGGGCGGGTGGCTCCCACTGGAAACTCAGTGTCACAATCTCAGCAGAAGGGGACTGGGCGCCCCATGGAAGAAGCCTGGGGCTGTCCCCTCACCCCCCATGGCCTTCAGTGTTCCAGGGTGCCGGGCAGCCCAATGACGGTGAGTCACCCCAGATCGGAGCATTCGGCTTAGGGGTGCCGTTCCCTCAGGGAGCCGAGCCAGCTCCCTGCAGGAGAACAGCCAGGGGCCAAGCCCGGGAGGAGCGGTCAGGCCGCTGGCCCAGCTGAACCTGGGTCCTAGCACACCGCAGGGCAGATGCTGGGAGACAGAGCGGTGTCAGCCAGGGCGTGCAGGCAGCCTGCCCCTCGCAGCTGGGGTCCCTGCCCCGCAGCCCGGGACCCAGGTGGCCAGGCAGCCTGTGCGCGGGTCTCTCCAGGGTCTGGCTTCGCTTTCTGTCCTGCGACACGGGATGCTCTGCGACGCGCATTTGTGGAAAACATCACGCGGACGTGCGTGACACAGATTTGTCCTGTACGCGCCCTGGACACAGGGACAGCAGCGTGCCCTGGGCTCCCTGGCAGGCCCCACCTTGCGCCGTGCCTAATTCCCACTCGCCGCGGAGCGACATCATGACACTGGGCGATCTGGACATTTTCTCCAGACTTCAGGCCGGGCGCCCCCTCAGCGGGGGCTAAACTGCCGCCCCAGCGACGGCCGACCCGGTAGCACGGCGACAGCTGTGATTTTTGAGGAAACGAAGAACATTAATAGCTGCGACCCAAAGCTAAAACACAAAACCAAACAGAAAACACAGCAGCCCCCAAGGGCTGAGATCACCAAGAAGCGCGAGCCAGGCTTCAGACAGGCCGGCAGGCCCCGGCGGGTGGGACGGGGTCAGGCCCCCTCCCCAGGGCAGAGCCAGGGGTCGGGGCCACGTCTGCCCTGTCGACTGCCCTGGGCTTCGGGGCTGAGGGCGGCGGCTGCGCCCAGAGGCGGGAAAGCCCCGTGGAGCTCACACCTTCACGGGACAGATTGAGCAAAGGGCCCACACACATGCACACACGTGCACCCTCGCACATGCACGCACACGTCCGCCCTGCACGTCCACCCTCCGTGTATGCATGCGCACACATGCACGCAAACAGCTTCACACATGTGTGCCCCCTACATGCACCCAGCACACACACATATGCATGCCCCCTACACATGTATGCATATTTACCATGTGCCCAGGCACACTCACATGCACACCACACACGTGCAACACGGGCACGCCCCCTACCCATGTATGCACATCTACCGTGTGCCCAGGCACACCACACACATGTGCAACACGGGAACGCCCCCTACCCATGTATGCATGTCTACCGTGCACCCAGGCACACTCACGTGCATACCACACACACGTGCAACACGGGAATGCCCCCTACACATGTATGCATATCTACCGTGCGCCCAGGCACACGCACGTGCACACCACACATTTGCAACATGGGAACAGCCCCTGCCCATGTATGCATATCTACCAGGTGCCCAGGCACATGCACATGCACACCACACACACGTGCAACACGGGAATGCCCCCTACACATGTATGCATATCTACCGTGTGCCCAGGCACATGCACGTGCACACCCACACACTTGCAACACGGGAACAGCCCCTGCCCATGTATGCATATCTACTGTGCGCCCAGGCACATGCATGTGCACACCCACACACGTGCAACATGGGAACGGCTCCTGCCCATGTATGCATATCTACCGTGTGCCCAGGCACATTCACGTGCACACCACACACATGTGCAGCACTGGCATGCCCCCTACACATGTATGCATGTCTACTGTGCGCCCAGGCACACTCATGTGCACACCACACACATGTGCAGCACCGGCATGCCCCCTACA
>NW_012152383.1:14721-15127 GCF_000956105.1 Propithecus coquereli
TGCATGTCTACTGTGCGCCCAGGCACACTCATGTGCACACCACACACATGTGCAGCACCGGCATGCCCCCTACACATGTATGCATGTCTACTGTGTGCCCAGGCACATGCGTGTGCACACCCACACACGTGCACACCCCTCTCACATTGCAGGCGCTCACCCTGAGACCTGGCACCGGGCCCCACGCTGGGTCCTTGGCGTTTCAAGGACTCCGTGTCATATACCCAATGCGTGAAAGCACACTCAGGGCCGGGCCACAGAGGAAGGCCTCCCACGTGTCTGCCCCGTGGCCTGGAGCACAAGGTGGCCGTGGTGGGCTGTGCAGTCCGTGGCTGCTGACGCTGGACGGAAAGGTTTCTGAGGGCTCGGGGACTTGGTGGCCCAAGCGCTTGGGTGGAAAGACAGT
>NW_012152383.1:16837-17172 GCF_000956105.1 Propithecus coquereli
CTCAAAAAAAAAAAAAAAAAAAATGGAATAGCGGGGCCCTCACGCCCTACCTGGCCGGTGGGACCTGCTGCCTCTGCACGAGTCCCTGCGCTCCGGCTCTGCCCGCGGTCGGCTCTTCCTGTCTGCTCCCCGGGAGACATTTCCTGATTCCCCCGAGGGCACCCACGGCCCAGCCCCTCCTGGGCACTGGTGCCCTTCCTGCCCTCTCCCGGACTGAGCTGGGCAGGGGCCTCACCACAAGCAGGTACCCGAACGCAGCCTGTGTCTGTCAACTTGGCCAACCAAGTGCCACCCTTCTTGGGCCGTGTGAGCTCGCCAGCTGCTGGCCACGGCGT
>NW_012152384.1:0-1229 GCF_000956105.1 Propithecus coquereli
TTAACCTTTTCGACAAGTTACAATACATTCAATGCAGTCTTTGAAAATATATTGACACTGAAGAATTTCTCTTTTTACTACCAACCTCTAACAACCATCAGATCCTCTTACTGTGAAACACTAACCAGATGTTTGCAATTTTCCCCTAAGCCAAAACTAGAAGACACATGCAAAAATGCAGCAAAGAGGCCTTAAGTTTAAACATGGCAAACAATAGAGCGGTTGATCAAGTCTCTTTTAGCAAGTTCTTCTTTTTTAGCATAAGTGATCTAGGAAAGTTTCTGCTAGGTCTGTACTCTTAAGGGATGAGTGTTTCCTGATTGCTCAAGCGCTTTCAATTCCCATTCCTAAATGGTGCGCACTATTTGAGGGTGGAAGCAACTCTGAAGGCTGCAAGGGAGAAATAGGACAGGGCAGATTTTGCCTAAAGTTATGTACAAAGATGTAAGTTAGAGAAATGTCTATGCTTTGCCTTGGTGTTAAAGGCCAGCAAGGAAAAGTTGAAACCTGTATGTGAAAAGGGTTGCATCATCCTCTACCTTTCATCCCACTCCTCACAGTAGAAGAGCAGATTCAGATATCATTATTGAAGGCCAAAGCAAACTATTTCACAGAGGCAAAACACTCAATCCTTTGCAAGCCAAAATGCTAACAATCCCACGAATTGACTGAACTGAGTTAGAAAATTAATCAAATTAATTAGAAATGCTTAGTCACAGGTTTAAGTAATTTTCAAGGAACTTAAGGAATCAGCAGGATATTGAAAGAGAAACAAGAATACTTGTGCCCAAGTCCTGGGGACACGTAGGTCACACATCCAACAAACCTCATACTCCTTTAATCTTTTCAGGAGCCCTTTTCTCCTTCAAAGTTTCAGAGTTTTACCTGTTTCCTTCCTTGTTTAAAGATATAACTAGTTACTCAATGATTTTTCCTGATTTCTTCTTCCTCAAGCCCGATTTCTTCTTCCTGCAATAAACTCTATTATTGGATATAATTAGCCTAGAATTTTTTAAGAATTGTGTCTATTTTAACTCCTTAAAATATCTTTAAGTGCTTCTATTTAAAGAGGCTTATTGCCAAATATTATGAAAGCAAAGGAAAAAAGACAAAAATAACAGAGAAGTTAGAAATGATCCATAGATAGTGGAAACAAAAATAAAAAAATTGATTTTTAAATTTAGGGCTCTTTTTTAAGTTATTGGTTAATGAACTCTTATAAACAATAC
>NW_012152384.1:2463-2796 GCF_000956105.1 Propithecus coquereli
CAGCTCAAATTAGAAGCAAATTAGCCTTTCCTCTGTCTTTTTGTTGTATTCAGGTCCTCAATGGATTGGATGATGCTCATGTGCATTAATGAAGACAATCTTCTTTATCTCTACTAATTTAAACACTAATCTATTTTGGAAATACTCTCAATGACACAACCAGAAATAATGTTTACCACCTATCTGGGAATCCCTTAGCCCAGTCAAGATGACACATAAAAGTAACTATCACAGGTGCCGAAGCATTCTAAGGTATATGTATTTCTTTCGAAGAAGGTACAAAAACTGATTAATTTCAGACTTTGTAAAGCCAAATAAGCATGCTAAAAAGTG
>NW_012152384.1:3310-3561 GCF_000956105.1 Propithecus coquereli
GTAATTATTTTAATGGCTCTCCATAAAATAATTGTTCACCATTTATAACTAGCATTTAGCAATAACTTTAAAGATTGACTAATTAAAAATGCATTCCTTTGATATATAATAGATTCCTCATAATTTAATGTATCCATTTATGTGACTATTTATGGAAAATGTCTTACAACCTACTCAAAGCCATTCTTCTGAATAAAATTCTATCTGGAAAAATCAGGGGCATTGCTTCTTTGTGGAAATTTGGACATTCT
>NW_012152384.1:5237-5539 GCF_000956105.1 Propithecus coquereli
AATCTATGGGACTCAGCAAGAGCGTTCCTCAGGGAATTCATAGCCTTTAATGCCTTCATGAAAAAGACAGAAAGATCATAAATTAACAACCTAATATCACATCTCAAGGAACTAGAAAGGAACAGCAAACTAAACCTAGTTAACCAGCAGAAAAAAAGAAAGAACAAAGGTCAGAGCAGAATTAAATGAAATGGAAAACAAACAAACAAAAATACATAAGATCATCAAAAAAAGTTGATTCTTGGAAAACATAAAGAAAATTGGCAGAGTACATGCTAGATTAACCAGGAATAGAAGAGAAA
>NW_012152385.1:0-271288 GCF_000956105.1 Propithecus coquereli
TGTGTGTGTGTGTGTGTGTGTGTGTGCATGGTGTGCGTGGCGGGTGCCTGTGTGTGAATATCTGTGTGCGGATACGTCTGTGTGTGTGTACATGTTTGTGCATATGCCTGTATCTGTGTGTGGGTGTGCATGTGTGTGGTGTATGTGTCTGTGTGAGTGTGTTTGTGTGCACGTGTGCATGCGTGCGCACTCATGGCTGGCTCACATCCCTGCTTTGCACTCCCCTCCCACAGGGCCCTCCACTGGAATCCAAGCTGGGCCACATAGATTGTGTGTTCACAGCTCAGTGGCTCCCGACAGGGGTCTCGAGGAGGGCAGTCATACTTAGCGCCCAGTCAGCACACCCCGAGGGGCCATCAGATGTGAAGTGGGACAGCCCTAAGCAGCCTCTGCTGCTGGCTCTGCTCACTTGAGTCACCCACTCCTTACTCTGGCCAGCTCGACCCCGAGCCCTGGATCCAGTGGGGTCTGGAACGGAGTGGTCTTCTCCAGTCCTGGACCTGATGGGCCCACCCGGACCCCTTCTCCACTCAGCAAACCCAGGGGTGAGCCTGGGGCAGGGGTCCCAGCACTTTCTGTCTACCCCGCCTTTCCCTGCATCCGAGCCCTCTCTTGCCAGGCACCAGGGCAAGGCTCTTCCCTGCCTCGTAGGCCCCTTCTCTGGCTGGCATGTGCCTGCTGGCCAGGAGGCAGGAACTGTGGGGTGTGGGGCAAGATATCCCAGAACGGATGCCCTGTTCTCTGCCAGAGATGGTGGCAGCTGAACCCACGGCACCCCGAGCCACGCTTGGTAATATAATCAAGGTAATAACAGCAGCAGGAGTGACAACAGCTACTGCTTATTAAGTGACCACCATGTGCCAGGTGCTGTGGGTAGAACTCTAACACACCGTGGCGTCTTCTCTCACAACCTTGCAGCCGGGACTGTCATCTCTGCACAGATGGGGAAGCTCGTGGGCCCCTGTGGTGGACCCACAGGCCTGTGGCTGCCCCAACTTGGGTCCTGGGGAGCAATTTCTCTCTCCCTGGGCTGTGAGATGCCAGCACCTCCCGCCTGGGTCACAGGTCTGAGGGGCTAAAATGTCACCTCAGGCACGGTGTTCGAAGCGGAGCTTTCCAGGGCAGGATTTCTGCCTGACAGTCTGTGTCAGTGGAGCCCACGCTGTCGAAGCACCCACCCCACTGTTTACCCTGAGTCCACCGGATATTGCTCAAGGCACCAGCCTCTCGCTCTTACCGACCCCACACTTAGCAGGCTTTCTATAAATATTTGCCGAATAAGCAAATGTGTGAAAGGGCAAATGCTTATCTTAAGTCATCACTCTGAATTCTCCCTTTTCTCAACCCCAAAGCGGTTCCAGAATTCACCTCCTTCACCTCTGCGCAGCCATGTCTCAGGCTGAGGCCCCAGCACAGCCGGAGCCAGGACCCTGCCACCCAAACGCGTCCGCACGCCCCGAGAGAGTCTGCGAGGCAGGGCTGCTACGTCACTGATCCGTGCCCGTCTCCTCCAGGCCACAGAATAAGGGTGCCCAGGCTTTCGGGCCACTGCAGGCCCTCCCTAGGACGTGCCCCCACCACTGTCCCCTCCTGAACACGCCTGTACACCTGGCCTTTGCCTTGTTTCCAGGTCTCCTCTACCTGGAATGCCCTCCCTCCTTTTCTGTGCCTATAGAAATAATATTCCTTTTATGGGCCAACATATCTGTCACTGCCTCTAGGAAACCCCTCCCCGGGCTACAAAGGCACAGCCCTCTTTATACAAAACTGACCACATTATGCCGTGGCCTTGCCTTTGCGGAGTGGAAGAACAAACACTATAAGGCAATCTGGGAACATCGGCTGTACGTCTGGGTACTCCCCAGCCTTTAGCTCTGCACTGAAACTGACAAACATCCTCTAACCAAACCCAGAAGCCCTCGGGGTCACGTTCCTGCAAAGCTCCCAAGCGGGGCATTTCCAGGTGGAGACAGTGTCTCCACTGAGAACCGACCGTGTGCCACTCTTGGGAGAACCGGTCCCTGTCACAAACCTTCACTCAGTTGGAGGTGTGCCATCTGACTTTAAGAGTTATGGCATTTCAGAGAAGGGGGTTAGAGAAGGGGCCGACACCTGAACTGGGAAGGATTTGGATGTAGAGAGGTCATTTCAGGTGGAGGGGACCTCAGGGGCAATGACATGGAGGTGGGACCCAGCACAGTGTCAGGGGCAGCAAGGAGGCTGCCCTGCCTGGGGTGTAGATCGGCTGCAGGCAGGATGTAGATGCCCAGAGAGCACCTCTAACGCAGACTGCAGCCACTAGGTGGACTGTGCCTGGGAACAGGGGTGGTTATTAAAAGAAAATGCTGATAGGAGCCTCTGCCCCCCTTTGCTCCTAAATAACACATAAAGTAAAATAAAAAAGCTTATTTTCCCAGCAGGA
Source organism: Propithecus coquereli (assembly GCF_000956105.1). Lineage (NCBI taxonomy): Eukaryota > Metazoa > Chordata > Mammalia > Primates > Indriidae > Propithecus > Propithecus coquereli. The sequence continues at coordinate 2,423 of NW_012152385.1, forward strand.
CTCATGAGCTCCCCACAGGCAGGAGCTGGTTTCTCCCCTTTCCTCCTTCCACCCCCATCTGATCTAACCCATGTCCTGTCCCTCAGGACGACCTGAGCTTGGGCCTTGTCTGCAGTTGGACGGGGCTGCCTTCTCCAGTGAGCCTGCACTCCCCTCCACTCACCTGTCTTTCCTCCAGACAGACCCATCACATTCCGATAGGGGAAGTTGCATTATAAATTCAGGCAAAAAATAACTGTAAACGGCTTTGCAAAGCTTTGCCCACTGGGAAGCAGAAAAGCAAATCATGCTCCTTTCCATCCCAACAGGTGAGCCGTAGCTTCTCTGTTGCCCTGAAAGGCACAGGGAGGTACCATAGGAGGCAACTCGACTCTGAGCTTCTGCGGGGTTCCATGCCAAGAGGCAGGCGGGCTCTGTGCTGCCTGGGAGCCCAGTGAAGCTCACCCCATTCAAATGATCCACCACCAGGCTCTTCTGCTGACCTGGTCTTGGTTGGATGGGGAACGGCCAACCCTCTGCCGACCTCCTTCCTGACCCTCAGCACCTGCTCCAGCACAGTTAGTCCCCCATGTGGTGTCCCTGACTCTCATTCGTGCATCCTCTGACCTCATCTGCGGTAAGCTCCTTGAAGGCAAGAATGTGGCTAAGTTTCCCCTGTATTCACCCACAGCTTTGTTCAGGCGCCAGCAGTAAGCAAGGCATCAGCTATAACCGCATTGATGTGAGTGACGGCTGTCTCGTGGACATCCATCAGTATGGAAATGTCCGTCAGGCACCAGGACAAAGAAGTAAAGTCTGCCTGCAAAGGATACTTTACTCTCAATATCATGCTTTGTTTAATTAACTGTCTCCACTAGGGGCTGTTAACATACTAAAACATATTTTTCAAAATCACATGATTAACCTTGGGAATTAAAGAGTCAACCAAGCCTCTTGATGTGCTAAGGCCCCTAGTAAGGACAGTGGCCATCAGTGAACCAACAGCCCCTTGTTCACTGTGACCCGTGGCTGCACTGTGAGGACACGGGTCCCCCTCCCTAGAGTCAGCTCTGGCATGGCTGATGTCCCATCCCACCCCCCTGGTAAGAGCGTTCTCCCGCAGGGCTGCCCAGGGTTTGCATTGCTAAGTGGTACTTGGGAGAAAAAAAAAATCCACATTCATATATATTTCTCTCCCTCTCCACTCAAAATCTCTGGGCTTTTGAATATAAGAGCCTTTTATTTCCTTAAAACAGCAGCTGCTTTCATTTAGTTTTATGGATTTAACACATCGAGAGGTGGGAGGAGCGGATAGGAAGTGGTGAATTTCTCAGGTCTACCTGCTTACACCTTCCAAAGGATGAGGGACCTGGTGCGGAGCACCCCGTATCCGGGAAATGTTAATTCTCCCTTCCCAAGGCTTAAAATTTAATTTGCTTAGGGAGTGCCTGTGAGGGAGCTCTTACTTCTTCTCCCTCCCTCCTCCTCATCCCATAAATGTCCACTTGCCCTGCATCCTTGATGTCACCTTACCCTCCTGGGAAAGCACAGCCAGGAGCAGAGGGGAGGTGGCCCCAAGGCCTGGGCTGTAGGGGGCAGGGAGGAATGTGCCTGAGGACACCCCAGTGAGAAGCCCTTCCCTGTCTGGGTACATAATTGAGGAACCAGAACTGAGAGGTCTGAGGCCAGAGCACCTCTGTCCCGGGCCTGTGGAATCAGGGCCGTGGACACAGGATCTGAGCGTCAGGGGTCAGGGGAAGGTGATGGAGGGTGGATGGTGGATCCCTGCAGCAGAACCAGATTCATGGGATGCTCAGTTCCAGGTCACAGACGGGGTCTACAGGCTGGGTCCCTGCAGGGAGTCTTGCCTCAGAGAGTGATCACAGACCCGGAGCTGGGCTAGGCTGAGGCTTGGGCTCTGCAGAGGCTCCCGCCCCCCGTGATGGTCAGAGGAGTCTCCACCTCAGCTTTGTGGTCTCCTTGCTTTTGGATCTGTCTCCTGCCCTGACTGGATGCTCCCTGAGGACTGGGCTCACTCTTTTCGTTCACTCTTGTGTCTCCAGCACCAGGAACTGTGATGAGTGACTTCTTGTTGCTGAATCTGGGCCCTGTGGCTTTTGTTCTCCTCCTGAGGCCCCTGGAGTGTTGTAACCACTGTTGGTCACCTGTGGCAGAGGGGACCCTAGAACCTCGGTCCTGCTTTTGTGCCAGCATCTTCCTCTTTGGCTGCGTGGCTGCTCCCGGCTTCTCCCCTTCAAGTCGTCCCTGGGCCTCTCCTTCTGCTCCAGGGCAGACACCCCAGTCTTTCCCCTCTCCAAGGACTTGTCTCCATTTCTGTACCCTGAAACCTCCCTCTATCATGGTGCTGGGTAAGGACTCAGGAAGGCGGGGTGGACTTGTAGTGCTGGATTGTTGAGCCCGCAGACAGGCCTGCTTCTGCCGGCCCAGGGTCCGCCCTCCCCTGCTGGATGGGCCAAGGAGGTGGGCAGGCTTCGCCTCTCCATGTGCAGGCCCTGTCCCATCCAGCCCTGCCCTGCTGGCAGCAAGTGGTCCCTAAGGGAGCCCTCTGGAAGGGCTCAGGCCACCCAGCTCCATGGTGGCTGTGACTCCCTCAGCTACAGGGCTGCATCTTGCCCGAAGGGCTTCTGCTGCCATCCTCTGATTGGATTCTCCTGGGCCAAAGGCTGTGTGGGTCTTCTTAGCCCCCATTTACATCCAGGGAAACTGAGGCCCAGGTGATCAGGTAATGCACAGCCACAAAGAGCAGAGCCAGGACAGCACCCTCCTGGGGATGCTCACTCTGGGGCTTGTTGCTGATGAATCTCAGCCACGCCCAGGTGAGAGGCAGAGACCCACGTCATTCTCTGGGCTGCCAGTCTAGGGATCGTCTTCGCCAGGTTAGAGGCATGGCCTGAGATCACACCGAGGGAGCCTTGTCCAGCCCCAGGGCTGCACGTTTGGGATTGGCCTTCATTCCACCTCTCTGCTCCTTTCCTCGTATTAAGACATGACAGTGTCCCGTCCTCAGAGGCTTGCAGTATGAGCCTGGCCCACAGGCCCTCCTCTCCTGGACCTTCTGTCATTGGCCCTCTTGGAAGCATCCCTCCCTGGGCAGTGTCACTCCCTGGAAGCTTCTGAGACCTGCCCCCATCTTGAAGGTGCAGTGTGAGGGGGAGGGGCTGGTTCTAACGCTGGGTGCTTGCGGGAGCCGGGCTGTCCCCTGGAGGACACAGGGCCTCTGAGTGTCTCTGGCTCTCCTTTTGAAATGAGGAGCTGGCTCCATGTGGCCTTTGTCACCTCCAGAGCCTGCCTGGAGCTGCCTCCAGGAGACAGCCTATGGTGGCCCCTAAATGCATCCTGGGCCATGGCTGAATGTGGCAGGCATTGCTCCTCCTGAGTGGCCTCCCTGAAGATATCCCATCCCTCTTGAAAGCCCCCTCTGGACACAGAGTCAGGTCTCTCTGGGACCTTTACATCCTGAGGCCCAGGGCTGGAGAGAGGAGGGGAAGGAGTCTTCTACCAACCCACTTCCCAGGCAGCTGCTGAACAAATCCAGGGAATTAACAGGAGCCACACAAAGCCCTTGATTTGCTCCAGAGATCAAGGGTCAGCCCGAATACCTCATTAATTAACTGAGCAAGGCTTCCTGCTATTGACAAGGTCTGGGAGCTCGGCTTGGGAGCAGACCTCACATCCCTCAGCCCAGAGACCCCTCCAGCTCCTCCTCCCTTCCTCCCTCCTGCTTAGTGGTGTCCACTGGCCTGTTCCACCCCTGAGCTTTCCCAGGAGGCTTGGCCCGGCACGATTGTGAACTGTGACCCTTCTGCTTTGAAGCCTGACCCCACACTTTGACTTCTTGTCCCCATCCCTGCCCACTCCTCCTCCAGCCCTCTCTGGCGTAACATTCGACACTCCAAGGATCCAGGCGCGATCTGGCTCCCACACACCTTCAAACGCTGCTCTTGGATGTCTGTCACCAGAGAGAGGGAGTGACGAGCTCATTCACACCGAGGTGTCAGGCCGAGGGTGTTGGCAGAATGGGTGGGTGGGTGGTGATTTCATTTCAACAAGGGTCATGTGTGAACTCTAATGGTGTAAGTTCTAATGGTGGGACTTCAGGCATCAAAGACAGGCAGACAGCAGGATAATTCGGGCAAGAAGCCCTTCCCAGGGATGGTCAAAGTCATGGAGTGGGGGTGGCTGAGGCCGCCCTGTCTCTAGGCAGCTCTTTTTCCCATTAGGGCCCATCTTCTTCTGCATGGATGTGAATGTCTGAGAATCTGCTTTGGTCCCCTCCATATCCATGCCTGGCACTACCTCTGAGTTTTCCAAGTACACACTGGAACTCCCATCTCTGGGAGGTTTTTGCCCTAACCAGGATGCACCATGAGTGGAGACTTCACAGAGAGCCTGGCCTTCCCATTCAAACGATGCCGAAGAGAGGACTCCATTATTACCATGGGCCGATGTGCAAGGAGTGTTGCATGGTTAGGTATTTCACCTCCTGGCATGGACAGAGGTTCTTCAACCTGCTATTTTTGGGGACCAAGACCTTGTTGCAGCAGACCTTTTTGCAGTTTGCAATACCTCCGTTATGATTCGCAGAGCTCATCCCTGTCGGGTGACATTTGTAGAGCTTATTGCTGTTTGCAGAGCCAGCTGTTTCTTGAAGGGCTCATCACTGGCTTTAGAGCCTGTGCTGTTTGTAGAGTCCGTTGTTTGCAGAACCGGGCATCACATGCTGAGCTCGTAACTATCTGTGAAGCTTGCTGCTGCCTGTAAAGTTTCTTGGGGTTTGCAGAGCCTGCTGTTGCTTACGAAGCTCATTAAGGTTTGCAGAACCCATAGCAGTTTGTGGAGCCTGTTGTTTGCAGAGTCACTCCTTGCTTGGGGAGTTCTTTACTGGTTTTAAAACCAGTTACTGTTTGTAGAATCTATTGTCTTCAACAGATGCTGGCTTTGTAGGCTGAGCTCATCAGTATCCACAAAGCTTCTTGCTAACTGCAGAGCTTGGCTCTGCTTGCGGAACCTTCATTTCTTGTAGGGCTCCTGTTGATGGGAGAACCCACTGCTATTGTCAAGTCTGACATTGCTTTTGGGGTTCATCACGGTTGACAGAGTCCTGGGACACTTTCTGATTCTACCTCCGGTGCCTGGACTGTCTGCCTTGTGGAGAATTTTCAGGGATGTGTGACTATACCACGGAGTTTAGAAGTGTCTTCTTGCACTTACAGATTTTGAGTTTGGGCTCCACATCATTCTCTCTGGTCCCAGTGTGTCCCCAATGATGCTGGCTCCATGCCTAGACTCAGTTTCCTCTCTTAAACCAAGAAGCTCTGGGTCTTTTCCCTCCCAGAGCTAACAGTCTATGTAACTAGCTCTCCCATCTGTTTCACTTAGAGCTCTTGAACTTTCCATCAGGCACCTGGATTCTCTTCATTTGTATCTCAGTGAGATCTTATGGCCTTCAGTTTACTCACTTTCCTTAGCATGGAGACCTCATGTTTCCATATCCATAGTTGTCTTCAGAATTCATGGACACGATGTCCTGGCAGCGGGAGGAATGAGGACTGGACAGGAGTTTGTGTCACATGTGAGCCCTGCTCTGTGCCTGAAGGCTATGCAACTTTGGCCTTGGAGCCTGGAAAGATGCATGACTACACTCAGCAGCTCTGCCTTGTTAGCCTTTGTCTTGGATGGGCTGTGCTTGTACCCCCGGGAGCTTCTAGGGCTCTTGGCACTTGCTCAAGGATGTCCTTGGGTCATAGCTGGCACATCCTAATCAATCCAGGTCATCTTTGATACATTTAGTCCCTAACACCACACCAACTTAGTGTTTTTTGTGGGGATACAATCTTCTAAATACATATGTCCCTGGACGACAGCATTTGAATGGCATGATTTGTGGCTTGTCCCACTGAAAGACTTTTCAGAAAACCAAAAGGAAGATTGAATGGTAATTCCCAGGCACTTCTTAAATAAACCTAGCTGTTCAAATTCTGAATGGATGGATGGTTCTGGCCAAGAGGAATAGAGTACAAGGAATCCACCTGATATCACTGACACTTCTTCAGGAAGTTTCCTAAAGATCACACCGCACAGGGCTTGCCATGTCTGAACACAAGGGCGTGATCTTTCTGCTCTCAGGAAGTCTGTGATATGATGTGATATCAGGTCAAGAGATGATCATCTACTTTATATAAGGAGTTCTTCGAATAACTTCCTGGACGCATTTAAAATGGAACACATTTCTCTCGATGGGCCAAGAACAAGCTCACTCTATGCTGAGTGAGGGGCTCCCAAATTGCCTTTATTTCTTCTCCAGATGTCCCAGCCGAGGACATCATCTGGGCCAATGACTAACAGCGATGATGTCTGGATTTTCCCAGCTTTCTCTGTCTCCATGTGTAGGATGGCCAGATGTTTAGCTTATGGAGCAAGTCCACAGAATAGGTTGGACACAAACTCTTTCCCTTCCTTAAAACCTGGTTTTCTGTCCTTCATTTGTAGAAGAAATTGAGCTCTAGATATGTCTCACTGTTGGCTTTGTCCACAGGGCCTGAGGCTTGCGCTGCAGCTCGGGAGATAATTCAGAGTGCTAATGGCATACAGATGCATGCTAATTCATGTGCACACACACAAATTAGGCTGCAATTATCACAGGAACTATTTGCTAATGCTGGTTACCATTTGAACCATTACTCAGCGGTTGGTTACCACAGAAGTCTGGTCACTGTGGCTCAGCATGGGAGGCTGGCCTCTCCGGCAGCCTTGGAAACTTTGCATCAACACTGATTGAACGTGGGAGGTGGGTCTCCCAAGGTTTGCCGTGGGGACAGAACAAGCCGGCTGAAAAATGACACTCAGACCCCATTGGGGGAGCAGACCCCAGCAAGGAATGCCATACACCTGTGGTCCCTAACTCCCAGGCTGTGGACTGGTACCAGTTCGTGGCCTGTTAGGAACTGGGCCTACACAGCAGGATGTGAGCGGCAGGCAGGTGAGTGAGCCAATGAGCAAAGCTTCAGCTATATTTACAGCCACTCCCCATCTAGCATTGCTGCATAAGCTCCGCCTCCCGTCAGATCAGTGGCAGCATTAGATTCTCATAGGAGCGCGGACCCTACTGTAAACTGGACGTGACAGGGATCTAGGTTGCTTGCTCCTTATGGGAATTTAATGCCAGATGATCTGAGGTGGAGCTGAGGCAGTGACGCTAGTGCTGGGGAGTGGCTGCAAATACAGATTATCATTAGCAGAGAGGTTCCACTGCACAGTAAGTGTAATGTGCGTGAATCACTCCTAAACCGTCCTTCCCCCACCACCATCTGTGGAAATATTGTCTTCCATGAAACTGGTCCTTGGTGCCAAAAATGTTGGGGACGACTGCACAGTACAGCACATTCTGTGTGTGGAAGTCCAAGAGCGTCATGCACGCGGTTGTCCATTCCACTCGACAGCTCTTCTTTGCTGTTCACTGTGTGCCTGGGGAATGAAGGGCTCGGGAAGAGAAGATATAGGCTTGTAAGTGGCTTCAAAGACAAGAGCCACCCCACAGAAGTAACTAGTTAGCCAGAGGCATAGAGATAGATTGACCTCCCACAGGAGGTGGGGCCCCGTGGTGGAGGCAGGGCTTGAACTCTGCTGTTAAGGACGGGGCGGATTTTAGCACAGGTGAGAGGAAGGGCAGCATCTCAGGCAGCCAGAACCATCCTGCTGGGCACCGTGGTTGTACGCCAGAATGGTCAGCGGTCACTGAGTCCCAGCAGTAGCTTCTGCTGTGTGAGTGGCAGCCCCGCAAAGGAAGGTGTCCTCATGCACACATTGCTGGTGTGGAGCTAGAGGCCAGCGCAGGTAGGGGACTAGCTCCAAGACCATGCGGTTGCTCTGGTTGGCCTGGAATTAGGACATGGGTATGTCTGACTGTTGGTGAGGACACTCAGAAGGACAAAGCAGAATTGGGGGATACTTGAGGGAGGTTGGTCACAATGGTGCTGCTGAAAGGGCCAAGTTCATCCTACCCGGGAGGGAAGTGCAGCCCAGAGACAGTATGTGATTGATGCTTGGTCTATAGCAAATGGGCAACCTAGCAGAGCAGGCAATGAGCTGTGCTTTTGCCACGAGCATCACTGAGTCCCTGGAGCACCTGAGAGCCTAGCAGAGGTAGAAGGATGATCTGGAGGTTGCCCTTGTGTCCTTTTGGCCATCTCTGTCCCAGAAAAGCTTCTCTGGCACTGCCTGGAGGTCTCAGGCAGGGAAAAGGAGAAACCAGCATGGCTGATCTCCTGGGGGATGTTCAGTAGCCCCCAGAGGGCAGTTTGTCCAGCTTCCCTTTGGGCAGTAAACTGGGGTATGCACTGCTGGCCGCTGCTGCCACGTCTCTTCTCCCCACCCTTGTCTCTGCTCCCCGTCTGCAGGCCCTGCAGGCATCGTCTGACTTCTCCTCTGCTAATCCTTCCCCTGCGGACACACCCTGAGATATCTGAGCTGCCAGCTGGGCGGGCTCCTGGCCACCGGAGATTGGAGATGACAGTGAGGCTGTCAGCATCCACCGGCCGATGCTATGGCAGGTGCTGATGTCCACTCTTCTGCGTTGAGGAGGGGGCTGGGGCCCCCATGTTTGCTGGGAGAGGGGAGTAGGATTGCTGGGAGATGCTTGCTAGGCTTGTTAAAGGGAAGAAAAAGGGGCAGTGCGTATGATAGATAGACCCGATTTGACTTATCTTGGACAATGCAAGGTGCTCAATACGTAAGAACCAATTGCAACGCTTAAGTTCTCTGTTGAGAGCCCCACGGAGCCCAGCCTGTACCTGGGGGACCGCAGGAGAAGACCCAGCCCTTGTCCTCAGGGAGCCCCTTCCCCAGGAGACACATGAAGGCACAGAAGTCCCTAGAGAGCTTCCTCTATGAGGACAGGGTCCATGTGAGACTCGGTGGTTCTGGTAGCACCGGTGACATGATTTGCAGGTGCAAATTGGAAACGCGGAGACAGTGACTGCAGAGCACTGAGCCAAATGCAGGGCCCTTCTGAGAAGGTGGGGCTTTGTGTGACTGAGCAGGTCACATGCCCTGGAAGCCAGGCCTGGCTGCATCAGGTCAGAGAAGGACGAGCCTGAGCGGCCAGCCAGAGAGTCCTTGCTGGGCTCAGAGGCACCGCGTGTTTGCAGACCACGTCAGATAATTCACAAAGAACTTTTTAAGCCTCTCATTTCACGAGGCCTCTGCACAGCCCCAGGATTAATTTGGAAATGATTCTTCCCAGTTTCCAGAAGCAGATCCCAAGGCCTAGGGAGTTAGACTGTCTCCCTAAGGTCACAAAAGGCATCAGAACTGAAAGTGGAGACAGACTTGTCTTCAGGCTTGGGCTGAAGGGTCCTGCCTGCCCTGTTCCTTCCTTGGACCCCAGGACGCCAGCCCACCAGGACCACAGTGGCACTGCCCACATGGGCCTGAGATCTTTCCTTAGAGGGGTTTCCCCGGGCAATGGCCTCTCTCACCCGCCAGTGCCCCTCTGCAGCCCTCACCCGGCCTGGCGGGTCCCAGCTCCCGATCTGTAGCGTCCAGGCCTACTAAGCACTCCTGCCAATCTAACACTATTTTTTTTTTACCTTTGTGTGCAAAGGTAATCTTCCCCCACCTACCTGAGTGTGCCCTTTTACAGTCAGATTCCTACCTCCTGGCAGGGCCATCCAGGGCCGCTAATGAGGCCTCTCCTGGTTTATGGTAATGGCACCTGCCTGTCTCCCCACCCCAGAGTGCACCACGCCCTGCACCTCCAGCCCCCCAGGCCCCTCCTCCTGACTCGAACTCAGGTTGCCCTTCCTGACGGGCCCCCAGCCCCGTGGCATATTTACAGAAATGCCACTCAGCAGAACAACCCAAATCAAATGAATGCTAACGGGAGAGCTGCTAGCTTCCAAATTAGCGGTGCATAATTAGTTTCATGCATAAACCTCTGGAAAGCACGGGGTGCACAGGCTGGTGAGAGAGACAATTAGTTTTCTGGAGGATGAAGAGGAAGAGCAGGAGAGGAGTGGGGGAGGGGAGTGGCTGGAGAGGGGCCTGGGCTGAGCGAGATGCAGATGGCATCTGTGCAGCAACACTCCACACAGCCCGAGGCTCCTAAGACCCCCATCATCGCCCAGCCCTGCTCCTCCCGCCATTGTGGTCTCAGGGGAGCTCAGCAGGCCTCTCCAGGCTCCCGGCTGGGGCTGCCAGGAGGGACACTTTGACCACACTTGGCTCCTCAGGGCAGACATTGGAGCTTTGTCATGTCTGTCCCAAGACTCAGGACTCTGTCCGGGTGGGCCTGGGCACTCCTGGTACCCTGTGGGTCCCAGTTCAGCCCAGCCCTGCCAGGGGAGCTGTCTCACAGGTGGGGAGGGGATAAGCCCGTTTGCAGCTTGCCCTGGCTGGGTACCGTGGAGTGAGGGCCACAGGGTCATCTCCAGACTTCTAAACTCAGCTTGCCCAGCCCACCCACACCGGCAACCCTGCCTGCAGGAGGACTGAGGAAGAAACCGCCGCCTGCTGTTGTCAGACGCACTGCGGGGAGAACCACCTGTTCCTGTGCGATCCCAGCAGACGGACAGGTCTCCAAGGACTCTCCCTGGGTCTCGCAAGCCCTCAGGACACTGCCATGGGCTGGGTCCCCATCATACTGCCGCTGGGCCGGTCTCTTACCCTCCACGGGCCTTACCTAGTTTCCTATCAATTGCGGATAACAAGACCTGCCCTCCCTCCCTCCAGGTTGTGCAAAATCAATGACATGAGAAAGGTAAAGGTTTCCTGCCAATGCTGGTGTTGCTGTGACTGAGGCCCGGGGAGGGTAGTGCTTGCCATGGTGACGGACACCAGCCTAGCGCTGGGGTGGCCGGTGTCTCTTGGGCTGGGTTCTGCCTGGTCTCCAGGCCCAGGCCTGCAGAGATGCCGTGGTCTGCCCGAGGAGAGCTCTTGCTGTGGAGGCCTGCAGTCTTTATTGCTTATTATATATTATTTATTTAGTCTTAATTTATAATTGCTTGATTGCCAGAGGATCTTAGTGCCATTGGGGACAGAAATGTGCTGCCCAGTCCTCAATAAAGAATGCTTTTCCTGCCATAAATAAACAGAATATCCAATCAACCACCCATCAAATTGCCTGGCCCTGGCACAAACAGAATGCCACTAATGAGACACAACACGCATTAGCTTAATGCTCCACCAGGGGAAGAAAGCTGGCCTCCAAGTGCCAGCCTGGGCCGCGGTGGAGGGCTGGGATGGGCGGCTCCACGTGGGCACTGGGGGAGGGCTCTGCATGCACGAGCCTCGATGGCAACGGGCAGCCCCAGCAGCTGGGGCTTATCTCAGTGGGGCCACTGCTGCTGGTCCCCTCTGCTTTAAGACGGTGGGGATTGCCTGTGGGCCCACTGCGTGTCCAGTCCTGGGCTGGGTGCTGTGGGCACATCAGGGGAGTCTTGTGTCTGTTCAGGGAGATAAAATTGATGATATGAAACAGAGTGGCACCGTGGGTTGGAGCACTGAACAAAATAATGTGGTTCGCACAGTAAGTGCCATGGAAAGGAGTTCATATGGGCGGGGTAATCAGGAAAGGCTGCATGGAGGAGGAAGCTAGAGCTCCTCCTTCACAGAAAAGCAGGAATTGGTGGTGGAGGGAGTGTTCAGATGAGAGCCACAACATGGGCACAGGCAGAGGGAAGGAGGGCACAATGTGCCAGCAGCAGGGCCTTGGGAGCCCCGGGGCTGGGGTTAGGAATCTGTTTGGTAGCACCAGGGAGCCATGGAGGGTCCCGAAGTTCTGGGAAGATCAAGTTGGCAGAGTTGAAGGCCACTGTGGACAAAGTTTAACCAGGCTCCTTCCCCAACTTCCCTCTGTTGCCCCCCTTCCTAGTGGGCTGAGGGGCCGGCTAGCTCGCTCTAGCTCTGTCTGCTGTTTGTCACTGTCAGCTGTCTAATGCCAAGCCTGAGACAGCCGCCCTCCCCAGTGGAGCTGAGCTCCCTGAAGGTAAGATGAATGTCTGCAGGCCACAGAGCTGAGATGTTCTGGAGGAAGTGGAAGAGGAGGAAGAAGGAATAAACACCCATCACATTAATAAGAGTTTGGGAGAAGTGAGGGGCTGAAGCCAGGAGTCTCCAGATGGTGTTTAGTGAAATGACAATTTGAAGCTTAAGAGGCAAAATGGAGCCGTAGTATGCTGGGAGCTTCCATCTTCCCGGGGTGGGGCTGGGGGACGTGGGCACGTGAGGCCTGCGCTTACACAAGTCTGACCAGGGCCTATTCCAGGGCCCTGCAGAGAGGACACACTACCTCCAGGATGTCCGCTCAGGGACCCCCACAAAGTAGGTTTGGTCCCAAGGGTCCAGGTACCTACCCAGCCACCCACCTGCACATTCTAACAGTCTCACGGCTACTGAGAACTTACCAGGCCAGTCCTTGTGCCAACGCTGGGTCCACAGGAACCCTCAAAGGTGCACACTCCAGGGTCAGGGACAGGTCATGTTAAGCTCTGGCAAACTAAGCCATGCACAGGAAATGCGGGAATACAGGAGCGGACCTTACCCAGCCTTATCCGGACTGGGGAAGGCTTCCTGGAGAAGGGGACACCAGAGCTGGGTTTGTTGATCAAGGACTGGCCTGGCAGAAGGAGCTTGGGACATTGCAGAATGCCAGGCAAGGGAAACAGTCGGAGCCAGGCATGGGGTGTGGAGCTGCACGTGGGTGGTCGGGGGAGGCAGGAGTGAGTGCTGCCCTGTGGGTCCTGGTGTCAGTGCGGGGTGGTGGGGAGGGGCTGACGGTCACGGGATGGGTGGGCGAGGGCCAGATGCAGGGCTTGGACGCCACCTGTGGCTGGTAGGGAGTCAGTCAGCGAAAGGTATTCAGCAGCAGTGTGGGTCACGGCCTTCCACCTGTCCTACTCCCTTGCCCATGTAAGGTGTCACATGGGGGTGTCGGAAAGCTGCCCTGGCTAACACGTTCTCCTTGACCTGCCTAGTCCAGCGCCTGACATTCCACCACTAGAGCACCCTTCCCTTGGTTAAAGAGAATACTTTGAGCACCTGTCCTTGGTATGGCACCTTCTCTGCTCTCACTGGGGCGAGGGGTGAGGAGCCCGTAGGGCTTGGGGGTCCAGATGGCCGGAGGCCGTTTCTGAGACACAGAGGAACTTGGCCCTGACCGTCCTTCCTGTCCTGCCCATGAGCCGGGGCAACGTCACCACAGGGAGCTCTGGGCAGCACCAGGAGGAGGGCAGTGGCTTTGTTTGTTAGCACTGGGGAGCCATGCACTCAGGACAGTCGGTCAGGCAGAGACAAAGGCCACCTTTGACCAGGCTGGGGATGAGGTGACACAGAGGCTGCTGTTGGGTGGAGCCCACGGGCAGCAGGCAAGGGACAGAGCAGGAGACAAAGGAGAGAGCGAGGGAAGGAGAGTCAAGGAGGAGGTCTAGGCTTCCGAATCCATTCTGCTTCCATTTCCCCCCAAGTCACACAGCTGCCAGGGTTCAGACAGATGCTGTGATTACCATTTTAATGCATTTCAGAGGACCTTGTCCAAACTGCTCTGGAAATCAGAAATCGCGAGTTTATCTTCAGCTGTCCCTACAGAGCTACATTCTCTTTCAATTCCAAAGGAGTCTGAGGAAGGCAATGTGCGTGCACATGTGTGTCTGTGTGCCCACATGTGGGCATGTGCAGGATGTTTGTGTGTGCAGTCCTCCCATGCATGTTTCCATGTTCACACATGTCTGTTACGTGCACATACTTTTGTGTGCATGTATATGCCGTGCACTCTGGCGTGTGTATGTGTGTGCATGTGTGTGTGTGAATGATGAATGTGGGCATGCAGCTGCATTCGTGTGTGCCCAAGTACATTTTGCACGTGTGTGCATATTCTACACGGGCCTTTGCAAGTGCAATTTTATCCCGGATCACTCACGTGGAAGAGGGAGAGCTCCACGCTGGTTGAAAACAGGTCAGTACTGAGTGACTCAGGCTGTCAGGGCGTCTGGGCCGCAGGTAATGGGAAATGCATTTCAAATGCATCTTTGGCTGCTTGGCCAGATCCTGAAGCTGTGTTTCAAACAATACAGCTGAACAGTTTTTCCAGCAAGGTGGCATTTTTGGAGTTTTAATTCCACTCCTCCTGAACAGTGTTGGTCTCCCAGGCCCAGCCTCTAGGAGGTTTTCTGAAGCCCCAGATGGAGGATGGGGCAACTCCTAGAGAGTCAGGGATGGGGAGGGAGAGGCCTCCCATGAGACTTGTGTAGGGGGGGTCACCCCCAGTCCCCTCTACCTGCCTCCCACAGTTTCCCTCCTGCTACCCCAACCTGGCCACACCTCACATCTGCCAAGGCTGTCTCCCTGCAAGCTGGAAGTTGCCAGCCATTCAACTCGCTTCAGGAGGAAGACTTTCCTTCTGCTCTTGTCACCTTCCCTGGACAGACTTCCCTGGAAGTGCAGCACTCAGTCCCAAACACAGATTTCCTGGAGCCAATGGGACAATGAGACCATCACTCTCCATCTTTAGGGGGAGATAGCTGTTCATTTTGCAAGCCTGTGTCAGCTCTTATGGAGCAAGGTAACACCACTGGCTCCTTTGGAGTCAACTAAAACTCTAGGTGTTTAACCCCTTCCAGGCCAGCTTGCCCCTTGGTGTCATTATGGCACGGATACCTACTTGTAGTCACATGGGGTCACTCTCTGCTCAGGGTCACTGTCAGGGTCACTCTCAGCTCAACCTGTTTAGCACAGACAGTGACGTGGGGCCGGGGGAGGCATCCGCTGGGAGAGGGGCTGGGGAAGCAGCAGACAGTTCCTTGTGAATTTGTTTAATGTAAATACATCCTCTATTTATCTTTGGCTGTTAATAAATTCATGCATTATTAGAAAATCCCTCATACCAGCAGACCCGCTGCGTTAGATCAGCTCGTTTTAAGAGATTTCCTGTTGGCAGGATTCAAAGCCCACACCTGCAGCCGGCCCAGGCACAGGATTTAACTAAACGCCGCAGATAATTAGATCAGTTAACCTCGCAAATTAAAACAAGCACATCACATTAGCTCAGTTTATCCTAAAAGAAAATATTAAGTTCCCCCAGATAAATCGTTTAATAAGAATAGAGGAAGATGGCACATACTGTCTTCCCTGAACCTGCGGGTAGGCGCGAGGGAGGGCTTCAACAGTGGCCAGATAGCAGGTTTGTCTCCATCAACCGATCTACTGGCGGTGGATCGGGTTCTTGCCTGGTGACCTAACAGGAGTTAGAAGTGTCTGAAGAGCACCCAGGCACAGTGCAGGCTGCAGCACACAAACAACAGCAAAGCCCCATGGGGTCTGAGAGCATCGAGGGCGTCGGTGGATCTAGCCCACCCTGCCCTCCCGTAGTACAGGACAGCTCCAGGGAGTACCTGGGGGGTGTTAGAGAATGGGAGTCCATGCCCATCAGGGAAGGCTTTCTGAAGAGACCATGGCCCACTGTTAGATGATGAAAACTTAAGGGGCTGGTCGAAGTTTTATAAATTTCAAAACTACCAAGTGAGAATACAGGGCAATTTGGACTTTAGGAGAAACTGGCCTTTGTAAAATGCATCCAAAAATTGTGACCAGCAAATAAGCAGTGCAGACAGAATTACCGTGTCCAGGAATATGCCATCTGCCTAAAGGAGCAGCATTTGCAAGTGGCTTGCTAGTCCTCGGTGTCCCTCCATCACCGCGCTGTTCCACAGCGATATTACGCAGGCTTGGACGTCAACATGGAAGCACTGTGGGGTTGTCTACTCAAAAGTAATAAAACTTCACTGAGCACACCCCATAATATGGATGCTAATGGAAATGAGTGTCCTCCCAGCTATTCTGAGTTAGGGCCGGTTTGTTCCGGAATCAATCACGGAGCCTTTTCAAGATAAAGGCCATGCTGCACATGAGAAAGGACCCAGATGTGACATCTCCGCAGAGCTGTGCCCAGCTATCTATGGCCTGCCGCAGGCCATGAGTCCCCTTTGGGCTTCTGTGCCTCCCATGCAACATGGGTGGGGGGGAGCGGGGATGCGAAGGTGCCTCCCCACTCTACTTTTCTGGGGTTCCCTGGCCCTTGGTAGGGAAAGAGCAGAGCAGAGTCCTCCTGGTGGATCGAACCCTTCTAGCCTAAGAGGAGGAATCAGCGTTTTCTGACAACACTGGGCAGAGAACGGAGGAACATCCAGGGTTTGCCAAGCTGGAGGAGCAGTGAAAATACGTGGGGAGCACTTGCAAAACACAGATCCCAGGCCACGGCCCGACTCTTCATGACTCTGCGTGCGTGTGTGTGTGTGTGTGTGTGTGTGTATGTGCGCGCGTGTGTGTGTGTGTGTGTGTGTGTGTGTGAGAGAGAGAGAGAGAAAGAGAGAGAGTGAGAGGTGGAGCCTCTGTCTTTCTTTACATTTGTTACAAATCTGAATGTCAAAGAAATTCCTATGTGTGGTAGTCAGATGAGGCGGTTTAGAAACCTCTCAGCACTGCAGGGCCTGCCCTGCATGGAGCAGCTCTCCTCTAGCCACTCTCTAGGTGGGACGAGTCCCCCAAGAGGTCAGCTGCAGGGCCCCAAAGGGAGCCAGGTCCCCCTCAACCCTCCAGCAGCAGGCCCTGCCCTGTCCCAGGCGAGCAGCTCTGGCGGCTGGCAGCCTTGACGCCATCTCTGCCCACGGGGACTGCTCCTGGCAAGGGAGTCTGAGCAGGGCTCTCCCGTCCCCAGCTCCTGGTCCTGCTGCCACGTCCCTGCCTCAGGCCTCTCAGTGGGACTGGCACAGGCCTCCCCATCCAGACCTGCTGCACACCACGGCAAGGTGGTCACTCTCCCACTCAGGAAGCTACGGCGGCTCCCAAGCACCCAAAGAAAAGAGACCAAGTTCCTCAGTGGGATGATGAAAGCCTTCCACACACGGGTCCCTGCTCACCCCTAACTCATGCCGACCAACCCCTTCTCAGTGGCCTGCACTCCCCAGGAGCGGGGAGCAGTACAATCTCCCCACCCCATCCTGCTCCTTCCCCGCTCTTTGTCTTTGTGCTTGCTGTCACCTACCTGGGTGCCATTTCCAGCCCCTCCATCCACCTAGATGCTGCCCGCCCCTCCCAGGGCAGGGCCCCCACGCCCACGGAGACACTCAGTAAGCAGTCGCCCCCTCACAGCGCTCCCAAACCCCTCCCAGCGCTAAGTTTCAGTCCAAAGTCTCCATCCATTGTCCTCTAATTGCTTGGCATGTACATCTTTTCTCCTCGGCAGGAGGGAAGCCCCAAGGGGCAGCAGGGTCCTTGCCCTCTCCTCGCTTCCACCTGCCAAGCAGCACCTAGCGCGGGGCCGTGCTCCTGGTGGGTGCTCAGGAAACACTTACCGAATTGAATTAAAAACCTTCTCTCAGGCTCTGAGCGGTTCCAGCTGTCGGATGCCAGCTGTCAGGGCTGCTGGGAGAGGCTGAATGCATATTCATTTCAGATCCTCCCTCTCCCTGCCTTGACGGGCCTCCTGGACCGGCTTAAGCCACGTGGGAGTCCAGGGCATGACTCTGACCCTGCTCTCACTGCTTAAGGTTTTCAATCTTCTGGGCTCCACTCACCCAGCTTCCAGGGTGGCTGTCCTTTTTGGGGGTGAGGGATGGCACACGGAGTGGAGAGGGAGGTATGTAAGTCTCATGTGGGGATCGTGCAAACTTAACCAACACCTCTCATGGGGGCATGAAGGTGGTGAGCTTGAGACCTCCTCTTTAAGCACAGACAGCCCTGGCAGGGACAGGTCCAGCAGCCTCTGTGACCGTGCCCGCCTCTCCCACGATGGGCTTCCATTCAGTGGGGTGGGGTTTGTTGGTCTCCCCTGTGGCCAGCCCTGCTCTAGGCTGTACAGCTGGGGGTTTGCTGCTGTGCACCCTGGGTCAGCTGTCCTCCAGACCTAGGCAGCTGGGGGGCAGGGACGGGTCAGAAGCTGCCAGGTGGGGTGACTCACTCCTCTGTGGGAGACAGTATCACGCAGTGATAGTGGCAGCAGTAGAGAGACCATTACTCTGCACAATTCGTCTGTGCAAGCAGGGTGCTCAGTACTTTGCATGCCTTACCTCGTGCTATCCTTAAACAGCCCCTGGATAAAGGCTCTCTTGCCATCTCAGGGCTGAGATGAAGAAACCAAGGCACAGAGAAGTGAAGTGGTGAGCACATGGTCACACAGCTCAGAGTGGGGGAGCTGGGATTGGAGGCTGGCTTGGCTGAATTTGGGGCCTGGGCCTGCCCGGTGGCATGGCAGGGTTGGCCTCTAAGTCCTGAGGGTCTTCAGGGAAGGGAGCGATTGGGAGGCCCCGAGCAGTCAGGAGGACCACTCCAGGACAGGCTAGGGAGTGAGGGACCCCCGGCTTTGGCTGGGGCTGAGGACTGGGACTGGTGCTCGGGGGCTTTTATGATAGTGAAGAAAGTAAAACTCGTGTAAAATCCTGGGATCTTGACTCACCCTCCAGAATTGATTTGATCCAATGTGGGAATTACCTGCATTCTCCCCCCATCCCCTGTAACTTACACTGTTTGAGCAAGTCTGTGACCAGAGGCTCACACCTCGTGGGACTGCACCTGCCTCTGGCAGAGGCCACTCGGGAGGGCCTCGGGAACAGAGGGCAGCACAGACCAGCCCGGGGTCGTCTCGGACCCCCTCCTTCTTGGGTCAGTCCAGCCACGCTGGAGCTAACCGGGAGGGTTTGCACGGAGCACGCCTGCCTCACCCACACCCCTTACAATAGGCCAAACGAGGTCGTGTTTCAGTCTCTGAAAATAAAACTGGCCCCATTGCTGCTGGCCCTGAAAACCGGCTGACCCACTTTCAGAGGGTGTGTGACCACTGGTGCAACTGTCAAAAAAGTGGGAGTGGGGAAATGCCCGCAGAATGCCTGTGACGTGGGCACAGCTGTCGGCTGGCACGCTGGCCTTTGATGCGTCAGTATTTAAGCCACACACAAAGGACGTGAGAGGATGTGGGGCTCAGCACCACCCAGAGTGGAAGGGTACAAATTCAAGAAAGGTACAGGTGACAAAAATACGGTGCCTAAGGGGCTGAAATCTTTATCCCCTGCCCCTTACGGATCCCGTGGAATCAGAAACCGTGTCAGTAGTTGGAAGGAACATGCTGAGTTGGCGGTTCTGGGACACACGCTGAAATGCCTTTCTTGACTAGGCCTCCTCGTGGAAGCCTCGGGTCACCATGTGAGCTGAGGGCAAACACGGCCTGTGTGTTATTGGGGGAGGGAGCTGCTCCGCACAGCTGCTCTGTACCCCTCCCCATCTCGCCCAGGCTGGGGCGGACTCTCCCAGTTCCAACCGGCATGATCTAGCCCCGCTTCTCCCTCACTCACCGAAGCACAGATGTGTTCATGGCAGACCTGCGCCCCGTCTTTGGCAAGATGTCCCCTTTTCCACACTCCCTGACAGCTAGGTGGCCCTGTGGCAGAGCTCTGGCCATCGAGACATACACAGATGTCTCCTGGGGAGGGGGCCATTGGGGAATCTTTTGCATTTCCAATAGGAGGGACAGAGGCAGCCGGACCTGCCCGGCTCAATGACAGATACAATGCCATCTGATCACCATGAGCAAAGAGACTCTGACCTCTCTCATGGTTATGCTACAACACCAACACCAGATCCCAGACTCTGAGATGTGCAAAAACCCCCAAAGCTCCATGTGTTGAAGCCACTGCAACCAAATGTATGTCTAACTGAGGGTAGGCACTGAAACTGAAGTTCAGAGAGGTTACCTGGCTTCCCAAGGGCACACGGTGAGCCTCCAGGTAGAGCTAGGGCTGGAACCAGACGCTGCTTTCCATGCACAACAAGACTTCTCCAACCCAAAGACAGGTCAGGTGTGTATGTGGTGATACCTTTAGGGCCACCGCCCTGTGTCACTTGGCCCCCCGGGTGTCTAGCAATGCCAATGTCTCCTGTGGGAGCAGCCTGGTGCATGGCCTTGGGGTCGCAGGGATTGAGGGAGACAGCACTGTTCCTGCCCGTGTGCAGCTCTGCTTTTCCACACAGCTGGTGTCCTAGGATGTGGCGGAGGGAGCAGGGGCTCTGGGGCAGACCTCTCCTTGGCTGCATGGCCTGGGCTACACCCTTCACCTCAGTTTCCCCTTCCACACCACAGCACCGGTTTCGCTTAGTTGAGAGCGCCTGTGTGACGGTGTCTTAAATAAATGAGATGGTATTTGTGAAGTGTCTGGCTCATGGTGAATACTCAGAGAATGGTAGTTGTCACTGTGGTTACAGACAGGATTCTTTTCTCTGCCCTCCTCTTTGGCTGTGGTGCCAGACTCGATCTGCAGTGTCCTCCCCACTGCAGTGACAGTGGCCCGACTTCCGACTGCCAGCACTGGCACCTCTGGCTCGAGGGCTTTCTCTGGCTGTGGACCCCACTTTTCCCACCCAGGCAGCAAGCTGGGGGAGCTGGGGAATTAAAGCTGCCTGGGCACACCCTCGGTCAAAGCATGGTGGGAATCAGGGTGTAAACACCCCAGCTCTCCCGCCCCTTGAGTGGGCTCGCTCCAGGGAGTGTGACCAACGCTGGTTCTAGAGCCCCCAGTGGGATTCAGCACCTGGCCCCCCAGTGGAAACCTGCCTGCCTGAGAACACACCCTTTGCTGATTTCTTCTCTTCACTGTTGCACTTTACCCCTACTGACTCGTGTCTCCTGGGGTCACCGCCTAAAGAAATCACAAGCACCCAGATGCTTGCCTAGAGTCTGCTTCTAGGGGCACCCAAAGTAGGACATTATCCTTTAGAGGCTAAAGAGAGGCCGGCAGTGGTCAAACTTTTGGTGCCCATGAATTTCCCAGGGATTTTGTGCAGTGGGTACAGTCTGAGTGACGTGGCTCAGGTGATCTGGAGCGAGGCCCGAGACTCTGCATTTCTAACGACTCCCCCCACCCCACCCTGTGATGCTGATGTGCTACACTTTAGCCAGGGTTTGGACCTTCAGTGCTGCGACCTTCAGAGGCTCAGACAAGGGGGGCGTCGGTGTGTGGTGGAACAGCCTTGGGAGCTTCACAGAGAAGGGCAGGAACTTGGGTGGGGCTGAGTCCTGACGCTCTTGCTGGAGGATTCCGGTGGGTGGGCAGGAGGAGGCAGTCCCCTTCCTGGAAGGAGGGAAGCTGGCGGCGTGCTGGGGCTGAAGCCATGCCCAGTGCGTGCAGGATTTCGGGGCGACTGGTCTGCCTGGAGTTTACTGGAGCCCCAGGTATAAGGGCTGGAGGTTCTGAAGTGCAGCGTGGGAGAAAGGCAATCCTCCATTCTCCAACCCATTCTCCATTCTCATCCCTGGCTCTGGGAGAAAAATTCGGACTGTCCTGGCTCCCTGACGTCCTCCCTATCTCATGACCTTTCCAATTTTCTCTACCTTACACACACAACCGAATTCTGTCCTCCCCCTCTGTGGAGTCCTTTCTGGTCATTCCAGCTCACAGTCATCTCCCTTTTCTGAAATATAACGGGACATATAGTCCAAATTGCATACTTGAACCGTTTTATATTTTTATTATCCTCTAATTATTTCATATATGAATTAGGAGTCACAGGATTTTATTGTGGCAAAGGACCTCGAAGGTCATCTGCACACATATCATTGTTTTGTCATTAATAATACTACTTGGATTATTTATAGCAATCCACAGCGTATAAAGGGCTTACACACGTGGTTTTCATTATAGAAATTAGGAAACTCAGACCGGGAAAGTTTGGGTGGCTTGTCCCAAGTCATCCACCCGGTTGGTGTCCTCTGTACAGGCTGTCAGTGTTCTGAACGGTAGAGTGGAGTGTTTGGCATTATTCAAACTCTTCTGTGCTGGGCACGGAGTTGGGCACACCAGGCTCACCATTTAACACACTTGCCTTGTGCCCACTCAGCCACCGGGAGAGGAAATCACTGCATGGCGCCCCCTGGTGGGCACACAAGGACATACCACAAATGCCTCTGATTAAAACGAGCGCTTGAACCACAGTAATCTTGGGGACCCCAGAGAGACTTCATCTTCCTGAACTCCAGCCCTTTTCTCTTCACAACAACTGTTTTCATGAGGAATTAAAGAATACAGAACAATACCTCTTTTTTCCATCGCCACCCAGGCTTGCCCATCTTTGATGGCACGGGGCAGCCAGTTCCGGAACCCTGCGGGTCAACAACAAAGACACCTGGCCCTGTGCTTGCCCACACACAGGCTCCCCAGCAGAAACCCTCCAATCCTAAAACACATCCGTCCTGGAGCAGGAGCTCACACAGACATTCCGTTTCCCAGCCTCGTTTTCCAGCGAAAGGTCAACAAACCCTTTAACAGGCTCACACGGACACACACAGGAACAGCCCCGGAGGGAGGCAGCCTCACATTCCCGCGCTGGTGGACACACGCCTCGCTCCACGCACGCCCACATTCACACCTGTGCTGGCTGCGGCTGCCCTGGCCAAGGCGCCCTCCACGCAGCATTTGCTTCCTGCGTCAGTGATCACAGAGTGAGGCCTTCTCGCCTTTCCCAGCCTGTCCCTGCAGGGCGGGCTAAGCTGAAAACGGGGCCTGGAGGTGGCATGGCCAGGATGGGAGCTGAGACAATGGCTCTGCTGGGATGCCCCCGGCAGATGCCAAGGCCAGCGAGGTGGCTCGCAGAGAGGAGCTGCCTCCCTCTGCCTGCTGTGCGGGACCAGTTCCGGGCACAGGCACAGGTATAGGCGAGCACAGGGCTGGACTCCAAGATGAGAAATCTAGAGCTGACCGGGCAGCCTAGGACCAGAGGGCAGCCCTGGGTGTCTCGGGGGACTGGAAAGCTCCCTGAGGGGGCCAGAAAGTCTGTTCAGAGGAAGTGAGGTTGGATTTGGTTCTCTGAGGCTGAATGGAAACTCTCCGGGTGGAGGGAATGACATGAAAAAGGGGAGCTTGAAGGAAGGTGACATGTCTGAGCTCCAGGGGTCTGGAGGGTTTGTGGCCAGGAGACGGCCTGCCCTAGGCTGAATGGGCGTCAGGAGGCTGTGGGCGTCAGGAGGCTGAAGGTTTTCAGGTGGTGGGATCCTTATCCCTCAATGCCAACCTCGGCCACCCTATGAAGAGTGTCCCAGAGGGGCGAGGGCCTGGGAACAGAAGGCCCCCGTGGTGGTGTGGGCTCTTCCAGGCTCCCGGGTTTATCCTGCCGTCTCTCTCATCTGAACTCCTAGGCACTTCCCGTCGCTACCATTTTTGGGGCCCCTGAAGATATTTTCCGGATCGTGAGCTGTCTTCACACTTGCCTACCAAACCAGATTATAAACTCCTTCTGCAACAAGCCGTGTCTTATTCATTTTTGTCCGATGCCAGACACCCTACCTCCCACAACCAACTCTGCATGGGGCAGGTTATCCATAAACGTCACTGCTGCTGATTCGGGTGATGGCAGTCGTGATCCAAGCCACGCCGAGGCAAGTGCTGCAGAAAATTTCAAAACGTCTGTCTGGTTTCCTTAGAAAGAGACCTGAGCAGAGGGCAGGGGTGGGCGTGCCGTCGGGAACCCAGCCCTGGCCCTGGGGGCGCGGGAAGTCTGGCTGCTTTGCCTCAGGGAGAGACATATCTGACCCACGGTTTATTACACTTGTCACCAATGGCGTCGGGTAGTGGAGAGCAGGAGACACTGTCGTCCTCACTCTCCCACTCTCCCCTCGTCTCCCTGTCATCTTAAGTAATGTGAGTAATGCCAAGTCTATTATTCTTAGAAATATAAAGGATGTCAGAGCTGGAAGGGACTCGAGAGGCAATCTGGCCCACCACCTCCTTCACCATCTAGATGGTTCCAAGCAGGGTCCAAGCCGAGCGCTCTGCCCAGGGCCACACTGCTTGTTGGTGGCAGGCTGGGTGCGGAGGTCCCTTCTCTCCATTATCCCACATGCTCTCTTATTTGTTCATTTATTTCTTTCAAGTCAGGTATGATGATGGAGGACACAGAGGTTGTCTGGTTCTTTGGGATAAACTTGCTAGGAAGGATTACTGAGCACAGGCCATGGCAGGCTGGGGTTCTGTTGCGGGGGCCACAGAGAAGACGTGGCCCCTATGGGAGTCGAGTCAATTGCTTGAAAAATGGGGACCCTCCCAGGCCAGTGTGGGCAGGGCAGGGAAGAAGTAGGCAGTGTAAGAGGAGGACAGTGTGGGCATAGGCCCAGGGAGGACTTCGAGATGCTTCTGTGGGGAGGGGAGTGCAAAACACTTTCCAAGAAAACAGTGGGGCATGAGGCTGGGGCCAAGAGCCGGTGCAGAAGAGGAGAGGCAAGATCCGAAGGCATCACAGATGTAGCCCCTATGCCCACGTGGCCCTCAGTCTCTGGATTTAAAGCACTTCTGACTTCCCTCTAGGAACCTTGGTGTTCCCTTCTGTATAATGGGCCTGTGTCTGTGACGTGGTGAAGGGGTTGCTGGGCTAGAAAGCCTGGGTAGGGCGGGAGCCTGCCAAACCTGCTTCCTGTTGACATGGGGGCTCTTCGGAAGGGAGGGGCTGGAGAAACCCCCAACGCGGGTGGGCCTCGAGTCCCGGGTTCTGGTCGCACAGCTCGGTCAGGGGCCACCTCTCCACTCACCTCACCCAGGAGAGAGCTGAGCTGGAGTCGGTGCTGAAACTGGTAGCCCACGCTTATTACCTGGAGGTGGGCTCTGCCCTGCTCCCCTGCCCATCCCTCCCCCTGCCCCCGCCCCCTGCTCACACTACTGGAGTGTGTGCCCCTCAGCAAACCCTCCCAGTTCCAACACTCTCAGGACCCTTGGGCTTGTCCCCCAAGTGAGTAAGGAGCAGAGAGTAGGAGAGGAACGCTCTGCTCCCTGGCCCCGTCCTGCCTTCCACCGCACCCTCGGCCCTGGAACAGGCTTTCTATGTCGGCACCGTTGGCATTTTGGGCCTAGTCATTCTTAGTTGTGGGGACTGTCCTGTGAACCGTAGGATATTCAGCAGTATCCCTCACACTAGATGCCAGGCAGTAGTTTCTCCAGGTAATGTCCAATGTCCTGGGGGACAAACTGGAGAACCACTGCCCTAAAAGGACAGATGAATACTTCCTTTCAGGGAATGTGGGAAAGAAGAAAGACACGTCATCCATTTCCCCATGAGAGAAAGAAAGAAGCACAAAGCTAGGTGAGACGCAGAGGAAGGGCCGGGGGGACCCTGTGACTCAGACACCCTTGCAGGGGCATCTTTTCCGCCCTACTGTAGAGGCCCCAGGGCAGCCCGTTTCTCAGTGTTAGGGGTTGAATTGTGTTCCCCACAAAGATGCTGAAGTCCTAACCCCTAGGACCTGTGGATGTGACCTTTGAAATAGGGTTTTGCTGACGATCAAGTTAAGACGAGATCATTAGGGTGGTATGACCGTGTCCTTATACAAAGGAGAAGTTTGCACACAGCACAGACTCCGTGCACAGGGAAGATGACATGAAGACACAGAGAGAACACCATCTATAAGCCAAGAATGCCTGAGGCCACCAGAGGCGGGGACAGAGGCCTGGGACAGACTGTCCCTCACAGCCTTCGGAAAGAACCAACTCTGTCCACATCTTGATTTGGGACTCCGAGCCTCCAGAAACATGAGACAATAGATTTCCGTTGTTTATGTCACCTAGTTTGTGGCACTTTGATGCAGCAGTCCCCAAACTGACACACTCAGCAAGAAGAAGGACAACAGGACTGGGGGACTGGAGGAGTATATGGATCTGGCTGTGACCAGGTGTGACCAGAGACATGGAAAGCGGCAGTGGCCGAGAGAGAAAACGCAGGTGCTGACAGGACCCAGACCCACCGTGCAGACAGAAACCAACACGGTGCCTACAGGACAGACAAGTGGAAACACATCACATTTCTAAACTGAAACGTTTTGATTGTGCCAATCACCAGAAGTTGTAAAACTACCCCGAAGAATTAACAGCCTTCGTACATGCTAACTACATCCATCATAAATTCGTCTTTAGTTTCTGTTATCACATCACTGTCTCTGGGGACCCCTGTCTTGTCATCATTTGCCCTTTATAATTTATTCATCTTGTTCTTGCCTGCATCCTTCCTACTTATCATTCATCTTTACAGTTGTACATAAAATTAGATGGATCCCTCCATGGCAGGACTGTCAGGGAAGCTCCCCGAAGGCTGGTGGAGGTCCCGCCAGAGCCTCCTGTGGGTGTTGGGTGGAAGGGGTGGGCTGAAGGGGAGGAGGAGGAAAGGTGAAAGGACGGACAGGTGAGAGGACAAGAGAAGAGAAGGGCGATGAGGGGGAAAAAGAGAAAGAGGAAATTGCCCAGAGGGAGAGAAGAGAGGAGGAAACAGAGACACTCAGAGAAGAGAGAGAGAGAAAAAAGAGAGAGAGAAAGAAAGGAAGAGAAAATGGATTAAGGAAAAGGGTAGTGAGAGGAAGAGGGAGAAAGAAGAGACTGAGATAGGGGTGCTAGAAATCCAATTGAGCTCTTTTTTGTTTGTTTGTTTTTTAACTTTCCATTTTAACGTCTTTCCTGGTATAAACTCAAAGAAGGTCACGTTAAATTTCCATGGAAATGACCCATCCTGAGTCGCGGTGACCTGAGTTGGGAGGTGTGATGGTGGGGCCATTGCACGTCTGCAGGCTGACACGCAGGGTGGGGCGTGGGAGCCACCAGGGAGGAGTATGTCTGTTTGTTTTGTATTCTACGGTTGCCAGACTGAGGACGTGAAAGCCAATCTTTAACCAGTGAATTGGAACTTTAATGTTTTCCAAGCAGATACAGCGCCCACTCCCCCAGCCCACCCCTAGCGCCCTCTTCCCACTGCCGCCAGAACCCCTTGCTAACTGGACCAGCTCTTAGGAGCCCCTTCTGCTTCCAAACAAGCACAGTGCAGGCCACTACTTGTCATATCACCTGGTTTTCTCTAGTCCAAGCCTCTACCCTGGGATCCTCCATTCCCACCTTTGGAAACAGATGGCCTCTTCCTGGAAGACAATTCCTGCAAAGTCCCAAAGGCATCAAGGGGCTTATTTTAAAGAACAGAATTCTTCCAAGAGGTTTCCCTGGGCACACTCAGGTGCAGGGAGCCCTCGGAGTGGCCTCTGCTGCCCAGTGTGAGTCTCCTGCTCAGACAGGCTGGCCGCTCTCGGCTCCTGGCCCATCCTGAGTGCCGCAACTTTGGGATGTCTCTCAGATCAGTGATCTCATCTGATATACCCATCTTCTTCCCAACTCTCTGTTCCCACCCTGCCCATATCCTGAATGAAAACTTGGAGCAACTCCTGCACTCCGTAGGTGGTGCGAGCAGAGGTGAGCAGCCTGGGCTTTGGTATTAATAGCAGACCCAGGGCTGGTCCTGGCTCGGACATTTGTCAATTGTGTGGCCTTGTGGGGATAATCATGGCATCTTCCTCATAGTATCGTTGGGAAGATAAAACAAGGCAACATAGAAAAAGTGCTTGGCATCATGCCTGTCAGATAGTTAAGTCTTAATAAATAATAGTTGTGAGAATTGAGCAATTGTCCATACTACCCATTTTATAATAACATGTGCCATCTTGTATTGTTGATTATATATACTTTTTGTGGCTTCTGTCCCCAACTTGGTGGGCAACTCCAAGAGGGGAAGGGAATGTGTTTTCCTCATCTCTGTGTCTTGCAGGAAACCCAGCACAGTGCCTGGCACACATTCAGGAAATACCTGCAGATGGACTGAAAGCTGCTTCACGTTGACTGCACCCAGTGGATAGCGGAACAAACACTAGGAATGGAAGGGGATGGACTGGAGAGGGGCAGGGGGCCAGGAGATAGTGAGGTCGAGAGTATGAGGGAGAGAGAGATAGAGATAGAGAATTTAGAAAAAGTAGAGTCACTCTGCCTAGATTCTGGCAGACGGCAGTGCTTGAAGGCACCCTGATGAGGCTTCATTGTTTAATAATCTCATTCTACTGAAATCATGCCAAGTTCAAAAATAATAATCCATTTGTGACACTGGTCCAGGGATGACTCCATCGGCCACAAGAGGGGCTTTGACTGGGTTGATTCCCAGGGATACTGACCTCCGATATGTAAGAACAGCTGTCATTGTCTGGTTTCTCAGATTCCACTTATCCCAAGAGAAATGTCAGCTCCCCTTTTCATTCCCCAAATAAAGACACGTGTTAGGGGTGCCTCTAGTTCTGTCACTGTGGTTTTGTTGTTGTTGCTCATGGTGGCGGTCGTGTGAGTGTGTATATGACAACAATAGGATTATTTTTCTTGCCGGCAACAGGATGCTAGCTCTGTAACTTGCTAGGAAACAGAACAGGCTGCCTGTACTATCTTTTCCCCTCTTTCTTTCCTCAGTGAAAAGTGGAGGGCTGATTTTAATGGATTGATTTTAATGGATTTTGAAGTCTGGAAAAGTGCCTAAATTGCTGAGGTTACCAATTTTCCAGGTTCTTTTTTTCAATTTCATTCTCCTTAGTCAGACATAGAGTGTGCTCACTGGGGCACCTAGTGTGGTCACCCCAGACATGAAGAGGTCCCCCTCTGCCCCCCAACCAAACAGGCAGCCATGAACACAGCCTCAGCTGGTGGGAGCACCTATTATTTGGATGGGTGAGAGCATTTGCTCAGTCCTGTCCCTGCATTTGCGACTGGCATACTTCCTCTGATCTCAAAGGAGAAAACCAACCGACAATAATAATACCAGTTCTGCTTTCTGGAATGAAAACGACTCCACTTTAAAGAATAATTTTACTTGGTCATTTTGTTTTTCATTTGTCTGCACGTGGGTTTGTGTGGGGACGATGTGCCCTGGGAACTTCATGCTGCAATCCTACCTTTTCTTCCTTTTCCTCCCCTCTGTGAGCCGTATCTGCCCTGAGAATTGTATGATGAGGTTTTTGAGGCCATGAGTCTCCCCGTGAAGCCTTTGAAGAAAGGACGGTGTTCCAGGCACTGCGAGGGGACTCTAGGCTATGTTTTAGCTCTGTTGCTAGTCTCTCTCTTCACTCCTCCCCTCTCCCAACATATATTCACGTTTCTTTTTGCCCTTTCTCTCCAACTTACTCAACTTGTCTTTGTGATTTCAGAAAAATGCCACTGGATCTCCCAGTATGAAGGATTAGCACAGATTATGGGGAACAGTGTTAATTATCGGTGGAAGGGGGGCTGTCGCGTCGTTCCAGTGTGCTCCTGATTTCCCCTGGGCCTTTCTGCCTGGTAATAAGCCTTCTTTAATCTGGCAGGCCCCTTGGTGAAATCAGCACCACGGACAGTGATATTGATTGCTTCTGAGAAACCATCACAGCTGCTCAACCAAATTACCTTTGATATGTGACCTTTAATGTAATTACTGCAACATCAAAGTATTTCTATAAATTATTAAAGAACTAATACACTCCATCATTTAGCTATTCTATTATATGTAAAATAAACAACCACAAGTTAATGTTAGATCCTGAACAATCCACACTTGCTACCGAAATTCTCTCAGTTCCCAGCCTCTCTCCCCCTTCAAAATCCTAAGCCTCCCCCTCCCACCTTCTCTCTTTCTGTTTCCCCATCTGATTCCGGCTTTTAGCCATCATGAAACTCCCCAGCAATCTCTCTCCAGCTGATGAAGGGCCTCCCATAACAATGTGGTATTTTCTATTCCATTTGGGTGGCTCTAAAATATCTATCACAATCTCCCCCAAAACAAAGTACCATAAACACTTTATTAATCAGCACAAACCTTTCTCAGAAGCCTTTGATTATCTTACAATATGGCTTTATGCTTCACACATAACATGGGGCGATGTGGAGCATATTTCTGCCATCTTACGGAGGGCACCCAGAAAGTAATTACTATAATATATGTGCATGTAGCCTCGCCACTAAAAAACCAACTGGGGAATGGCCACCCTGCCAGAGCCAGGCTTCACACAAAATCTGTGCGGTGCTCAATTTCCATATATTTGCATCTGCGGGTATGTTATTAAGATGACTCAGCCCCGTGCTTTGCAACCACAAATACCAAAATACAATACAAAGGCTGTCTTAATGGAAGGAAGGCCCTGTGCAATCCAGCACTCCCCACCCCTAAACGGGTAAAGAAAGATCTCTGATATAAAAGAAGGCTGCCCCCGCCCGGGGTTGCATTTTCTCTCCGTCTACCTGGTTAACCTTTCCCGCTGTGGGGCAGAAATGGAAACGTGTGTTTACATACGGTTGGCTTGGTAAGAATGTAAACATGCATGTGTGAGCATGGGTGTGCATACATATAGAACACACGTGCTTCCCTGCAGTGCCCATTGTATACGCTTAAACACTGTATATTTATAAATTCTTTAAATTATGCCCACAAACACACATCTTTCCATTTATCTTTAGATACTCAGCAGCCGTATATCTCCGCTTCCCCCCTCCCACCGCCCCGTCTCTCTGAACCCACAGGAGAGACCGCGCAGACCCTTGACCCGAGGAACACTTCTTATTTTATGGTGATGAACTAGCCTCGATAATAGCCATGGCTGATATCACACCCAGTTAGGGGGGCCATAAATAATTCTCTTCTCCCCCGCACAGAAGCTATAAACCAGGGCCGAGGCGCGATAGTTTATCAAAGACGAGGGCTGGCTCCTTAAATAAACCACGGTGATCTCACTCTCGGCGCCGAGCTCCGGCCCGGAGGCGCCCCCTCCCAGCCGGGCCCGCTCGGGAGCAGCCGGGCGCACGGGGTGGGCGCTCTCCACCGCACGCGCGGCCGGCGGAGGCTGCTCCGCTCCCGGGTCCGGACGTGCCGCGCCCCCTCCCCGGGCTGCCCGCGCGGCCGCCGCGCCCCGGCCCCGGCCCCGGCCCACTCGGCCCCGGCCCGGGCTTCCGTCGGGCTTGGACGGCCACGGACCGAGGCGGCCGCGCGAGGTCTGAGCCGGGCGCCCACGCGCCCTCCACCCGCCGGCGCCTCGCGGCCGCGGGGAGCACGCAGGGCGGGCGCGGGCTCGGGAGCGAAGGCGGGCGGCGGGCCCCGGCCGCCATCTCCCCGCCTCCCTGGCCTCCCGCAGTCGCCCCCTGTCGGCGCGTCGTTCGCTCGCGCCGCGGCGGGTGCCACTTACCCCGGGCAGAGTCTTCTGCTCGTGCAGCGCGCTCTGGGCCTTCAGCGCTGACTCACGCTCGCAGTAGGTGAGGAAAGCGCAGCCTGGGGAGGGAAGCAAGCGCCGACAAGGGTCAGTGGGGCGCCCCGGGCCCGCCGACGCGCCCTGCCGCCCGCCCTCCAGGCGCCCGCCCCCTCCCTGCGCTTCGTCCCTCTCCCCACCTCTCCTCTCCTGTGCACTCCACTCGGAGCTTCGCTGCCTCTCCGTGTTCCCGTCTGTCTGCCTCTCGTCCCTCCCTTTGCTTTTCTATTTTGCTCCCTCCGCGGAGTCTCTCCACCCTGCATCTTCCCCCCACCACACCCCCTCTCCCCACGGGTCTGTCCTTGTCCCTGAGCCTTGGTGCCTCAGGCCTCTCTGCCCTCTCCCTCAGGGTGCTGTTTCTGGTAGTGTCAGCTCCAGCCCCTACACCTCCCAGAAGGGGCAGCTTCCACCCCTCACCCCCAGAACCTCTGGCCACATTTGACCACGAACCCTTGAACCCTTGTTCTGGCCCCCTAGGACTGATGGAGGCTGCTCCATCAGGGATGATGGAGGGACCCTCCAGACCTTCCAAATAAAGGCTCCATCCGTAAGGAGGACCCCAGGCCAGGCTGTCCTGATGAACTAGGTGTGGATGTCATGTGTCTCCTGTGTTGCCTGCCCCCATCTCTGTTGTCGCATTTGCAGTGACGGATGGTCTTCCCCCCCCTCCCGGTCAGAGGGCTTCTTGGGTGTGTCCAGACCACTGAGGCACAGCACTGGGCCTGAGGCACCCCTTGCTCTGCCTTTAATTCCCTGGGTGACCCTGGCAAATCGCATCCCCTGTCTGGCCTCAGTTTCCCCATCTGTGAACCGAGAGGGCTCAGTCTAGCTCTCCCATTGAGGGACTCTAACAGGGCCACACCCTTACCTCCTTGCCAGGGAATCCAGATTGTACAGAGCAATATACTGAAGGGGGACTTGTCAGTCCTGCCCTTCAGGGGTGGTGACAAGGCAGAGAGTGTTTAGCGATGGGAGAGTCTTTATCCCCTCAAGCTGCCAGTGGCAGGGCCTCTTTCTCTGCCTGCACATGTGGCAGAGGGTAGCTTGGGAGGCACCCCTGAGGCACCCCTTCTGTTTCTGCAAGTCTTGAAACCACGGGAAAGTGGAAAAGCCCACTGTGGCCAAAGCAGGCTTGAGTCCCCTGGGGAACAGTTGCCCCAGAGAAGGTGGGCCATCCTCCCTTGTTCTTCTCTCTTTCTCCTGTTATCTTATCCGAGGCCCCCCATCAACCTGTGCTCCCCTCCAACTGTCATTCTGTTCTCATGGCCTGCTCACCTGGTATTGCCTTCTCTCCCCATTTCCACTTCTCCCGGCCCAGTCCACCTTGCAGGAATCTGCTCATGTTCTGCCTACTCCAGGCAGCCCTCCTTGACTGGTCTAGTCCATCCCCAGCATACCACAACAGCCAGCCATTGGGGAGATCTCATGGCCATTTATTCCCTGAGTGCCTGCTCTGTGCCAAGCTCTGTGCCAGACCCCGAGGCGCAGGCCACCCTCTCATGAGATCCACAGGCTGGTGTTGCCAGTCTGGAGCCTGCACCAGCCCTCGTCACCAGGTTTGTTCTTGTTGCCAGGCACAGAGCACTCCTGGTGTTCACTGCAGTTTCCAGTCTTCCACTATGCAGCTTGTGCCCAATTCAAACCCCATTCCTCTGCTTCCAATGTAGAAATTGGTCCTGCCTACCTTCCTTCCCACTTCAGAGAGGAGGCGGAAAGGGGATGTATTTGTGAAGGGGGCACAGAGATGGAAGAAGGAAGCAGGGAAAGAAGACTGGGAGATAGAAACTCTGCCTTCTCCACCTCTAGCTCCTGCCCCAGGCTGGGAGGAGCTGCCAAGGAGTCTCTTTCCCACTCCATCTCATCCCTCCCTTGTCCAGACCCCAGATCACCCCTCCTCCCTCCCCCCTCCTCCTCCCTCCTGGTCACTGGCAGACCGTTATTGATGGAGACACCCAGGGACTGAAATGAATAGCGGTCAGAGGCCCCTGTGACGTAGTCCCTCGTGCTGCCGCCTGCCTCTCCCGGGGGCGTCTTTCCTCCCGTCCCCTCGTCCCCTTGTTGGCCTTGTCCTCTGCCTGTAGCCAGGAGGCGGCCACTGCCTCAGCTGCATGCAGGAAAGCCAGCCTGGGACAAGGTCAGGGGCAGGCTTGTGGGGGAGGGAGGAGAGAGGAAGAGGAGGAGAAGGAGGAGGAGGAAGTGACCATATTGTTTCCATGGCCCAAGATAACAAGGAATTCCAGAGGAAAAGGAATCTGTTGCTTTTGTCCAGCTTCCGGGAATTTCTGCCACAGTTTTTGAGAAAGCTCACAACTCCATTGCGAACCAGAATCTTTCAGGGCCCCCAGACCCCGTGCGGCCTCCCCTGCCATCTCCACCCCCTGAATTTACCTCCTTCCCATCTTCCCCTTGCCCATTCACTGGCCTCTTGGTTTCTCAGCCCCTCCAGACACACTCTTCCTTGGGGTATTAGCATTGGCCGTCCCTTCTGCTCAGAATGGCCCCCCACCCACCCCTGCCATCTGCAGCCTTGCTCCTTCACTTTCCTCAGGTTTCTGCTCAAATGTGACTTCAGAGACACCTCTCTTGGCCACCTTATTTAACAGACCCCCCCTCCCCCACACTTACATACTCTCTGACCCCTTGTCCCGTCTCGTATTCCGTTTGGCACCTGTTCCCCTGACATATCAATGCATATGTGCTCAGTGATTGGCAGTCTCCTCGTGCTCAGAGGAGGTCGGGAACCTGCTTTTGTTCTGTTCCTGCTTGGATCTCAGTGCCCTGCATGGGGTGGAGCTCTGTGCATATTGGTTGAGAGCGCTGAATGCCTGAACACCTCCGTGAATTTGGTGGGGCAGCAGATTGGGGAGGGACACAGAAATAGTGCTCAGAGGCTACTGAGCGCTGACCAAGGCCCTGTGGACACTGAGAGGGTCCCTGCTGGGAGGGCTCTTGTGCCGAAAGCTTCCTCGAGCCTGTTCAGCCTGACGGTGCACACTCACCCTGAGTCAATCCCCTGAAAAGGCCAATGCCCAGCTCTGCCCAGGAGAGCCCCTCACCAGCCAGAGGGCACTTCTGGATTCGCCTCTCTGAACCCCAGTTTCCTCATCTATAAAACAGGGACAGCAATTGCCCTCTGAAGCTTGTGGGAGGCCTACTTGCCATGAGTATTAACAACCTCTGCAGCGTTGACTCACTGCAGAGCACGGCGTGAGCATCAGTTCACTCTCGGGAAGCAGGAAGTCAGGGAGGCGCGAAGCCCCCTTCCTTCCCCACCTCTGCACCTCTGTGAGGAGAGACCAGCTGTACACAGAAGTCAACTGGGGCCATCCCACCCCGGCCCTTCTCAAACCATCTCTTCCATCTGACAGTCCACCATGAGGGATTAGTCGTCTCACATAGGCTCTTGGGGAAAAGCAAATGCGGCTAAGCAGTTATTAACACTGACTCCCTGGGGGAATGACAGCTTTGGGGAGGGGGCTTTGGGAGGAGAGTTTACCATCACGGGGAGCTGTGGACAACGGTGGGCCTGGGGTGGAGGCTGAGGTGGGGCTTGGGGGGCTGGGGAAGTGAGGGTGCCCTAGCCTCAACCATCCGACCCCACTGGTCTCTCCGTGGAGGGAGTGGAGGTGGGACACACAGAACCCCCACCCCCAACAGCTGGCTCTGACTTCTGTCACTCATTCCTCCTCCTCACTGGGTTGAGGAGGGGCTGTGCAGCTGTGCAGCTGGAAGGTGGGGAGATGGGCCGTGTCAGCCTCAGCCTGACAGCCACCAAATCTGCCAGACTCACTCCCCTGTGATGTACAGAGGTGTCCCCAGAGATGTCCCAGTAAGGCCATTTGGGAACTCACAGTCGAGGTGGGAAATGGGATTCTCTCAGGGAGCAGCCTCATAACCACACAGGACAGTGTGGGAGAGAGGCTAGCCCGGCTGGCTCTGAACTTGGAGGCTCAAGGAGGTCTGCAAAGGGAGCCCCATCCTTCCTGGGGCTGGGGCTGGTGGCACAGAGAACTCCCCATCCTCAGACCCAGCAATTCCCTCTGAATCCCGATCCTATGCGTACACTTGTACTTACAGAGGAGGAATCAAGGCTCCACTGCGGCTCTTTGAAATAGCCAAAAAATTGAAAACCACCTAAATGTCCCTCAGGGCAGGAATGTTTTTATTTTTAAGCTGTGAATACTCTACAGCAGTTAAAAAGATGAACTGATCCTCAATGTACCAACACGGAAAGCCACATTGTCAGATGGGAAAAGCAGGTTGTACAATAATAGACGCCATGTATCTACAAGGGACACGCACCCAACTCGTTCCGTATGTCCTCATAGCTGTGTTCACATGCAAAGGACAAAGTCTAGAAGTCACATCAACCTGAAAGCAGGGAGTACGGGGTGGGGAGTAGGGGAAGTGTCTCCCATGACTTTCGCTTTTTTTGTTTTGTTTGACACATTTAGACCCAGAATGTATCGTGTATCACTTGCATAATTTACAGAAAAAAAAAATCTTTGCTAAAAGAGGAGGATGGAAGGAAAAGGAGTGGGTGAGAATGGGCGAGCCCGACAGGGTGCAGGACCCACAGCCCGTTTCGAGGAGACAGACAAAGATCACTGGGCGTCAGCCTGCTGGCAAACACTTCATAAGGGAAGTTAGCCTGGTGGGGTGGCGGCTATGCCTCTGCCCTGGAGTGTCCTCTGAGCAGGGAGCGGGCTGCTGCAGCTCTGGGACATGGGCAGGTGCTCTCCGCCCAGCAGGCTGTAAATGCAAATCCTCTTGTCATTTGGCCCTGAGACCTGGGGGCTGGTGCTTGGGGGATGAGACACCTCCCCGTCTCCCCCTCCTATTCTCCTAGGGCCCTCCCAGCTGACCCTGATGGCGGGACCTAAGGTAAGGAGCTACTCAAGTGACCCAGGGGCTCTCTGGGTGAGTTAGGTCCTGCCCCTGAGCTCCCACCTCTCCTGTCCCTGTCTTGAAGGTGTTTCTCCCACCACCAGCTCATCCCCCAAGAGTCTCCCGCCTTCAAGGGTCAGCACTTTCCTGAACCCTGGGATGAAGCAAGACCAAACTGCAGTCTGGCAGAGCAGGACCTGGCTCTGACAATCCTCTGAGGTGGGGCAGGGCAGAGAGGTGACAACTATGGGGTGAGAAGTCACACCACAGTGCTGCTCTCAGCAGCTGATCCCTGGGCTCGAACCCCCTGCAGCTGCAGGCAGCTGGCCTGCCGGGACCTGCCTCTCCCGTGACACTGGGACTCTATTGTGTGTGCTGAACACTTGGGCCCAAGCTCTCGTGTCCTTATGTAGTCACGTCACTTTTTCCCACGTACCATTCTTACTTATGTGTCCCTTGTTTGTACCAGTTCTGTGTCCTGCGTCTCTGCACAGACTATCAGCCCGGTGGTGGGTGGGGGTGGAGACAGCGGCTTCTATAGCTGTAGGCCTAAATGGGGCCGAGCTCCAGCTCAGGGGGAAGAAGGAGACCCAGGATTGGGCACCGAAGGGAGATCAGGAAGCTTGATGGGGGCAGAATTGGGAGGGAAGGGAGGAGGAGGGCGAGGCCCAGAGAGGTGAGTGCCCAGAGGGTGTTGGGAGGCCAGGACACAGGTGGCGGGGGTGGGGGGGCAGATGCCCCTCTCCAGCAGGGGCAGCCTGCAGACCATGGTGCAAGGGGCACTGCTGTGCCTGATAAGGTGGGCGGTGCCCTCTCCCACGTGGGGGAAAAACACGGCACAGTAGAATTAATTGCACGGAGATGGCAGTAATTTACAAAGCCCCCGTGTGTGGGGATAAAAGGCCCTTGTCATTGTGAAGTGAAGGAAGTACAATTTCCTGCCCAGCTCTGAACAGGGCTGAAGCCTGGGGTGTAATCATCACGGAAGGGAAGGCTCCCGATGCGCCGCGCGCCTCCTCCCACCCCAGCCGGCCTCGGCTTCCTACTAATTGAATTACAGAATTAGCCAGAGGAAGGTGGCCCCAGAATAGGAAGATCTGGACTTTAATAAAACATCAGATCCTTCAGGCCCTGGACTTGGCTGGCCTGGAGGAAGTGGGAGAAAGCTAGGGATTGGGGAAGGGGAAGGGAGCAGGAGACCCACTAGCTAGACCTCGGGGCAGAGAGGGGGCTCTGCCCCAGATATCCACCTGTCCACCTGCTGGAGTGTCTGAAATCACACCCTCAGAGCATCGTTGCTTAGCGGTTCTCACCCTAGGCTGCACCTGAGAATCACCTGGAAGATTTAGAACCCATGGCCCTGCAGAGAAGTTCTCTGGGATGGATAGAGGAGGAGGGAGGGAGGGAGGGAAAGCCCCTAGCTTCCCTGGAAAGAGGGTTACTGGTGTTCTGAGGTCATGCCTGGGTCCCCATTCAGCCTCTGTCTCCCATGGTCTGGCTGGGCCAGGGCGGCCTCCCTGGGGCCTGCTGAAGCAGATGTCTTCCTCCACAAGAGGGAGAGCAGTTCTTCCTCTGGGAATGTCCTCCCACCTGCAGCGCCCAGCCTGTGTCTACACAGCCTTCACGATGCACCTCTTGGGTCCTTCTCCTCGGTGAATCCCTGAGCACCCCCCACTGTGATCTCACCTTCCATGGATTCCGTGTGGCCTCGCCCTTGACCACTGCCCACAGCCCGCCTCGAGGATAAGCCTCGTTCTCCATCTCAACTGTGAACAACTTGAGAGTGGGTCCTTGGGGCTCAACAGGGCTGGGCAACGGACAGGGAAAGGACCCTGCGGGGCTGTGCCACTCTCCGCTCTTCTATGTGCCCTGCCACTGGTTGACCGTCCTGCCATCTTCCTAGGACTTTTCCTAGCCGTTTCCAGTCCCCCTAGTCCTTCTACCTGGACCTTCCTCCCTGTCTCCAAGAGTCCTCCCCACTAGTATTCCCACAATTCCTGCAGCTCTCCCCTCTCCACAGGAGGGGACGGTGATTGCTCACCCACAGAGTGGAACTCTGACTTCCTCTTGCTTCTCCAACCCCATCAGCGCAAACCTAAGCACTAGGACATTGCTCTTCCCTCTCCTGCCTAGCCCCATGCCTCCCTCCTCTAGAATCTGCATGTCCTTCTAGGAGCTGCTTCCTCCAGGAAGCCTTCCCTGACTACACCAGCCCCAACATCTCTCATAGCCCTTGGCAATCATCCCTCTTATTTGTCAGTTAGAATCACACATGTCTTTGTCTACCTTGCATTTATATGTGTTTGCCACCAGTGGAAATATTCTGTTATAGGAGTTGCTACCTCCTGTCCGTGTGTGGCAGATGGCATACAACGCATGGATTGCTGAGCTCCACTCTGCCTCTGCCTGGGTGGGTGTGAGTGGAGAGGTGGAGAGGACCCGGTGTGGGGCAGGTGGGGCATGAGGTTGGGCAGGATATATCCCCAGCCACAGGATATATCCATCTTCCTCAGAAGAGGCAGCCAGAGGGGAAGGGGAGGAGACTGCTGGGGGCGGGGGAGGGGGGAAGAGGGGTGGTTCCCTCTGCCAGTGAATCAGGGGCTGCAGGGCCTCTCCTCCTGCTGAAGTCTCACCCTCAGCCATGCATTCTTCTTTCAGGCTCAGCACTGCCCTCCTGAGTCTCCTCTCTTTCATTCAGAAACTCGGGAGGAGAACACGGTCCATTCTAGAGTACGAATGAGTTTGGGTAGAGGTAAGTGAATGCCATTGCGTGGTGTGGGAAAGAGAACTGCTCACTGGGATTCTAAGTGTGTGTCACACTTGTCTCAACCCTGTCTGCCCTTGGCATCCCCCAGACAGAGATGTGTGCAGGGCCGGGGAGCTCCAGATGTCCCCCCACCTAGACTGGAGACCCCCAGGGGAAGGGACCAGCCTTGGCTTTCTCTTCTTGCTGAGCGCAGGGTGCAGGTGCAGATGGAGGGCCCTGACTGGCTCCAGACGAGGAGCTGCAGACCTCAGAGAATTACATGCGAGGTGTTGGCTGCTCCAACTTTATGGCACTTTTTGTAAAGAGGGACAAAAAGTGGACATAACATATTGATGGCCTGTCCCCTTTCTCAGCAAAGAGGTCCTCAGTCTCTGGCCAGGGCTGGTGGTTCCACAAGGCCCAGGGAGCGGGCACTGGCCCAGGGCAGGAGGCAGCCTTTCCAGTGCCGAGCCTGTGGGAGAAGTGATAACTGCTCAGCTGACCAGACTCGCCGGTTTTCGGTCCTGCGGTCCTGGGGCTGCGCGTGAGCCCCTTCTGTGGCCAGTGGCTCCCCCGGTCCCACTGTTTCCTTTCTTGTGCTTCCTTGGCAGGGCTTTGGCTTGCCAGAGTGCAGTCACACCCACGGTCTCACCATGCTTACACCTCGGAGTAGGCAAGGGGTGTCACCAGTGTCTGACAGCTCAGAAGCTTGAGACTGAGCCAGGCTCTGTGACATGGCCATGGTGGGAGAGCAGAGACCTGAGGTTTCCTCATGGTCATTCTGGGCTCAGTTCCTGTTGCCTCCTCCAGGGGCGCTGGGCAGTGTTGCAGGAAGTGTGAGGACAGGCTGCCCTCAGGGAGGCACTGGGGTGCCTGGATGGGAGAGGTCTTCCCTCTCCACCCCCTACTCCATGGCCTTTCTTTAGGGTAACAGGTTCAGGGACGATCTCATTTTCTTCCTGCAGGGACCCCAGTGGAGTCAGTTGAGGTGGCGCCTGTCCTTCCATCATAGGCGTCCTCTCAAACGTGGGCATGCACGGGCTTCCCTGCAGAGCACTCTAGCCAAGCACTGAGTTTGGATTTCAAATGCATTCAGGGCATTTGCTACTCACCCGAGTGCCAAATTCTTTGCTAGAGCCTAGAAACCGAGAGTATGTTCCTTTCTAACTAACCTGGCTGGGAGTTTAGGTCTTCCTGTTTTTAATTCTCTTAGGACAGGGTGAGAAGCCAGGCCGGGCTCAGTGGGAACGGTGCACCTGCCCACTGCGTCCCCCTATGAAAGGGGCTCTCAGGGGCCTCCGTGACAAGACCAGACCCACTGCTAACCTGAGTGAGATGGGCAGCAGGCCGGGGCTCTGTCGAAAGCCAGGCACATCTTAACTGGTGTGGGGAGGGGAACTGGCGCTTTATCTCAGCCGGCTTCCAAGCCTCCACCTTGCTCCTCCTCACCTACACCTGCGATCCCCTCTCCTCTTTGCCTGTCTGGTCTGAACTTCAGAGCCCCACTAGCTGACCATGTGGCTCGGCCCCATCTGGCACTCCGAGCCCCTCAGCGTACAGGGATCACACGGTGTCCCCATCTGAGCCCCCAGTGGCTGGCATCATTTGCTGGGTCGTGTGTGGGTCTTACACCCGTAGAGGGAGCTCAGTAAATACTTGTTGAGTGGCACAGAATTTCCCGTGCTGGAGCTGGTTAAATTGAGGAGGGGGTCATTTCCCCCAGGAGGAGCCCCTTCCCCGTGCAGAGGGAAGCTCAGGGGAATCTCTCCTTGGGCTGCTCCAGAAGCCCCACCTCTATCCCCAGGCCTGAAACTCTCCCTGACATATCTGCAGGGACAGCTTTCTGGCCTCACGATGTCCTTGTGTCGAGGGGAAGGTGGGGAAAGAGGTGGGGATTGATTTCTCTGGCTGTTTTCCCCCATGAAAGGAGAATAGATCACACCAGCAAGGCAGTGGACTTACGGGTCCCTCTGTGGCTTCTTAGGATAGACCCTCCCTGTGGGTCACACTGCTAAGCCATGTGTGTCCCTATCACCACAGGGCCTTTGCTCATTCTCTTCCCCTGTTTGTCAGGGATGCCTTCCTTGCTCCTGAGTCCTCTAGCAGACCCTCCTACCCTTTCGACCCACCCTCCCTGGCTTCCTGTCCCTTCCACGTTTGTGTCTGATGCACTCAAGTGAGTGCTTGGTTGAACAGGTTTCTG
Source organism: Propithecus coquereli (assembly GCF_000956105.1). Classification (NCBI taxonomy): domain Eukaryota; kingdom Metazoa; phylum Chordata; class Mammalia; order Primates; family Indriidae; genus Propithecus; species Propithecus coquereli. The sequence continues at coordinate 43,331 of NW_012152385.1, forward strand.
CTGTTCTGATCTATGGGATCATGTCCCCCCACTAGACTGCAGCTCACGGGGCTGCACTTCTTCTCCAGAACCCCCTACCAAGCCCAGGACGGGATCTCATAAGAGTGGTGAGGTTGAGCTCACCAGAAGGAAAAGGGGACCATGAGGAGCTGGGCACATGGGGGCAATCAGGACCTGCCTGGTGAGGTGAATTAATCTCGCCTCTCTCCTCTGGCTCCTTCCTAACAGGCCCTAATTCACTTTAAGAACAACAACAACAACAAAAAAAAAAAAATTAAAAAAAATAGAAGCACACCAAGCAAGAAATTCCAACCTCAGCATCCAAGACAGGCTATTTTGAAAAGACCAATAGCCAGGAGTCCCATATTACCAGGATCAATGTTTGGAAAATGTGATTTTCTTTTTAAAAGCAGAAAAACAATCTCACATAGTCCTGGCAGGCCACAGTCCAGCTCTCGATGGAGGGTGTCTGTGTCTAGCGATCTCGCCGTTTAAGCCACGCCTCTGGCTGGGCTTTGGGTTTCACCCAGCTCAACTCCATAGGTTCAATCACAAGCATTTAGTAATATTTAACCTGAGAGCTGCGGCGAAGAAGGAGTCAGCAAATGTGACCGGGACGCTGGCCTCCGTGAGCTAATCTCTCAAATCTGGAGCCCTAGTGGAGGTGTCATTCACATTTTTCAGAGGGATAAGGGCTCTGGCTTTTGCCTTAGAGTCAGATGGCCCCAATCCTGGGAAGGGCTAGAGTCACTCTGAGTCATCCTTCATTCATTGCTGACATAGTAGTGCCCGAGGTGGGGGAGAGGGGTTGGCAAGTGGGGAGGAGGCCAATGGCAGTGGGACAGGACCCAGCGCTCAGCTCTGCTGTTTCTCCACCCATAGACCCACCCACATGCCCACACAGCCCACCCAGAAAGAAATTGAGCCAACTAATCAGACGACTGGTACACAAGACCCAACAAACCATGTGACTGGGATTGGAGGTGCTGTCATCTGTGGATGGAGTGACAAGATGCTCCCTTCATTTATCCATTCATTCATTTCACAACCGTTTATGGACGGCCCGCAATTTGTCATGAAAGACATACCCCCTGCTTTAAAAGAGACCCTAGATAAACATACTTGCAAAGTTAGGTGATGAGTGTGCCACAAACACACCTACTAAGGTAAAGTTTGTGCAGGGCCTATTATTAGTGGCACAAACGATAGAAAACGTGCTGGTTTTTGGTTATATTTTGGGCATTGTTCTAAGTGCTTTACGTATGTTGATTGTATTTATTGTATGCATTTATTGTTAAGTCTATAAAATAGTACTATTATCATCCCCATTTTATAGGTGAGGAAACCGAGGCACTCAAAGATTAAAGACCGGCCCAAGATCTGGTGGCCAGGTCCCTGGGAGAGCTGGCACGTGAGCTGGGACAGGCTGCCTGCCGAGAGCCTCTGTCCCGATCCCTGGCCTCTGCTGCCTCGTGGAGGAGGTTGTTCACCTCTGCCTGGGGGAGATCTCCGTGGAGCAACTCCTGAGCGCATCCCCAACCCAGAGTGGCCATAGGGAAGGATGTGCCAGGAAAGAGCTCTGCATGTGCAAAGACAAAGCAGAGTGGGTCTGGGGCCGGTAAGTGCATCATCCGCGCCAAACCTCTGTCTTCAACATCTTTCTTTTGCTTTCTCACTTTCTGTTCTTCTTTTCCTCTTTTTCCCTTTTCTCTCCTTCCCTTCTGTCTCCTTCCTCTTTATTTCCTTTCCACTCTGTCCTCCCCTTCCTTCCCTCCCTCCCTTCTTGCCATTCTTTTTCTGTGTCGTGACCAGAACTCCACATTCTCTCCTGTCTACCTATTTGACTTCCCTCCGGACCACTCCAGATGGACCATTTTCCCCATCCCTAGACAACGGGAACATGGGACCTTGAGGTTTCTGTTACCAGCCAGCTGGCGACCCTGGGAAAGCTATGCAAACGCTGTGGCCTGATCGTCACCATCTGTGGGGAGTCTGGGGTCTGGGAGAGGGCTGGGACCTCGGAGGGAGGTGGGTCTGTTTCTGGAGGAGCCCCTGCTTTGTTCTGGGGGCCCTGGAGTAGTTTATGTCACCCTTCCCAGAACCTGGAAATGGGGATAATGACACTTTCCTGCTGGGGTCATGGGTGTCCAGCAGAGCACCTGGGATGTGATTCATGGGGCGGGTCTCACTCTTGCTGTCATTGTCAGTAGTAATAGTTGTGATGTGATGCTTAAAATTCTCTGCAGTGTGAAAAATGGCTTTGGCCTTTATACTGTCTGGTGTCGTCTCCTTCCCTTCCTAGGACCTGCGCGTGTCCCTCGGTTTTCTAACCCGCCCCCATACACACTTGCAGGGACAGGGACCCTCTCCGTGTTTCCCGCACAGCACAGCCAATACGCGTGGTGCTCGTAGTGACTGACGGTGTGCGCTGAGAGTCTGAGGCACCAGTGTGTTTTGTTTACCTCGCCTATGTAATATGCTAATGACAGGAGGTGTAATGAGCTGGCAGGGACCTGGGTGACAAAGAGCTGGCTTCATGCTTCCCCAAAGAGGCACCTCAGTGTCAATTGTTTCTTTTGTGAGAGGAATGTGGGCTGGGGGGGGCCATTGAGAGAGGAACTGGGAGAGTTTCAGGCAGGGTTTAGGGGACACGGATCTCCACGCAGAGCTGGCAGGGCCCTGGCAGCTCTGAGACGGGACGGCCTGGGAGGGATGGGGGCCTCTGGGAGTGTGGCTGCCATGGAGTAGGAGGAATAAGTCCCTGGTGGGAAGGGAATGAACGTGAATCTAGCACTCTCATCCGTGTTACCTGTTGACTCCTCAAGAGGACCCTGTGAGCGCCATGTGGCAGGGCCAGCCCCCTCTGCCAGGGCTTCTTGTTTGCCCTGCTCCTGGCACAGGGCGTGGTGTGGGGACAGGAAGCATAGGGTGAGGGCTAGACAACAATTGGCCAGAGCAAATGCTCGATGGGGAAATCACAGCCTCCAGCAAGTCAACAGACCTCTCTGGACCTCAGTTTCCTTTTCTGTGAAATGGGTTTCATAATAATCCCTACCCATGAGTCTGCGTCCTCAGCATGCAGCACAGTCCTGGTGCCAAGTGGCTCGTGGATGAATGAATGAGTGAGGGGGGCGGGGGAAGTAGAAAGTATTTGTCTCGCTTTCAGAAGAGGGAAAGGACGCATCTGTAGGCCAAGGTTAAACAGTCATCCCAAGACCCATGTGGTCAGCGAGAGAACTAGAGCTCAGGCCTGCCGGCCAACCCCTCAGGATGAGTGGGGAGAGCAGGTGTCCGGGAGGTGGGAGAGCGCAGGGCAGCCTGGGGAGCAGGGAGCAAGCCCGCGTGTCAGCATGGAAGGCCCAAAAAGACTGGGGAGGAAGCAGGAAGCGGACTGTGAGTCCGCAGGTGGTGTCTCCAAGGCTTTGCACAAGCAGAAGGGAACAGGAAGAGCAGATTTGTGCGAGAAGGGTGGGCCGAGTGCATCCGGTGCCCCTGCCCCCGCTCGGGGGGATGGCTGGCGGCGGCCAGGGCTGCAGCAGAGGGAGGCACAGGTCTGAGGTGCTCATGTGTCCCAGAGATGCCTATGGCTCTGTCCTCGCTGACCTCGAGAGGGTCTGGGCTGGGAAGGAGTGGGCTGAGCAGGGGTGCTGTAGGGCCTCAGGGCTGTGCCAGGCCTGGCATTGTTACCTCTGCCATGGGTCTGACTCCTGCAGGTGAGGGTGTCTCTGTCTTTGCATCCTCAGGTTTACCCTTTCTCTGGCCTCCCAGCGCATCTTCTCTAGACCCTTTCCTTGTACTGGCTGAGCTGACTGTCCCCCAGGGCTAGGAAAGCTGGCTGACGAGGCTGGGATGGACAGGAGGTCCGGCTGCTGGCTTCTTCTCCCTGGAATTCCTGCTCCCAGGCAGCGGGACCCTCCTCTGAGGCTGCACGCAGAAGCCCCTCCCTGGCTCTACACACCCTACGAGGTCGGGGGCTGACTTTAGAGTTCCCCCATGGTGCCAGCAGTGTGCACTGCGGCCCAGAGCCCAGGCTCGCTGAGAGCAGAGGTCCAGGACTGGAGTGAGCAGAGGTGGGTGTAGCTGGGATGCAGACAGAGGGACACCTTCGACGCAAAGGCCCACACAGCAGGGCACTGTGAGAAGACACCAGGTTGGAAGCTGCAACTTAGATTGGGGGCCAGGATGGTGTCCTCCTGTCAAGCCCCTGGACTTCTGGGGTCCCTGGCTTCCTTATCTGTAAATCCCCACCTAAGCAGCAGGTTGGCACTGGGAAAATCCCAGAGAATGAAAATGGGAAGGAAGAATCAGAGTTCTGATTTTAGTCTTGCTTCTACTTCCTCCTTCAGCCTGAAGGCCCAGGTGAGACAGGGTGGAGCCCCTGGCCCCTGGCAGGCCTCTGAGGGCTGCTGGCCTCAATTCCTTCCATAAGTGTCCAGAGGCACCTGTTCTTTGTCCAGTCCTGGCTGGGGAGAGAAGGAAGAATAGCAGAAGAAAGACCACCTGACTTCAGTGGCACCCAGCCTGGGGACAGGCCAGGACGGGGGAACACAGAGGGGGCCAGGAAAGGTGGCGTGTGGCCCAGTAACCAAGCTTCAGACTGCAGAGGCCTGGGGAGGCCAGAGACGGGGACGGGGGCACTGGGGAGCCTTCCTGGAAGCCGGGAATGCTGCCCGAGGCCCTGGTGGAGAGAGGTAGGAAGAAGGAGGCAGTGAGGACCTTGCGGTGGTTGTGCGAATGTCCGTGTGACCGACCCAAGGGGCAGTCGGTTGGCCAGAGGGCTGTCCCACACCTCCACTTTCCTCCCCTTCCTCCTCTCCTCTCTCCTTTTCTCTCCCTCACCAAGGTCCTGCTCCGTGGAAGCTGGGATTCGAAGGGCTGGGACATGCACAGGGCTGAGGGAGACTCGGTCGGGTAGCGGTCGACGGCCGGTCACGTTTCTGCATCTCCCGTGGTGCCAGCAGCGCAGGCCGCCTCCGCCTCCCACGACCAGGCCCCCCATGAACCTTGAGCCTCTGTGCTGCCCGTGTAGTCTGCTGGTCTAAATATAGCGGCTGAGATGCGCACTCTGGAATTGGATTTGATGTAGCCCTCTGGACTCGCGCTAACTTTTGGGGAGTAGTTTTCTTGGGAGCCTGCCAGTCCAATTCCTCCCTCATGAACACTAATTACCGCACAGACCTTCTCCATGAAATCGGTGCTGAAGCCATTTCCATCCAGGCGGCTCTCCAAGATGAAATTTTTCTACTGGGAACCGACAGCCGCAAATAAACCTACCATCTACTTAGCAACAGAGAGCAAGAGCGGGAGGGAGGGGGAGGTGCAGGGAGAGTGGGAGGGAGAGAGAGGAGGAGGGCTCAGGCTTCTTTTCTTCCTCCTGTTCTTTATTTTCCAGAAAGGATGTAATTATCTCTCACCGGGAAGGTGGTACAGGGTGTCTTATAAGACAGTGCAGGGGCCCCGGAGAAGGGCCCAGGCCACCTGCAAGGCCGGTACCTGCTCTCAGTTGCTCGAGCGTGGCCAGGCCCCCTGCTGCACTGCGGGGCACTACTGGGCAGCTGAGGCAGCCCCCTGACCCTTCCAGGTTTTCTTCCCTCTTTTCCTGCCCTGGTCTCCCTCACGCCCCTGCAGGCCTGGCCCATGCCTAGTGCCCCCTCTTATGCCTTACTCAGCATGGTCTCATCCCCCTCTCTGCTTGGTGAATCATCAATCATCTTGGTGAACTCATCAATCAGCCAGGGCCGAGGTGACACCTCACCTCTGCCAGGCAGCCCTCCTTGAGCCCCATGGGTAGCACCAGTCCCCTCCATTCTCAACTGCAGAGGCCTGGACCATGCACGTGGCCACAGAGTTGGCTCTGCCCTCCTCGCTTCCTAAGGGAGTCTGTGCATCGGCTGGGAAGGAAGGCGGGGCACCAGCAGGCTGGAGCCTCGTGGTGTCAGGTCGGTGGGTGTAACATCATCATACGTTTCCTCTATTTTGCAGAGGACAAGCCTGAGGCTCAGAGAGGTCGATGGAATGTCCGTGGGCACTTACGACCTGGGAAGAGGCAAGGCTGGGGTTTCAGCGCATGTGTCTGTGTCTAAAGGCCAGAGACTGCTCTTTCCCTCTCCTGGCCTCCCTGGGATGGTTCTGGGCAGTGCCTGCTTCTCCCCCACCTGTCTGCCTCAAAGGTCAGCCCAGGGCTCTGCGCTCAGCCTCTGATCCGGGAGCACTTGCGGCCAAGGAACAGGAGGATTTATTTCCCCTTGAGGTTTATCAAGGCCCAGGGCAGGCTCAGAGAGCGCTTATGACCACCGGCCACTTGCCAGGTTCTGGGCACTCCAGCCAGCAAAGCCTGAGTGGCCCTCAGAGCCTGCCGTGGGGTCACGAACGCTGCACCAACCTTGCTCAGTCAGCAGAAAGCCACTCCCTCCTCCGCATCCTGTGCCCAGCCAGGGCCCCGGCTCACAAGTCGCCTCCCTCAGAACGCTTAGCATCCATTTCTGACACTCACACCTGCAGGGCAGGCGCTCCCAGTGAAGTCACTATAAGGCGTCTAGCAGCACTTCTGCTACCACAGCTTGGTGAAGCCTTTCACTTCTCAGTCTCAGTTTCTGCATCCATCAAATGGGTGTGAAGACTCCTGCCCCAGTGCCCTCACCTGGGTGGGTGGTTCAAGTTCAGACAGCGTGGCAGTAGAAAGTACCGAGAGCTGCTTGAATGTCAGGTAGGCTCCCTCAAGGTCCCTGTTCCATTTACTTTGCCTCGTGCTTGCCCTGGGCTCTCCTGTCCCCACCCTGCCTCCATCTGGTGGATGAGGAAGGCCAGAGCTCAGCTCTCCTCTCCAGCAAGAAGCATTCAGGCTCAGAGAGAACTACCCCCAGGGCCGAGACAGTGGCTTCCAGAGAGCCCCTCCTGGGGCCCGGAGAGGACAAGAGGTTCTGGAAGAGCTTTCTCTTAGGAGATACCTGGACTGGAAATCATGGAGATGGGGTTTATGCCCAAGGACAAGCCATCTTTCTTCTTTGGGTGCCTGTGGCCTTATTTATAAGGGGAGTGGAGTTGGGTGAACAGAGCAGTGCAGCCGCCTTCCATTCAGATGCCGTGAGGTGGTGGCTAAGACGGGCTCACACATTGCTCGGCTCGATCACCTTTCAGTTGTGTGACTTGGGGAAGGTTCCTTAGCCACTCTCTGCCTCGGTTTCCTCACCTATAAAATGGGAGTTTAATAGCACTTACTTGCCTCCCTGGTTTGCTGAGGGTTAAATGAGAACACATATGCCTGGTGCCAGGAAGTGCACCCTCGATCAGTGCTAGCTCTTGGTAAATACGTGATACTGGTCACCACCAGCACGATGAATCACAGCCTTGGGCCAGGGATGTCGCTGAGCAGTGTGGACACATTTTCTCATTCAATCCACTGGTTCTATTTTCATTCTTTGTGTGTCTGTGGAAAATATGGGGAGCCCCAAGAGGTGGGGCCAGAGTGCTGCCTAGAATGACGGATATCGTCTGGCATCTGCAGGTAGGTCCCAGCATCTGGCTGCAGGGAGAGGCTTCCTCACAAAGAAAGGGCCTGAACCGCAGAAAGCTCGAGGGCCAGCGAAGATGGTGGGTGACTCCAGCCGTGGTTGGGGGGCAGGAAGCCCAAGAGAAGTCCTGGGGCTGACTAGAGCATGCCTTGCACAGGCCACTGTGGGACACCAAGGCTGGGCCAGTTGAGGTAGAGGAAGTATCTTGCAGGTCCCTGGTCAGGAGGAGGCGCGGGGCCAGCTATCCGTCACCAGTTTAAGTCCGAGTGGCTTCACCTGGCCGAGACTCACAGGTGGCTTCACCTGGCCGAGACCCACATCCAGGCCAACGCGCAGCTTCCACAGACCCTTTCTTTCAGCAACTCTTGTGGTCTCTAGTTTTGCTTACCCACTTAGATTTCTGGTTAATCTTTAGAAAAATTCCAACCTCCCTTAAGCAGAGCTAAGCTGAAAGGGACACACCCACCATAGGGGTTGCCCAGACTGGAGTGTGGGGATGGGCACATCTGTCCTGCCTGGCTTTCAGGCACAGTGGACTATTGGGGGCCAAGACCTCGGTGAGCCCAGGGCCAGGTGGGGGGGACTGTGGTGTCAAGCCCTTCCCACTAAGGTGAGTGCTGTCCTCCCAGGGGAATCTCCCCCGGGGGATCCTTCTTGGGAACAAAGAGGATTTCAGTGGCTTTGGTGTCAAACAGACCCAGGTTCCTGTCTGGGCTCTGCCCCTTCCTGGCTGTGTGATGTTCCTGGAGTTCCTTAAGCTCTCTAGCCCCGCTTTCCATATTGTGCCCTGCGATGGACAGCGTTAGCCGTCACAGCCCTATTGTCATACACGTGAAGCTCCCATATGGGACACATGGTCCCACATGTGTCCCTTTTGTGATGCCATTGAGCAAAGGTGTCCTCTAGCTTGCCCAGTCCTCCCTGAGCCACACTGGGCACGTACTTTCTGTGGGACAGGAGAGCGTGTCCTTGGCCCTGTGGGCAGGTGCCCCCTGCAGGGCCCAGGCAGAGCAGCGGCAGCCTGTGCCATTCCAAGCCCCAGCCCTTGTTTGTTTCTCCCCTCCCCTCCCCACCCCCAGCCCCGCCTCATTGTTCTTTCAGCTTTCTCTGTTCCCTCTCTCCGGTGGGCGGCTGAGCAGAAAAACAAATCAAAGTTGCCTTCATGTCTTGGAGCCCGCGATGCTCCCGCGAAGCGATCCCTTGCTTCCCATTACCCACCCCAATAACTCTTGTATATGGAGTGTGAAATAATTAGCAGTGGCAAAAATAATTTAGGAAACAAGAAGAAACTAATTGTATAGGCTTGTTTGGGGAAAACACAGCGGACCAAAAAGCCCACTGTGCAGGGAGGTGTGGACAGGCAGACCGGCTCCCTGCAGGTCAAGCCCGTGGTCCTTACAGTGCGCTCAGCCCTGCCCCTCCAGGAGCGGCTGACCCGGGCTGCTGCAGGGACAGGTGCCCTCATGGGCCCAGAGGTGCTTCTCACGGCTTGTCTACACCCCCTTTCCAGAAAAGCCGATAGGGAGTGAGGCCGGGTCCCATGGGGTCCTGTGGGACCCCGTGGGCCTGGTGTCCTCCCTCAACAGGAGCTGGAGCCGGCAGCAGGGCCCCACATGCAGGCCTGGAATGTTCCTCTTCCCTCACCTGCCTTCGCCATTCAGCCATTCAACTCCCCAGCCCCAACTTACACCACCCACGTGGACCCATCCGCAGCAGCGCATGAAACGCAATGTGGCGCTTCCCTGGGAAACGGGGCAAGCATCCGCGCCTTGCATTTTATGGCTCTTCTAACTTTGAAAAGTTTGCTTCCTCCTTGGGCACTTTTCCACCTCCTGAACTCCCTCCGTCCTCCACTGGGTTTGCTCCTCATTTCCGGGGGCGGGGGGTTGGGGGGTCAGGTGCCCTAGTTTCCCTGTGACTTATGAAGAGGGGTGAGGAAACCCCCACGTTCTTGAATGACAGTTGCAGGTGCAGGAAATTGGGGACCAGAGAGATGGAATAACTGGCCCAAGGTCACAGTCACCAGGAGTGGGGCTCAGGGTTGACCAGGGCTGTCTCCCTGTCCCCTCCTGTGTCTCGCCTTCCTCGCCCTGCTGGACGGCGGACCTGACCACTCAGGGCATCAGCTACAGATCCCTGTTGAGCACTGTGGTCTCCTCTGCTCCCCTCGGACACTGCCCAGGGCCCAGAGACCCACCACTCTCGTGTGAACGAGTGCTGGGCACAGGGTTGGGGGAGGCCTCTGTGGCCCAGCCTTGGCCACCCCTTCTTCCCTGGAGCCTCTCCCCTTAGATGTGGCACATTTGCATCTGTCCAGAGATGATTTACAAAGTTGCTCTTTGGGACAGAAATCTCACCTCTCTCCATGTCATCTCTGCTCTCTCCTCCCTCATCTTCTCTTGTCTGGGCTGTTATGGTAGCCTCCTAATTCAACCCCTGGCCTCCAGCATCTCAGTCTCAGGCCAGCACAGTGATTGTCCCAAGGCGAGGTTTTCCTCTGTCACTTCCTTGCCTTGGAACCCTCTGTGACTTCCTATTTCCTCTAAAACCAGCACACACATCTCAGGCTTGCCTCCTCCAAGGAGATCTTGGCTCCTCCTAGAGAATACAGGTCTTTGCGAATGAGCAGACCTGGGTCTACACCTGCTTTTTCATCCCCCGCTCTGCTGTCTTCACCGGGAGTCACAGTGGCTTGTCTGGCACCCATCTCTCAGACACACCCCTGCCTGCTCGATGTCGTGCCTGCGGGGCTCACACCTGGCCATCCTCCTGGGTCCCACCACACTGGTGATCGGCACCCCCATGCTGGAAACCCAGGAGCTCTCCATCCCTCCTCCTCCGTCCTCACTTACCCCACAGCTGTCTCCAAAGTGGGTTCCTCCTCTCCACCTGCCCCCACCCCTGCCCAGGCCCAGACCTTGCCATCGCTTGCCAAGTTTGTCTCTCCTGCAGCTCCCAAGAGCTCTCTCCCACTTCTTTTCCCTGCTTTGGCTGGAATCTGGTGCTGAGTTGCTGGGGCAGATGAGACAGGCTGGCCTTGGTCAGGCCCCCTTGAAAGCCAGCCTAAGACGTTGGAGGCTGTGGGAGCCAGTGAGGATTCATACCAGGGAGGCAGTGGTGTGCCTACACCATCAGTCTGCAATCAGCACATGGGCTGAGCCAGGGGAGAGTGTTTGGAGGCAGGAGGGCGACTCCCCAGAGGAAGGCCCCTCTGGGCCCATTTGCTTTGCTAATTGCCTGACAGAATTGCAGGGCAGGTGTCCAGGTCTTGGGCTATGGTCTCATCACACACTCAGCAGCTGAGGTCTTTTGCGGAGTGGGGGTTGGGTGGATTGCTAGGGAGATGAGTGTGGAGCTGTGCCCCCACCATCCCCACCTCCTGCTGGGCTGATGGATGGTGCTAGGTATGCATAGGTAGGGCATGTCTGTTCTCCAGGCTGACAAATGCCACAGGTGCAGCTGCAGGGGACAAGAGCCAGCTGCTCCCATCACATCTCCATGTGTGCCGTTCAAGGTCACGCTGTGAGCTCAAGTGGTCTGCTGGACTGGGGGCTCGGAGCCACCTCACTGCCATTGGCTGGTCCCCTTAGCTAACCATCTCTTCCTGGCTGAAGGAGCAGGAGTGGGGAGGGGGGAGGTCTTTTCTCTCTGAGCCAAGCCAGTTTAACTGTGCACATGCCGACATATACCCTGAGATCTAGCATCTATATGCTTGGAGAGAGAACAGCGGTCTCTGCTGTGGCAGCTCACATGTCACTAGGGTCACCTCTCTTCTGCGCCAACCCATTCTGCCTCCTTGGATTTCTCTTACACTGATGCTGCCCTGATGTGGTCTCCCCACCTCAAAGCCCAATCTCAACTGCTCTGGGACCACACCAGTGTCCCTCCCACTGGCAGGGCTCAAGGGTTTAGTCATCAAAATGGACTTCAGCTTATCTTTCCCCAACTCACTTGCACAAAAATTAATTTAATGGAAGAATGTTATCAATTTTATGCCCCCCTTCCAATGGAAAAAAAAATGATTAGCACCTGCAACCACTTGTCTATAGTAGAATCTAAGAATATCAGTTTTACATGGAATTAATATTTAGAATATTTAGATATTTTGAGTTTGGCAAGAAGCACCATGCAGTTGGGACATGCAGGCACTAGCCTTAGCCCTAGCCACATGGGAGAGCCGTGTGCAGCATGGCGGAAAAATCCAGGAATCAGCATCTGAGTTTCTGGCATCTCTCAGTTGGTTGACCAAAGACCTGAGCTATCTGAAGCTCAGCTTTGTCATCTGAAAAACGGGAATAAAACCTCCGGTAGTGCCTAGGGTTAGTGAGAGCATGCGTTGTATGAAACATAGCAGGCGCTCAGTAAGTGTTGAGCTAATCTCAATCAAGGTGGAGTCCTGGAGACAGACCAGTGAGCTTGGAACTTTACAAACAATAAGAAGACATCAAGCCACTTAATGTAGCAAGTCCACTGCTGGGTCTGTGCCCCAAAGAATCGAAGGTGGGTATTCACACAAATGCTCGTACATGCATCTTCTCAACAACACTGTTATACACAATAGCCCCAAAGTAGAAACAACCTACATTTCCACAATTCACAAATGGATAAACAAACTGTGGTATATCCATACAATGGAATATTATTCAACCATAAAAAGGAAGAAGATTCTCACATATACTACAACATGGATGAAACTTGAAAACATTACAGTCAGTGAAAGAAGCCAGATACAAGAGATCATATATTGTATGATTCCATTTATACGAAACATCCAGAAGAGGTAACTCTCTAGGGGCATAAAGACAGTGGTTGCCAGGGCCTGGGAGGAAGTGGGGATGGGGAATGCTTAGTGCATATGGAGATTCCTTTTGGGGTGACGGATATGTCTCGGAACTTGATAAAGGTGATGTCTGCACAGCACAGAGATTGTACTAAATGCCACTGAATTGTATTCTTTAAAATGGTTGATGGTTAAAAAAAGAAGAAGAGTAAAGAAAGGAAGGCATGGGGGGACATGAACACAGTAAAGCACAAAGGTGTAATCCTTCCTTCCCCACCGCCATAAGCTGGGATATTCCAGCCCAGGGTCCTCAGTGCCCACCAGGCTTGTCCTTGCCCCAGCCTGACGGAACTTTGCTTGGGCTGAGCTCGCCAAACTGCTGCAGGGACACCGACTTTCTTCCCCAGGAGCTGGCATTGGGCCACTGTCCCAGTATAGCTCCTTGTACTTGGGTGCTCCCGCTCTGGGGCTCTCCTGCTCCTCTAGGCTTCCTTGGTGGCCCTTGCAAGCCTCTCTCAGCCACAGAGGCATCCCTTGCTCCTGGAGGCAGCCCTGTACCGGGCCATCCTGCCCACCTGAGCTCCCCTGCTCTCTGCCCCGCCTGGATGGCTCGAAGCCCCATCGTGAGCTCTATCCCTACGGAATGAGACTTGACTTGTTCTTAGCCCTGGCCTAGCCAGCCTGGTGGTCTGATGGGGTGAGCTTCACGGTGCTAAAGTCCCTCCCCGTGGGATGCTACAACAGTAACTTCTCCCCCCTGGGCTTCTGTTTTCTCTCTGGGCCTAGGGCTTCTCTTTGGGAACATCTCCCCCTCCTTCTCCAAGTGCTCCCACCTGGCCCGTACACATGCTACCCCTTTCATCACATAACAGAAACATCCAGGAAGACATGTCTATAGTCGGCGCCAACCCAGGTGCTGTGCCTAAGAGTGAGATAGGAGGTGGCCTTCTGGAGACAGCTCTGCCTTCCTGGACAATCTCAGCTTTCTGTTCCCTTCCGTCTTGCTTAGAGTGACCTGTGCTGCCTCTGGGCCTTTGCCCAGGGACACTGCTTACCCCTCCTCACCCCACCTCTGGGTCATCACCATCCCCACAGGATGATTCCCTCCTGTGTTCCCAGCTCCCAGGCGGTACTCTGTAATTATTTGTTGAATGAATGAATGACGAATAAAGGCATGGATGGCCTCTTTCAGGACACGTCCCAACCTCTCCCTTCCCTGAAATCCTCATGTGTTTGAAGCTGCAGCCACACCTGTCCCTAGTCCCTTACTCGTCTGTATTGCTAATAGGCATGCATCCGCTGCCCTCTGCAAGCAGGCGCTGTGCTAAGTGGGGTGCCCACTGCATGCTGCCCAGGTGAGCATGCGAGCTCCCTGGGGTGTGGTCAGGTCTCCCTGCCTCTGGATGCCCTGCAGAAGGCTCTAGCCTATCACTGTCACCCCCAAAAGCCTGTGCATACCCAACACGGCCTGGGCCACCCTCAGGACATGAGTCCCAGACTCCCTCACCCACAGCTCACTCTCCCTTCTGCAAACTCAGCCTGCGACACTCTTGGTCTAACACACCATTTGACACATCGCACTGCCACTAACTAGCCAGGAGTGAGTCTCGGCAAGCTGTGAGCTCCAAGAGGGCTGGACACAGGTTTCTTCCTCTCTGCATCCGCTGTGGCACTTAGGGCTCAGTGACCATCTCCAGGTGGAAGAAGGAAGCGTCTTCTTCCTGTGAAATAAGTTGCCGGATTTCTCTATCCCTCACGGGCTCTGCCCTTTTTCTTTCTTTCTTTCTTTTTTTTTTTAAACCTGGAAGGAATACAACTTCAGCATCTCCACCCACTTTATAAATACTTTGACAAATGGTTTCTCTCCTGTCATGCTTACCCCAAGCAGGGGCATCTGTCATTCTGGAAGGCAACTGTTTACAGCCCTCCCGACCTTTAATGCAGAGTCAGCGGCTGGGGAGGGGGTTGGAGGAGGGGTAGCCGCTGACTGCAGTTCATCAGGCCCAGAATTTAAAAAAAGAAAGGAAGAAAGGCAGAAAAAACCCTACACAACTCACAGAGTAATTGCTGTCTCCTTGGCAACGAAGCAATAGTCTGGGGCCCGGTGCTCTGCCGTCCTTCCGTGGGCTGGGAGGGCCCGGGACAGCGGGAGTGACAGTGTTTTCCATTCTCTGGTGGCCTTTGGAGGAAGATCTGTTTTCAAGTCACTGCTCAGCCGCCTTTCTTGTTTTCCATTGATCTCTTGGCTGCAGTTTGCACAGTTCAGACCAATGTCCTGTGCTGGGAGAGCCGAGCGGCTATGTGGTAAACATGGGAAGTGCTGTCAGGGGCCCCTCAAGATGAGTTCCTGTGCAGCCTCAGCGAGGAGCCTGGTGTGCTTAAGGCAGCATTGACTTCTCTTCCTCCTCCTTTCTCTTCCTCTTGACCCCTTCATCCTCTCCCTGGTCTCCCTCCTCCTCCTTCCCCTCCTCCTTCTTTCTCTTTCTTTTCCCTTTCTCCTCCTTTCCATCTTCCTCTTCTTCTTCCTCTTTTTCTCTTCTTCCCTCTCCTCCTCTTCTTCCTTCCGTTTTTTATCTTGACTTCTTTTTCCTCTTCCTTGTCTTCCTTTCTTCTCTTCCTCTTCCTCCTCCTTTTCCTCTCCTCTTCCTCTGTCTTCTATTGTTTTATCTTGACTTCTTTCTCTTCTTTCTCCCTCTCCCTTTCCTCCCCCTTCTCCTCTTTCTGGTCCTCTTCTTTTTCTTTTTCTCTCCTCCTCCTCTTGGCTTTTGTCTTCTTACCAAGCACCTTTCCCCCCAGGAGCTCTGCAGGAGCTGCCCGCCTTCAGGCCAAGGGCGCACTGGTGGGAGCAGGGGGCCGAGGGCAGGGGAGTTCTAGGCGTGCAGGGCCTCAGAGGCTGGGAGAGGTGTGGCGGGATCTCACCCGCATGGGCGATCCATGCGAGAGTGAGAAAGGTGCCTTCTCCAGAGGTTTGGGAGAAGAGGGGAACCCCTCTGCTTTCCCCAGCACCCACCAGCCCATGGCTGGTCATGTGTGGTCCTGCTGTGGAGAGTGGGACCATCAGCCCTCCCTTCCCTGCCTCAGTGTGGATCTCTCCATCCTCCAAGGACAAGCTCTGGTCTCCCCTGCTCCAGGAAGTGTTCCTGGTTGTGCCAACTCTGATGGCCCGTCCCTTCTCTGACACTGGGCCCTGTCATTCAATGCGTGCCTGTCATCCGGGAGGTGGGATGACCTCGCAGTGTGTGAGCGACGTGAGAGTTGGAGTGAGCCTCATCTTTACGGGCTTCTCTGTGGTCCAGCAGGTGTGCGGGAAATGTGTGTCCATGGGTGGACAGCAGTGTGGGGCCTCCAGTCTGAGCTTTACTTCCCAGTGAGAAAGGCGTGGAGACCCCTGGGCAGGGGCCCGGGCCATTCCTACTGGATGGATTTGATGCTCTCCATTCTTCCACTCACTCTGGGCCCTCCTTAACTTGGACCCACCTCTTTCCACTTTTTACCTACTGAACTTCTGCTAAACACCTCTTCTTACTGTCCCTGAGATGCATCCTGCTCATTCCCACCACCGTGCCTGTGCTCACCCTGACCCCAGCACCTGGAACACTCTCGATAGCCCTTCCCTTTCTGCTTATCTTCGCCCAGCCTGTGCTCTCAGGCCAAGTCCACGTGCTCCCTCCTCTGTGGAACCTCCAAGAGGGTGCATGAACCTTCGCATCCCCTGTCCTGTTACAGCAGTTATAGTCCCAACTAGCTCTCCTGCACTGTCCTCTTATTGGTTCATGAGGCCCTAAGTTCACCCCTCTTCCCTTCTGGGTGGGCGGTGTGCATGTGTGTGCATGTGTGTGTACACCTCTTGACAGGGGTGTGGGATGGGCACCTCTGAGGTTACGGCTCTGTAAGTCCAGCACACCTAAGAGATGCTTGTGGCAAGTGCCTAGAAAGACGGCGACACAGGTCTCTCTGTCCACAGCATCCTCTGGTAGCTCTTTCTGCATTTCCCCCACGCTGAACCATCTCAAACAACTAGAGTCCTGAAGCTATCCAGCCCCGGTGTTGAGGATAATCCATTCTTTGTTCCCCTACCCCGTTCACCTGAGGGGTCCTTGACTAGCAGCTGAAAATATGGCCCGCTGCCCCCAGGATGAAGATGTTACAACAGGAATCGAAGCTTCCTGTGTGAGCACCATTGTTTTCTGCCCCAGGGCCTCCATTTGGTTCATGTGTTAGGGCTTCTCCATGTATGGCACATCACCAGCAAACACTGAGCTCTTACTGTATGCACAGCACTGTGCTGGATACTAAAGAGAAGGAAAAGGAGATTTCTTCTCGGGGCGTGGTATCTGACCTCAGGGAGCTCAGAGTCCCCCTGAAGAGCAAGGTAGACACACAGGAACACTCAAATCACACCAGGAATTGGAGGGAAGTGAAACCACCTTGGCTACTCATCGTGAAACTGACCCATTGAGCTCCTGGTCCCAAGCCCAAGGAGCTCCCTGTGGCAAACAAACAGCTTAAGAAAAGCAAAGGGAATTAGAATTTTAAAAACCTTCCGGTGGTAATAAAATCTGGGGTATAAAATGGGTTAGGAAATTTATTTTTTCAATATATGATTTTTCCCCCTCTGCTCTGAAAATCCACATATCTGTTCTGCTTCAGGTTGGGGCTCCTTTAAACGGTTTTATTAAAAAAATCATTTACTGTGGGCTTTTCGGTTCAACTTTAACTGGACCGGGTGGAAATTAAAAAAAGGATATTTTAAAAATAAATTATATAAATTACAGCCCTAATTATAAAGGAACTTTTAAAAATGTATCCAAGCATTAAAAGAATATCTTTTTTTAAAAAATGCCCCATTTCCCTGTTCCATTGCGGGAGCATAATTTAGGTACTTTTAACAAATCCTCGTCCTTTGGAAGAAGCGGGCTCTCCAGGCCCATTTGCCTGTGTCTCTTTTTGAGTGCTATTATTATTTGATAACTTTGGGCTTAAATCTGCATGAGAGCCAATTATCTCTCTTTGTCATCAAGCAGGCTTGCTGTTCGGCAGCGGTTTTTATAGTACAGTAAAAGCCTTATGGAGCCTGGAGGAGGGGGATTTGCGGTTCAGATTACACTGCATCTTGCCTCCCCCGATGCCTTTCCCGATTCCTTTTTCTGTTTTTGCTTTTCATCATTCCCTGATGCAACAAGTTTTCCTGCCCAGCTGCTCAGCAGGGTCTGTACCTGCTCCCCCCTACCCCCCAGTCCCTCTCCAGGCTGGCTGGCCCTTCCCCAGCCTG
The DNA here is from genome assembly GCF_000956105.1 of Propithecus coquereli. NCBI lineage: Eukaryota > Metazoa > Chordata > Mammalia > Primates > Indriidae > Propithecus > Propithecus coquereli. The sequence continues at coordinate 60,894 of NW_012152385.1, forward strand.
GCCGCCCTCTGGCGGTGCCTTCTTTGAGGGTCCCGTCCTATCAAGGAGTTCTTCCCTTCTCCCACCTCTGGTGGACCAAGCTTACTGAGCAGAAGTGGTAGGAATTGGCATTTCTTGGCCCACCCTCCAGTAGGGGCCTAAAGCAATGGTCACACTCTGCTTTCTTGTCAACCAGTGAGGGTTGCGTGCAGGAGAGAGACAGGCCTCCCTGCTCACGGAGCTCACGGTCTCACCAGGGGACCGCACAGGCCCACAGTGGATCTCATGCTTGGTATTAACCTGAGGACGTTGGAAGTGCTGTGTGCCCTTTGGCTGGAGCATGGGGTGCTCTGGGGCGTGGACCTGGGCTCCTGCTTGCTTTGTTTCTCCACCAAGAAGAGCCAGAAGGTGATGATGAGTATGGACAGATGGACCTTTGCAGATGGGATGGGGGACCTTGGCCTGACCCCAAAAGGCTAGACTAGGTGGAGAGCAAAGGCAGGACCCAGGCTGGATGGGGCACTTCGCTCCCAGTGACAGCAGGGCCTGGTCTGCTTTCCCCACTGCGGGCTGGGTACGGGGGCACTGGACGTACTGGGTGGAGGGAGTGAGTGTGTGGTGCATGGATGGAGGAAAATGAGTGGAGAGGCTGGACCTGGATTTGGAGGGTTTAGGGTATTAGGCCTTTTCAGTTCCAGATGGCAAACTGCTTTTTCTTGGAAAAAAATATTATTTCCTGGCTTTCCATCGTCCTAGCCATAGAGCCCAATAGCCCCTTCCTGCCCCTGGGGGCCAGGCCTCCCCCAGCTCCCTTCCCTGCCCCGTGCAGGCCTGTGTGCATGCAGTTTCCTCTGCTGGGAGGCACTCCTCCTGGCCACCTGGACCAAGGCATCTTGGAATCCCTTTCTGATCCCAAAATCCACATCAGGGGCCCTCCTGACCCTAGTCTTCCCTAGCCCGTCTGTCCCCATGCCAACACTATCCTGGCTCCTGGCCAGCAAAGGTAGCCTGGGGAAGACAGAGCCCACACCCTGGCCACAGACTGACCCTTAGCTGCATTTGTGTCTTTCACACAAAATATAAATTACTCTTAATAGTAGCTAGAATTAACTACCAGGACCAGGAATTAACTACTGTGGACCAGGCACCGTGGTCAGCATTTTATATAATTTATGGCATTATTCCTCAAGCTGAGATGGGGAGACCATGAATGACTTCCTCAAGGCTGAACACTGTGAACGTGGCAGAAAGCCGATTTAGAACCCAGGCAGGTCTGGCTCCAAAGCCTTAGCTATTTCCATTACGTTATTGGCTAGGGGGGCCCACAGCTGGCATGGGGCAGCCGGCTCCTGACAGCTGCGCTCCTTAGCTGTTGTGGCTCCTCGGGGCACATCACTGGGGGTCTCCTCCCCATTTTCCCACCTCACCAAACTTCCTACCCGCAGAAGCTGCATTAGGACAGTAACATGACCTATGTTCTCTCTCTGCGTCAGACTGGGAAGCTCAAAGAGGCTGTGGGACCAGACCGCGCCTTCCACTCTTGGTGTCACACACCCCTCACACACGTGCACACATCCCAGCACAGGCACGGGTGAGGGTGGCTGGCTCTGCAGGCCTCTGGCTTCCATAGTCCTGAGCGAGCTGGGAATGCTGCGAGATGAGTCACTCCCGCTTCTTGCCCTGGCTGGAAGACTGGCGTCGGGCCAGCTGCGTGCCCTGCCCCCTCTCCCCACTCACGGAGTGCCTAGAGCTCTGGCCACTCTGAGCAAGGGGCCACCTTCTGCATTTGGCACTGGGGTGCAGGCATATTCCTGTTGGGGGGCATTTATTTTATTTTTCAAGTGAGAACTTCTTGGAAGGTAACGGGGAACTGCATGGTTTTTTGCAGGCGGGTGTTTGGCAATGCAATGAAGTTATTCCCAGAGCGGCTACTGGGCAGGGGCAGGGCGGGGTCCTCCAGGAGCTGCCTTCCCTGCCACCCAGCCCACTACATAGACGGTTCCCTCTGTCGCGCTCATCTTAGATCATTCAGGTTTTAGCACTGAAAGTTACATGTCTGGGAAGCCCCTCAGGTTCAGGCAAAACAGGACAGTTGGTCACGCCCTTGTCCAACATACTTCTCCCGCTGTCTCCAGGGTGCGGCTCTTCGGCGTGGCTGTGGCACCCTCTCCCCACCTCGCCTCTCTCACTGTCAAATCCGGGAAAGGCACATGGCGGGTGCCTGATAAGGCACAGCGGGGTGATTGAGATGGCTCCGGCTCTGTTGGGGCGTGCACCCTGTGGTGACACCTTGCTCCGTGGAACCCCCTGGGGCCAGCAAAGGTGCCTTCGATCCCAGGTTTGGGGGCCATCACACTTATACAGGATTCCCTGCAGCAGACAACCTGAGTTCTCCTACAGGCTGTGTGGTTGGTGGTGTGTGAGGCAATTGCATGGGGGCACCTATAACTAGGGGTGAGGTGCAAGAGATGAAGCTAGGACGTGGGGTGCCTCTCTCCCCCACCCTAGTCTCAAAGGCACAGGCACCCTAGCTGTCTGGGTGGACACAGGACCATGGGGAGACTTTGGCTGGCCAGCACTAGGCTCTCCCTGTCCTCTCCTCTGGCCACCCAGCCCTCCATTCAGTGCCAGCCACTCTTGGGAAGTCTGTGTCCCCTGGGGAAGGCCCTCTGGGTGGCTGCTCTCCGGCCGCACACTGCTGGCTGGCAGGCAGGCGGGTGGGTGGGGCAGGCAGGCGCAATATTACCCCTAAGATAAATGAAGAAGAGTTTCAGCCCTTATTGGATTATAGTTTTTATTGAACTTTATAAATTCCAATTAGCAGACCCCTGGGCAATAAGCGACACGCAGCCCGTGGCTCACTTTATAGTGTGATTATGACCCTGTTTATCCTCCCCTGAACGAGAAGTATTAATGGAGGAAATGGAGAAAGGAGACTCGAGAATACATAAAAACAGATATTGGTGACACGGAGATAAACAGACAGGGTCAGGGAGAGAAAACAACGTCCGGGCGGGCAGTGGAGAACAGGCACACTGAGATTCCAAGAACCCACGTGCTCGGAGCTGTGGCGAGCTTGGACGACCTCCTGGCCTCCCTCCCTGGCACGAAGCCCCCTGAACTCCTGATGGCTGCGGGGCCTAGAGAACTTCCCCCGCCCCCTCCCAGCCTGGGCAGTCTTGCTCAGGTTGCAGTTTGATCTAGTAAGTGCAGAGTGCTGTGTGCATGCTCTACCACTGCACAGCCCACTGCCTCTGAACGCCCTCAGCTCCACAGCTGAGCAGCTCCTGGGGGCCCAGTGGTCCCTTAATGTTTTAAAGGGGTTCTTTGCCCTTTGAGAATCTGATGGACACTCACAGGCATTCATCCTATAAAAATGCCCCCATGCATACACAAGCAATTTTGCCTACAGATACAGGGGTCACTGACCCCTAAAAACTGACCATGGATTCCCCCTCCTCCAGGGAACTGAAAGCATAAGGTTAGGAATCCTTGAGTTTAGAGTGAACCAAGACCTGTCTCCCTTCTGCCTGAAGTCCTGAGAAACCACAGCCCTCTGGGCAGCCTCCACGGGGCTGGCAACAGCTAGGGATGCTCCTCTGCGCCCACTTGCTTTTCCTTTCTCCCTGGACACTATGGTTTGTGTCCACCGGTTTACGCCTTTAACAGCCATGACCCAGAACAGCGGCTGGGGAGACAGAAGCTGCCCTGGAGAGGTGTCGGGGTGAGCTGGCAGGTTGGGGATGGCCACGCCCTCCCCGACTGGCTGCATTTCCCAGGAGAAAGAAGTGTGCTCAAGGATGGCGTGCCCTCCTCATTTTGTCTGGCTTTGTTTGTGCCTTCCTCCCCCTTCTGCGGGTCATCTTTCTTGGAGGCTTCGGTGGAAGATTAAAAAGGAAAAAAAAAAAATTCCTCCTATCAGCATTTTGCCGTTGTACAGAAGCACTAACACAGAAGTACCCGAGGAGGCTTTTGTAGTTTGAACAGGATGAAAAATGCTTCAGGTGTTCGTCGGTCTGCAGCAGTATGTAAATAAGATGCCGGGATCCGTGGGCAGCTCAGAGCACGTCTGGCTGGCTGGGCCCGTTTAGAGCTGCTGACGGGGCCCCCTCTACAAGTGTCCCCGGCAATGGCCCTGGCCTCACCTTGCCTGCGCTCTACACCTCTGTGATTTATGGAGCTTGCTGGGCCTTGTCTCACTTCAGATAAGCCGTGTGGATGTACATAAACTCCAGTGGTCATGAACTACCCAGCCAGCTCTTTCTTGATTCCTGTCCTCTAAGGGGAGAGCCAGGGGACCTGCCCAGGGAAAAGAGTGAGGGAGGCAGTTTCCCGAGCTGGTGCACTGGCAGGAGACAAGGGGTTCCTTGTTAACACCTGGGAGAACTGGAGGGAGAAGGTCACTGTGGTCACTCAGGTACCAGGACATTACCACTCTCCCCTTGGGGAAGCCGAGGGCTTCCTGAGAGCAGTTGGGGAGGCCTGAAGGTTAGGGAGATTGTCCATGTTTCCAGGGCTGCTTTCTCTCACTCCAAGCTCTGGGCCCCTATATTGGCTGAGCCCCGACTCCGGAAGAATAGGCTGCTCCTCCCCCTGGTCCCAGTTCTGGGAGCAGCGTCTCCTCTCTGCTCATGTGCTGGACCCTTGGGCATGGCCCCTGTGCAGGGTCCGGACCAGAGCTACAGAAACCGTGCTGGAGTGCTGTGCATATTTGGCACTTTTCAGAGCACATTCGTGGTAAGTTGTGAGTTAAGTAGGGCATGTCTTCTTATTCCCATTTTATGGGTGTAGAAATGAAAGCCCAGAGAGGGGCTATTAGGTCAGCGTTGTGTTACAGCTGAGCAATTAAGGAAGCAGCTTTCGGAGCTGTCTCTCTGGTCTAGGATCCCTCCTGGTCATCTGGTAACCCAGCTGGCAGAGGCTGAAGCCGCTGGTGCTCTCTGCTCAGCCCCAGCTAGCCCAGGTGGCTCCCTAGGACCAAAAAGCCCATTTCAAAAAGCCCCAGAGCCTGTGAGAACGTGGGCAGAGCACCCAGCTCCTAAGGGATCATCCCTTCCCACCCAAAGGGGGGATGGGTTTATGATGCCATGCATTTCTTGTCTGTCCCTCGGTCTCTGTTATACTGCCATGTTCATAGTAGGTGTTCAGTCCCTGGTTTCAGTAGATGTCAAGGCCAGACCCTCAGGCATTGGAATGCAGGTCAGGGGACAGTGGGGACTTTGGGGTTTGCTTGGGAGTTCTACCATCATCAGGAAAGACCCTCTGCACGTTGCTAAGCCCTTCCAGGCCCCTTTCTATGGGGAGGAGTCCCCTGGGATCCCTTTCAAACAGATGAAGAAGCAATCTGCCTAGGCAGCCTCCTGCAGCCGGGGGTGTGGGGGAGGACGGGAACATATGACAAGGGCCTGAAGCCTCCTCCAACCACCCTGCCACCAACTAGCCCAGTGACTACAGCCCTGTCACTCACTCTCCGGGCCTTTGCTTCCTCACAGAAAAGTGGAAGAGTCGGCACTGCTGATCTCTAAGGCCCATACCAAGTCTGAGATACGCTGATTCCTTCTCTGATGTTTCAGGCTCAAGCACAAATTAGCATGTATGGAGAACTGTGGCAAGTAATAATGGCCCCCCCAGCCCCCGCCCCAAGCCCCCCCACTCTCTTTTCTCTCCTCCTGCCCCCTGCAATAGATCATACAGGATGGATTACATTAATTTTCTATAAACTATATCAACTTGAGTGACATGTCCTTAAGGGTTGGCTGATTGATATCTACAATGCGGTCTTATAATCTAAAATCATATTAATATTAATATTAAAGATTTTCTGTCCTTTACGCGCACCATTAAATCTGGAGTATAAGGTGAAATTGACAACATACATTTTGACAGCTTATCTATAATAAATATGCAAATCTTGATGCCCACATGTCATCACAGATGCACCGTGGCTCTCTGAAGATCACAGCGTGCCTGTCTCCCGCGTGACATTTTCAGCGGAGGATCAGAGCTGCCGTCTGGGCGGCAGGAGCAGCGCGGGGCGAGCCTTTGCTGACGGTGACCCTAACCTCTCCTGTCTGCCTGTGAAAGCCTGTCCTTCATCCTGCCAAGCAGGCAGGAGGGCTTTAGGAGTGACAGTCACAGAGAGCAAGGGGACACCATTTCATGCACCCTCTGGGGTAGGCACCGGAAAACCCAGCTTCCCTCTTTATTTCTCTTAAGTCTCAAAGGAACTTTTGCTATCTCCACCTCCAGCGTGCCTGGTTACAGCAGGCTACTGTCACTCAGGACCCAGGGAGTTTAAGAGTTGGGGACACCTGCTAACCCCTTCTTATAACCTCCCATAGCCTCAGTTTCTGCATCTGTAAGTGGAGAAGAGAAATGGTGCCTCCCTCCTGGTGGACATGTGAGGGTTGACGGGGATGATGAAAGCAGGTGCCCAGCACACACAGGGACGCCTCAGCTCCTGAATGATTTTCTAAATGAGTCCCAACTCCTCCTGCCCCATGCAACATGCGCTCTCCTTCTCATCCCTATATCCACCCCCCGCCGATCACCGTATAAAATCGAAGACTTAGCACAGTGGCCATCACGGATTCTTCTCTGCCTCTGACCTGCGGCGGATGCGCGCTCCAGATGACAGGCACCGCACATCTTCCTGTGGCCCAGCCCCAGCCCAGTCCCAGCTGGAGCCAAGATAGACGATGGACTGAGATTAGCACTGAGGAACTGACTCTGAGGGGAAAGTGTCATCATCTCTCCACTGAGACCCTGCCAGGTCCCACTAGATAGCTCTGTGTGTGTGTGTGTGTGTGTGTGTGTGTTAGATGGGGACAATGAATTGAGCCTGTAAAATGCGTTAACCTTGACACATTAATGGGGAGGCTGAGAGGAGAGCTGAGGAGAGGGTGTAGGGGGATTTTTATCATTTGAGATGAGCTCCTTACCATTTTGGTGGTCCCATCCCCCACATCCACTAACAGGGCAGCAGGGTCTACTAGAAGTCCTGGGGCCACATCTCTGGTCACTGGCTTCCTTCCGCCCTCTCTGAGCCCATCCCATGGGGCAGCATCCGATCTCCCAGGTCTCCCCATCAGTCTGACCTGCCTCAGGTTTCTGGCATTGTGTTCTCCCCTTCCCAGCCTGTCCACCATCCTCCATGAAACCATCCCACCTCTGTCCTACCGCACCGAGCACTCCTGTCTCTGAGCTCTGCAGAATTGCCAGTGTGAAGAACCACAGGACCGTGTTCTTCGTCATGCCTCCTTGCATTGTTCTCTGACTGTTTGGCAGTGGGTAGGTTTGTGCCTCACAGCCAGGCTGAGACAGTTGGGGTAGGCACTGCCATGCTCCCTTTGCTGTTTCCCCGAGTGGCTGGGCACGTGTTCACACAGGCTTGGTTGGGACTCTTTAGTAGTCTGTACTGACAGGGAACAGACACGGGGACCACATGGATCGGGAGAAGCTTTAAGAGGTTGAGCTGTTGGGCATCTCTCAAAAAGCAAGAGTTGACATGGATCCATTCTCATGCTCCTCCAGGCCTCTTTTGGGGCCAGGAGAGGGGCTCAGACAGACCCCAGATGTTCTTTTGGGGTATCAGGAAATCCATTCACACCTCCTACCTCCCTCTCCTACAAGAGTGGCCAGGATCCTGAAGAAAGAAGCACCATTGTTTACCCATTGGTGCCTGCCACGTGTCCCTGACCCTGGGCCGCTGCCAGCTCTGGGATCCTGAGCCACATATCTGTAGTCCTGACCAAGGGTCAGAAACTTGGTGATCGAGGCTGAGAAGAAAGGCCTGCTGGAGGACACCAATGCTGGGAGGATAGGCCACAAGTCACCCACTCAGACTTGGTTCTGGGACATTCAGGCCCATCATAGGATGCTTATCAGCTGAATCCTGCAGCTCAGGCTGTGAGTGGAATGGGTTTTGGGGAGGAGTTGAGACCCCATGGCCTGCGAGAGCAGCCCCACCTACAGAGCTTTCTTGGCTTCCTGGCTGTTTGTCTCACAAATTCTCACGCCACCAGTTCCTTCTGCTCCTTCTTCCCAGTGTGAAACTTGAGTCTCCACACTGTCTTTAGTAAAGAACCACCAATCAATCCATTCACAATTAATCAGTCAACAGAGGTGAAGGTGGAAGGAGGGGGAGGCGGTGGACGGGAGAGTGTGTGGCTTTTGGCAACGTACCCAGGTTCACTGAGCCTTGGTAACAACTGCCCTATCGTGTTCCTGCCATCCATTTGTACATGCTCTCAGTCTTTCAGCACATTGTTCCTGGGCATGAGGTTCCTGGGCTGCCTGGGTGCTGTGGGCACCACCAGGAGATGCCCTGCCCTGCGCCTGTGGAGCCTGTTGAGGAGGTTAAATGAGATAGTATTTGATTGTCACCTGGCATACAGCCATGCCTCCATAAATGTTAGTTCTCCCTGCCTGGAATGAGTCACATCTGCTTGGAGAGAAAAGGCCACTTAAAATAGGACCAGATAACAGCACGGAGGAGCAAGGGCAGGGAAACCAGGCTGCAGGGGCGCTCCTGGTCCTGTGTGCTGGGTGGGTGGCAAGAAGGAAAATGGCCGGTATCAGATGGCTTCGAATGTCAACCCCAGGAATGGGGGTTCCACGGTCTTCTAAAATCCCTTTCTCCTGCGCCTCCTCGTTCATCTCTTCCCTCCCCTGCCTCTCTCTGCCTCCTCCTGGCTCTTCTTCTCTTCCCGCAATTATCCCCTGGCTGTCTCGATGGCTCCCGCGCTCTCTCCCCTCTTCCCATCCCCCGCTTTCTTTATTTGTGTTGACTTGACTCGACGCGCGGCCTAATCCCTGACTCAGCTCCCACTTCTTGTTAAACCAAAGTAAATTTTCGGCCGGCGGGGCAGCCCCGGAGCAGGAGGATCTACACCGCGGCGCAGCCGTGGGAAATATTGATACTAGCCGACCTCTGGCGCCGGCCGCCCGCCGTGAAAATAGGACGCGGGGCCAATCGATTACTGAGCCATTAAGGGCGGGGACCGGGAGGGAGCGGGCAAACGCCTGGGCTCCCCGGCCCGCGTCACCCGCAGCCGCCGCCGGGGGGCCACGTCCCGGGGCTGCAACCCACGCCCCGCGCGCCAGCCGGCTCGGGCGGCCGGTGTCGCGCCCTCCTGGGCGGGCGGAGCGCGGGGGTCTCGGTGGCGGCCGGACGGGCGGCGCGTTCCCCGCTCTGCTCCCTTTGTCTGCGCCTCCCTGCCTCTCCCTGGAGCCTCTCGCCCTCGGCCCTCCCTTTTTCCCTCTCTCCTCCTGCCCGCCTCCTTCTTCTCTTTGTTAACCACCTCTCTGTGCTAGGTGCCTCTTGCTCATCTGACCGCCCTTCTGTTGTCTCTCCCTTCCTCGCGAGCTGGCCACAGGGTGGCTCCCGATCCCCTGTCCCCGAGCGCGCTAGAGGGCTGCCTGCACTGCCCTGGCCCGGCCTCGAGGGACGACGGCGTGTCCCTCCCTTCAGATGCCATGCACTTTAATGTCTATCTTCGCTAATAGGAACCAACAACAGGCCCTTCGTATTTGGGGTTAATGACTTCTGGGAATCCTTTCCATTTTTAACTTGTTTCCTTCTAACTCCAGACAATAGCCCCATGTTAGAAAAGGGACGCGGTGTCCGTCTACAGGTCTACGGTGGGAACCAGCGTTGCTCCCGGCGGACAGAGCCCTTGTTGGGAGTTTCCGGGGTGTGTGGAGGGCAGCCAGAGGGACCTGGCACGTTTTCCTGTGTCCAGACTAGGTCTGCGCAGGTGTCCCCGAGGGTGTGAGGTAGGCAGGTTGTGGACTTGAGCAAGTATTTTAACATTTCTCTTTTCATGGGTAGAACCTCCTCCTGGCTTCTCAAGCGGACCACTCTTGGAGGGGTGAGGAAGGAAGGTGAGGGAAGGACTGTGTCAGGCTCTTTTGGTGTCTGGCTGATGGGTCTATAATGGGTCCATAATATTTCCTAAAACTCCCACAGGTTCTTGCACAGACAAATGGGATTCATGAGCATTTAAATTGATCAGATACAGAGTTGGGGGGGGGGAGGAAATGGTACTTTTTCCCTTTAAAGAAAGATCCTACATTTTACAAAATCTAAAATAATAATAAAAAATACCTATCACAAGAGCCCTTGTTTGCAGTCTTATAGAGCAATGGTTCTCAAAAGTATGGCCCCCACCTGCAGGATGGGCCTGTGAGCATCACCCGGGCATCTATTAGAAATGCAGATTCTCAGGCCTTCCTTACTCACCCATGGAATCAGAATCTCTGGGCTGGGGCTCAGCCATCTGTGTTTAACAAGAACTCCAGGGGATTCTGAAGCACACAAAAGTTTGCGCACCACTGACCTCAATTATCTCAGCAGTTCTGGGAGTTAGGTGGGGTGGAAATTATTGCATCTTCTTTTTACCTCTGGAGGAACAGCAGCGAAGTAACATCACATGGCCAGATGGTAGGAGGACCAAGGCTAAGACTAGTCTCAGCGTGAAGTGTCCTTTAAAGGCGTTGGAAGATGCACTTTCTTTCCACCCACAAGCAACCCTTAAAGGACACAAATGTGTTTGGAGAGGGGACTTGCATTTGCCTTGCTGCGACCTGTAGGGGCCACAAAGGTATTGGATGTTGAGATTCCCCTAGCGAGAACTACTCAGTGCTTGGGAGGTGGGTGACTTGGGGTATAGCCACCTGTGTGACAGAAGGATGATGCTGTAAGAATGATGTTTTCATGGAACTATTGAAGGTGGCTTGTTGGAGAGCAGCACCTTTAACACCAACAACCTGCCTCCGGATTGTGCCAAGTACTCTTCAAAATGCAGTCCAGGGCACCCTTCCTGAAAAAGAGTTTCCAGAGAGCAGGGAGGAGTTCCAGGACCTTGGGCACCTCTTGGAAAAAGCTTCGGTGTCAATGGGGCCTAGTTTGTACCCCAACTTAGCCTCTCACTGTGGGACCTTGAGCAAGTCCCATAACCTGTTCAATATGAAAGAGCCCGGATTTGGAAGGTGTGGTTACCACACTGATTCTCTGAGAGCTCTGAAACAAGCCCCTCAGCATGCTGGGGTCTCAGTTTCTTCATCTATAAAGTGAGCAGGTGGACAAGGACCCCCTAGCTGTAATAAACTGTGGCAAATACCATTACTTTATGTAAGCCCCAAGTAGCATAACATCAATTTAGCGGAACCCTTAACCCATGCAGTGATTTCCCACTGTCCCCATCCCCTCTGCAAGAAAATGAGCAAAATCACCTGTAAATGGGCACAATTATCAAGTAAGAAATAGCAAACCCTGTACTTTGTAGAGCTGACCCACAAAACCAAAATGCCACCTGCATTCCACTTAGTCATCATCAATCTGACCGGAGAACAGTGGCCACAAGTTTGGATCCAGCACCAGAGAAGGGTCACCAGCCCAGACTGACCCAAGGGGGAGAGGAGCACAAGCCTTGTAAAGTCATTCTCAAGGTGAGCTGAACCCCCAAACCCTTTTTACTTTGCATTACCCAGAAAACTAAATTAATTAGAATCCTCCATTTTTTTATAACTTAGTTCAATCAAGGCTTACGAGTAGTAATCCCCCCACCCCCCAGAACAATAAACTGAACTGATGTTTCTACAAAGAACACAGTACTTCGTGAAGCTCTGGGACGAGAACAGATCCTCACTGAACTGGAACGTTAAACCATGCTCTGAGACAAACCTGATGTTTCACTTGGTTTCAAAACCAAGCAGACTGTGGTGTGGTTTGGGGAGACAGAAGACAGGCTGGCTCTCCAGACTCTGGGGGGGGCATGGGACACGATGTTCCCTGTTGTCATTGCCAATTGACCACCTCGGTGCATTTTCCTTTCCCAGCCACACATGCTCTGCCGTCTCGTAGGAGCAGCCCCTGGCCACTGGGCCTTTGGTCACTCGCCCATGACCTTCCGCAGGCCCACAGAATAAACCATACACAACTTTGCACTTGATCTCAGACTGTCCCAAGTTGCTCCTTAAATCTTCTCTGGGTATGTTGTAGCTCCCCAGCCAGGGTTTGAGTTCCTTTAGACTAGGAGAACTCATAGGTACCGGAGCAGTTTCAACACACAGCAGACACAAGGTAGATACTTCCAACCACAGACAGGTAGGGCTAAAAGGGTCCTTACAGATCAGCTAGTCCAACCTTCAGTTTGCTGGTGAGGAAACTGAGGCCCAGAGAGCACAAAGTGACTTGTTCAAGGTCTCCTAGCTAGCCAGCGTCAGGGGAGAATCTGAAACCCAAGTCCTGGCAAATATTAAGTATTTTCGGATAATACAAAATGTTATATAGCAAGGAGCTCGAGAAAACAGGAATTCCAAAAAAGAAGATTGAATGGGAGCTTACAGTGGAACAATCTCTTTGGAAGCAAATATCAATCAAAGTGTAGGCTGCTTAAATCTATTGAGATAATTTCACTTACAAGATGTTTATTCTATAGATAGAATTGTACATGTATGCAACACATGTGTGCAGGGATATTGATTGCGTGTGGTTTGTAATGAAATAAAACAAAACACAAAACCAGAAACGGCCTCAATGTCTACCAGTAGGGGCCTGACTATGGCAATTAGTGAAAGTCTGGACAATGGAATACTATGCGGCTACTAAATGGAATGAAGTAGGTTCATGCGTGCGCCTATTTGGAAAGATCAAAGATATGTTGCAAAGCAAGAAATCAAGGTGCATAGCCTTGCAGGGAACATATTCCAATTGCCACAACAGAAAATGTACGTGGGTGTGTTTGTGTGCCTGTCTGTACTTGACATATTTCTGGAAAAATACACAGGAAACTGCACCTTCTGGAGAGTGGGATAGGGTCTTGAGTGGGAGGGAGAATCACACTTCATTGTATACCTCTTTGCACTTTTTACTGGGTGCATGTGTTATTTTTCTAATAATAATAATAATCATAATTTAAAAACCTCAGCATTGCAGTCTTTTAGTTCAGCAGCATTTTTCTCCACTGTATCAGGTGGAAGAACCAGCAGTGTCCCCTTTTGCTGTTATTCTTCTGTAAATTGGTAACTTGGAGGCTGATTGTCATAATTTCAAGTAGGTAATAAGCAACAAACAAGCCATCTGCTCTTAGCTCATTCATTTATTTTTTAACCCCCAAATTACTATTTTCCCAGAGGACTGAGGCTCTCAGGGGGGACAACCCAGGTGGAAGTGGTGCATTAATGGGTTAAGAACCAGGCTCTCCAGTTGGGTATTTACTGGGGGCAAGTCACTCAAGAGCTCTGTGTCTCAGTGTCCTCATGTGTAAAGTGATCTAAAATCTCACTATGTATCAGGCTTCCAGCGTCTGTGGGAGAATAGATGAGATAATGCATGTATGTAGTCCTCAGGAAGTGCTTGGATGGGCGACCCTGACTTCTTCCTCTGATCCAGTGGGCCTCTGTTAAAGGCCTGAGAGGTGAGAGATGTGCCTGGTGAGTGGGACACAGGGGCATGCTGTCCGTCCTGTGCTTTGTCCCAGACTCTGTGGGTCAAGGTGCCCCTGAGCCTGAGACACCGACTGTGGCTTCAGGGAGCTCAGATCTGGCTGGATGCAGCACACGGGGCCCACTGCACTGGGGAGCTCGCAGAGGAGCAGATAGCCCAGGGAACATCCAAATGGCCCAGCACTAGCTCCCACGTCGAGGACACGGGGGAGCAGAGTGGGGGAAGAGGAGCTGGCCTAGGAAAAAGAAGCTCTAATGGGAGACAGCCCGCTTGTCCAGCCTTCCTGCAGCCATGGGAAGCCAACGGTTTTTGGACTTGCTTTGCAAGCAACTGGTGGACTTCTGGACAAGCCAGGGAGGAGCTTTTTGAACCTGGATTCTATTCCCAGGGGATCAGCAACCAGCTACTACCCAACAGCCATAGGACCTTGGATAAGAATTTGGCTTCTGTATCTTTACCCGAAAAATACAGGTGCCTGGGCCTCACCCATAGGGATTCTGATTCTGTGCAGACAGGACCCCGGGGGGCTGAGACATGCAGCTGGGGGCCCGAGAGTCTGCCATGGACCGTCCTGTGGGTTTGCTGTGTGGTCCACTTATAGGATGGATGACAGCCACCCCACAGAGTCCAGTGCTTTTTGGTTACATCAGCACTGACACACTGCTTAACCTTTGTATCGTCCCTGGAGACTGCACTCCCTAGGGCACCGTGCAGAGAGGAGAGCTGGCAGACTCTCTTCCAGCCATGGTCTAGCCTTCCTGCACTTTGGGTGAAAGTATAATAATAATACTTATTAATAATAACACTAGCATGTACACAGGCTCTTCATACAAATGATCTCATATAATTCTTACCACAACTCTATAAGGTTCTTATAAGAATTGTGTCCATTTTATGGGGGAAAAAACTGAGGCAGAGAGAGGCCAAGGGACTTGCGTAAAGTCTCTGGTGGGTTATCTAGCTCTTCGGTCTCCCTGCGGAGGGCCATTCCCCCAGTCAGAAATAGGCTTTCTTGTACTGTAGGGGTCTGGGCCATCACCCTGGTGCTCTCCTTGGTTATGGGTGACCCCAGGCAAGAGCCAGAGTCTCTGTGGCCCCAGAGGAGATGAAAGTCCTGCCTGCCTGGCAAGATGCTTTAAGAATGGGGCTGGCTGTGACCATTCCCGAGTTCTACCTCCCACCCCCAGCTCCCTGCCGCCCTGGGATGGGCGGTTAGCGGGAAGCTGTGATTGGAGGCCCCACCTCAACCCCATAGCTCATGGACAGCTTTGCGCCCTGGGTGGCCACTCTTTGTTTTACTTTCTGCACCTTTCCTTGGATTCCCCTCTCGCCGTCTGCTGGTGACGTGGTCACCTTCCTGGAGATAATGCCTGTGTGGCTCTGTCCTGACAAGCCCTTTCGGCTCTATCTCTAATCTTCTCTGGGTTTAGGATTAATAGACTTTTTCCTCGTTTGGGATCAATAAGTAAAGAGAGAGAGAGAGAGAGAGAGAGAGAGAGAGAGAGGAAAAAAGTCAGCAAGATTAGAAAAAAAGGACTGATAAGAATCTGGTCCAGGTCATAGAACCCTGATGCTGCCAGTGGTATCTTTAAGCTGGGGGGTGGCACAGGTGAGGGTGGGGGGGTGAGACGGTATCTTGTCTGCTGAGGTGGGACCTGGGGTGGGGGCTGCCAGTGGGACATCGATGGGGTGAGGTCCCAGGCTTGTGGGAGGCAGCAGGTACCCTCAGCCTCAGGCCAGGGCAGGGTCCAGCCTGGATCTTTGCCCAGGGTGGCCCTTTGAGCCCTGGGCTGCCTGTCCTGACATCCTCTCAGGTACCGGAAGACCCTTCTCTCCCAGATTCCAGCCCCTAGCTGGGCCCCCTTCCAGAAGCTGCACCCCGCTGTGAGCCTGGTCCTCAAACTGCCTCCTTGCAGCCCCCCAGTGTCCCTCGAGGGTGTGGGCCGCCTGGCTGAGGCTGCCGTCCCGCAGTCCCAGAGGCCCAGCTCTGTCTCAGTGCTTTACAAAGCCTAATGGAAACTGCACATGTCCCTTGATGAGGCTGCACGGGGAAAACAAAAATAGCACCTCGCTGCTTTTAGCAAGAATTATATCCACTCCGTGTGGCTAACACTGGTTGCCGCATGCCGATCTGTGGCTCTGATTAGCCTTTGATTAATAAAAAATGGGGAAAGGAATCAATTATTTATTTAATAACAGCAGTTTGTTCTAAAGGCAAAACCTTTAGGAAAGTAGAGGACTTGGGGCTGGGGTGGGGTGGGGGATAGTGCTGGTGGAGGTGAGAAGTTTGGGAAAGGAGGATTTCCATCCCAGAGCTGGTGCTCTCCTGTGCAGGACTAGAAGGGCCGTTGCATCGTGGCTTTCAGGGTGTAGGATGCAGCTGCGAGGGAGGGGAGCAAGGCCCCCAGCACCCTGAGATCCGGGTGCAGCTGGGGTCCTTGAGGGCAGGGCAGCAAGAAGGCAGGACATTGGTCTGCTTTGGTCACCGTGGGAGAGTGGGTGAACCTTCCCCACCCCCACCAGGATCTGCCTGTTAACTCAGTCTTAATCTCTATTCTGCCACTCCTGGGAAATGACCTCAGCAAGGGCCTGACAGTGTGGTCCCCTGCCCATCACCTGTGGCTCACATTCCTCTGCCTGGCGTCTAGGCCCTTAACACCTTATGCTCACTCCTCTTCCACCACGTCCACTGAGGGACTGGCCACTGGCCGAGCCAGGCCCTGCACTGGTTCCCCAGCACCTCTCTGCCGTTACTCACACCGCTTTCTCCTTGCAGAGGGCACTTCTGCTGATCTTTGCGTTTCACAATCACAACCATTCATCAAGGCCAAGATCGAAGGACACCCCATGCAGCAGCTCCCCAAGTCATCCCCTCAGGAGATAGTCTTTCTTCTTCTGAACATCCCCAGCACTTTGTATGTTCCTGTGGCAGTTTGGGAAAATGTGGCTTCATGCTTTACTTCTTTGCAGGTATTTGGAGGGCAGGGACTGCATCTCAGTCACCTTTGGAACCCTTGCCCAGGGTTTGTGAAATAATGGGTGGAGGGATGGATGGTATCTTTCGGGGAGACCGTGCCCCGCTTACATATGAAACAGTTTTCAGATTACAGAACAGACCTTTAAGGGATACGATGGTAGCCTCTTTGAGGGAGACAGAGGAAATATATGCTCTTAGGCCCCTGAGATAAGAAGATTAGAGCACTGGGATCAGGGATTTGACTTTTTATTTTCTGGATGAGAAAGCAAAAAATAAAAAAAAGTCAGATGACATGGTGTTAATTTTTTGACAAAAATAAACCCAGCCTGTTGTCTATAGAAATAACAGCCCTGCAGTCCACATATATTCAAACTCATTTTTCCCATCTGTCAATTGGGATAATAATTCCTGCTGCATCACACTCATAAGCCAGTTACAAATTAAGCATGAGAGAAAAGAGAACTTTGCAAAGGAGAAAGTGCTCTGTGCATGGGGTGTGCATTATCTATTTAGGTAATTATCAGTGACTTGAAATTACTGTCTTAGTGCCTGTTCTGGAAAGAGGGGTGCTGCACAGTTATTCAGGCGCCAGAGTCTTTCTTCCCATCCCCATTATCTGGATCTCTCTCATGGAAGTTAAATTTCCCGGAATTATCTGGGTTGTTGCCATGACTGTCTTCGGAGCTTACTGGTGTGGGCGGCCACTTCCAGAATGGAGCCTTCCAGCAAGCTGGCGGCGGCAACTGAGCTACCACGTGCTGGTGCTTCGGTCAGGTACACGGCTGCAGGTACACGGCGGAAATACACATGTGCGTGTGCACGAATGTCTCCTTCCCGTCAATGGAGGGCTTTGAGTTTTCCTAAATGTCTGCATTCACAGATGTTCTCCCATTAGCTTGTCCTCAGTTCCCTGGATGTGAGTAGGGACCCCGCAGAGAGGGGTTCAGATTTGCTGAGCCACACAGAACCTACTAGACATTCTCCTGCCTCCAGCATGACAGGTGAGAAGGGTTCCTATCTTGGAGCCAACTTCCCAGCCCTCCAACCTCCTGAGACACCGGCCCAGACAGTAGGGGGGTGACCAGAGTGGGGGGCTTTCTGATTCAGAGATCAAATCACCTGGTAATTCTGGGGCCGGCTCTAAGAAACATGGCTGCATGGAACCCCCAAGCTCACACACCAGATCAATTAAAGGGCAGCTATTCACATGGCAGAAGGATTCTTTCATTTCTAAAAGGATTCCTTATAAGGCTCTTCTGACGAGCAAACACAGCACATTTCGAATAGGATTCATTGTAAAACGACAAAAAAGAAGATAATAACAATTTGCATTCACTATTTCGGAAGCAGCTCCTGTGAGAAGCGAGGCCCACCTGTATCTCATCAAGGCGCCTGCAAGTCCCTCTCCTGGAGAAAGCGGGGAGCTGCAGAGCCCCGGGAGAAGTTTGGGGGATGGGGAGAAAGGCATTGTCATGAGCAACCCTGTCCTTCTCTGACTTGAAAGGAAACCTTGCCATCTCCAGGCAGGGGGGCAGGGTGAGGGGTGCTCCTGGAGTTGGGGGCTTGGCCTGTCCTTGGGTCCTGGCTCCCTGGGGTGTATGGCGGAGTTATTCCAGAGCCTCGAAGCCCAACGCTATGAAGACAGATCTGCTGACCCCGCCAGGGCCGTGGACCTGTCTGCTGGGCCCTGATGGATTCTCCGTCTCCCATTCGTTACTGACGGGCTCCCGGGTGTTGGCAATATTTGCCTTATGGCATCAGCGCAGAGTTTCCCGTATTCACATAGTTAAATTAGTTAGCTGGATAGGAACCTCAGAGATGATGTATCTAGTTGTCAGTCGTGACTTGGTGCTAATGGCACTACAATTTGGTTACAGTCCTCACCATCATTAATCATCGGCCCCCAGCTGGCTGCATACTGGGGTGCTGGGGAAGGGGGAGGGGGCGCTAGCTTGGGCGGAAGGTGCCCAGCACTCAGGCTGGGGCTCTCCCTCTTCCTCTGGGCAGGGCTCGGGCTCCGTCCCCGTGCGGGCCACTGTCCTTTGGTTTCCACTGCTGCCACCAGCACCAGCCCTGCACACCTCTATTTATTAGCATCATGCTACTTATGCTAATAGCAGACCGTACACTATTTCTGAGCATTAACATCTGCTCCAAGCAGCCGACTTTCACTTACAGAAACTGATTTCAGCTCAGTCAAGCAGATAAACAGAGAAATCAAAGCAGGTGGCTGAAAGTGAAGGAGGAATTCTCAATTCCTGCATTCAACCGATGAACTTCACTAAAGCCATAATTAATATTCAGATAACTATATTCCGACACATAGAATAAACAAGATCATTTAAAGGATGCAAAATACATCCCCAGGGCCAGAGGGGAAGAGAGGGAGGGGAAGAGAGGGAAGGGAGGCAGAGGACTGAATATGAATGCAGACACTTCCCGCTCTGGCCTTTTGTCTGGACGGCTGCAGCCTTGGAGAAGAGGGCACACGCCTCCCAGAGCTGGGTGTTCACAGAGCCCCTTCCACAAGCCAGCAGGAGCAGATGCTGCACACCACTCTCTGACACAAGGGAAGCTGAGGTGCGGAGTCCGGAGGCTGGAGCTGTGCACACGGCAGGCCGGTGGAAAGCTGTCCTCTGTGCTCACTTCCTCACCCTTGAAGCCGTCTGAAGGCACGGCTAGCCCTGGGGACCCGGCTGCCATGTGGTGGCCTCGGATTGGCAAGGGGGTGCGACAGGGGAGGTCTGTCACCCCGCACCCTGCATCCATCTATAGAATAACACGATGGAAATCCTTCCTGCCTACAGAGGATTATCCAATGGGCGATTCTAGAATTAGAAATAACATCTCTGTATGATTTGGACGAAGCAGAATCTGACTCTTTTAATAAGAAGCTATCAGAGATAATTTATTGGGCTTATTTATGTCTTTTTGTTGTTTTTCCCAGTCAATCATTTCAGAATGTTAAAAATAAGACCAATGCCACCGTCTGGAACAAATTCTGAAGGCAATTGTCCTGTTCCGAAGAGCAGCGGCCCCACGGCTCCAAGGTGCAGACTTTCCAACCCGCTGCCTGTCTCGGATCCACATGGCGGGATCCTGGATGTGACTCACTTTATCACGTTAGCATAAAATGATCCCGAGAGTAACAGGAAAAGTTCCTGCCACCCATCACTCGGCATGGTACATGGTGCGTGCTCCCGTGTTTGCATGTGTGCGTGTGCTATAGACAGGTGACTTTTACAAGTGTATTATTTAAGAGTGTGTATGCAGGTGCCATGAGCTCCGAAGGGACACTAAGTGGCCAAGTCCTGAGTGTGAAATCTAAACTATCCCTGAGTGCCCCTGGGGAGTGGGGCAGCCACGAGGAGAGAGGGCCATAGAGGAGCCTGTGCTGGTGAGCTTGGGGCTGTCATAGAGCTTGGGGCTGTCACAGAGCTTGGGGCTGGCTGAGCCAGGCCCCACCTGAATCCCCACTGGCCCTGCAGAGGGGGAGAACACAATTCGCTTCCTGGCCAAAAGGCCCCTGCTAACCCTTCCTCTTCTCTTTTTAGGGTCCTCTAGTTGCAAGGACCCTGTGGCAAAACAACGAATGTTACTGAAAACTTTAATTTCCACTTTTGAGAAACATCCATCTCTTCCCCCACACCCCTGCACATATGTCCTGCTTATGTCTCTTCCTCTGAGGATGCTGTTGACAATGCTGGGAGCCCAAAGCTGCATCCTGGGTGCCATCAATGCTCCTCTGGAACCACTTGCTTTGTGGTTGAAATTTCCCCTGACGCCTGGAATTTTTTTTTTTTTTTTGGTTTCCTTGGAAATGATTCTCTCTGAATCACAGCTGTTTGCCGCAATGGGGGTAAGTGGGAGGATATTCCCTGGAGGGGTGTTGGAAGGGGTGGCGGCGGCAAACAGGCTTCCCCAGGGAAAGCTGAGCCCTGCACAGACCAGTGTGGTTGTGGGGTAAGCCTGGGGGTCTTCAGAATCCCTGGGGACAGGTGTTCTGGCAAAAAGTGGCTTGAAGCCCGAACAAGTGGGAACTCGTTCTTCATTGGCACCTGCCTTTTGTCTGTGTATTTTCCTATCTCTGCACTCACTCCCCAGAGGGAATTTGTAGAGCAACAGCAATCTTCCCAGCCCTGGGCTAGGCGTCCCCAGCTACGGGTCTATTCGGGGCATTGGTGCTCGTGCCTTTTCTCTATGTTTTTGTCTAACCCGAGCATCGCAACATCTGTGTGAGGTAGGCAAGGCAGAGCTTGCAATTTGCATTTTGCAGATGCAGACAGGGAGCCTTGAAGAACCAGGAGAGCCCTGGGCCCTGGCCGGGGAGTCCTGACACGGTCTGTACTTGCTCCTTCCTACCCTCTGCCATCGCATCACCCCCGCCTCACAAAGCCACAGGCTCATGCAGACGGCCCAGGCCCTGGGATTGCTGCGGCTTTTACATGCTCACACAAAGCACCACTGGCCTGGAGAACGACATGGGTGACACCTCCTGGGTGGTGTGAGCTGCGTGCTGCAAGGGAGAGGCAGCACCTTGCCTTGCCAGGGCACACTGGCTGACTCACTTCACAAGATTCATGCACACAAAGCTGAGGACAGACGTGACGTGATGTGGCACATCCCCGGGACTGGCTGGTGCGGCAGGTCACCCATCGTCAGCCCGGCCTTCCTGGCCACTCCGCTCTCGCCACGTTTTTCTTCTGCCCCCGAGGTGCCTCTCTCTCCTTGTCTTCCTCTCTCCCTGACACATTTCCTGCTGTGCACTCAGTCATCACCACCTTGATCATTACTGTCATCTCAGTCTCCAAACTGTCACTGCCCAAACCAGATGTATGCAGGTTCTTAGAGTGGGAAGAAGAAAAACCGAATTCAGACCCAATTCCACTGGAGTTTGGGAAATTTCAGCCAGGCTGGACTCAGATGGCCTTGTGTCCACTCTGAAGGCCTGGGCTTCTCAGACGGGAATGGTGCTCTCTATGCAAGAGTAGGAATCTTGGGGGTGTCTTTCTGCAAAAGGGCAACCCAAGTGCTAACTTGGGATGGCCTTTATCATTACGGCGGGGAGGCTAGTTCCCGGTCAGGTCTATATAAAAGGACATGGTTCCTCTGTCATGCATCTGCAAAAGGACACGAGCATTGCAGGTCTTTGGGCGCTGTTCGAGGCTGCTGTCTCCACCCGACTTCACAACCTGCCAGGCACTCTTCATAGTATTTCATCGCTTGGCTGTAGGAGATATGGGGATGAACCCCGGGGTGGTGACAGATGGAGAGTCCCTTCTCTTTGCTTTTTCTGAGTGAAACTAGAGAAAACACACTCATTTTATATCCACCAGGCGCAAGCTCCTCTTGGGGGGAAACCTCTTACGTGCAACCTGCGGTGCCACCGTTATGGATGTGTCTGATCCGGGCGGGCCGTGAGATTTCTCTTGTCCACCCAAGCATGCCTCTGTGGCCCCACCCTCGGCACGGGAGTCGCCGGGGCAGCTGCCCCCTCTGGTGTCCCATGACGGGCTCGCCTGGTGCGGCTGAGTGTGCCGGAGCGTGCTGGGCTCGGGATCCAGAACTCGGGCGGCCAACTCTATGGTCCGGGCTGCGCAGCAGTCCTGGTGCCCTCTGCTGGCCACGGCTGAAAGCGCAGGCAGCCTTGGGCCCGCACCGCCCGGACCCTGCGGGAGGCCGTCGGGAGGCCACCGGGGCTGGCAGAGGGTGCCATGGGCCACGGCTTGGCCCCCATCCCAGAGCACGGCCCGCCTCTCCCGGACGCACCCCTGAGGCCCAGCTCTCTGTGCCGTTCTGACACATCCGTTTGCCGTCTCCCTCCAGGGTGCAAAGACCTCCCCTGGCTCTAGTCTCACCAGCTGTGTGGCTCCCGGGAAGCCGCGCGACCTCTCTGGACCTGGTTTGCTCCCTGTAAGGTCTCACCCGCCTCCCAAGCCCATTTCCAATACCGGTTCCTACGAGTGATCTGGGCGCAGGGCCCCTCCCGCCCGGCACGAACACCTCACCTTTGGCTGCGGGGCCCTGGGGCCGCTTTCTCGGGCTCTCGCCTCCCCGGGGCAGAGGCTTTCTTATCCTCTCTCTTTTCTGGATCCCCCGCGGCACCCCCCGCGCTGTCTTTGCGCAGCACAGGCGCTCACTCAACAAATACCTGTTGCACTGATTTGTGTTAAAATGGCTGCCTGGGACTAGAGATTCCCTCAGGTGCCTCCTCTGCTCTCATTCTTTTTCATTCCGATTGTCGCTTGTGGGTTGGCCTCGTCTCCCAGGTGAGACTTTAGATCCTAGAGGGCAGTGTGAGGGAATGCTGTCCTGGTGCTTTACCGAATATAGAAAGCGATTCTGACATTGTGAAACAGTCACGCACGTGGTCCTCTCTCTCCCCCTCACCCTGCAGCACATTTCGGGAGGGCGAGGCGGGAGGATGGGGCTGTAAACACCAGGCTGAGGCTGACCGCCTTCCCTGCTCCCGTGCGCCCCCACTCCGCACCGGTCCTCCGGGCCCCATCTCTGCCTGGCCCCATGAGTCTCCTGCTCAGTTGGGTCTAGTGGTGTCACTGTCACTCCTCACCAGCTCGCTCCCCAGCCCCGCCCTGCTGCTCTCAGGAAATTGCGGTGGGCATGAGTATAAGGCTCATGGGAGTTCCCAACGCCCTCCCTGCCATGGCTGACTCTTCTCCCAGGCTGCTCCAGAGCAGCCCATACACTGCCTCCTGGAAAGGACAGTAACAGCTAATGTTTATTAATAGCTCGCAGTGTGCCGGGAGCCTCGCTGAAAGCTTTGCACGTATTATCTCATGTAATGCTCCTAAGAACCCTCAAAGATGGCTCCGTTATTACCCTTATTTTATACAGAGAAAGCAGAGGCACAGAGAAGTTAAGCTACTTGCCTAAGATCACACAGCTAGAGAGTGGGAGAGCCAGCATTCAAACCCAGACAGTTTGATTCGTGAGCTTATGTTCATAACATTCCTTCAGGCAGCAGAAAGGAGGGCTAGGCACCTCGCAGACACACATGTGCAAACGCAGGCACACATATGTCAACCTAAGCACACGCACACCTGTGGCCTGTGTGCTGTGCACGTGTGAACATTCCGGTGAAGCCCACGCGCACTCAGGTGCATCAGGTTACACGCATGCACCCATGTGAGTACTTACACACAGTGCTCTGAGTGTCTTACCGCTTGTGATGTTTCAGAGAGGTGCTGTCTAATAGAACTTTCTGCCATGCAGGGAATGTGCTATGTAGACAGCGCAGACTGTCTGACACAATAGCCATGGGTTACTTGTGGCTACTGAACCCTGGACATGTGGCTATTGAGATTCAGGAATGGAATTTTTAATTACATCTGCATAAAATGAATTTAAATATAAATAACCACATGTGGCTGTCGGCTACCGAATTGGCCACCTCGTGGGACTGTCGTGAGGATGGAGAGAGACGATGTGGGACCGTGGGCAGCAGAGGCCTCGTACTTCAGAGTGCTCAACAATAGATGCAGTTTGTTAATTACCACCCAGTAAGTGACAGTGCGTGTGCACTGACGTGTGTATAGCCTCCGAATCGCCATCACTCCTCTGTCCAGCTGCCCTCCTGACAGTGGGCTCAGACCCAGGAGTACCTGTGAAGGTGACAAGGAAGGAGGGTTTGGCTCTGGGATGTCGGTGGAGAGCAGTTTGGGGTGGGGACCCAAGTGCTTTGTCACTTGCCTGCACCCAGCAGGAGGTGGAGGGGGCGGCCTATGGCCCTGGGTTCTCCTACCCACTGGCCCCCTCACCTCAGCCCAGAGCCTCCCAGGTACCTGGACGAATGATTTCATCTCATTTGTAAGTAAAACATCAGCTTCTCTCTTTGCGTGTTGCTTTTATTGGTTTTTTACTTTAAAGGAGGGGGAAAAAGGGCCAGCAGTCTGCCTCAGGCGTTTGGTGGTGGCTTTGGGGGCCATAGAGAAGTCCCTAAGGGGCTCTTCTCTTCTAGTAGTTCAGAGAAATGAGCTGGTGAGGTCAGGCTCTTGGGGACAGCTGGGGCGGGGGGATGTGGGCCACAAAGACAGGGAGCTCGGGGCAGGCGGGGTGGGAAGGCTGCGAGGAGGCCGGGCAGGGAGGAGGGAGCACTGCGACCTACATCGCCGCTGTGAATCTGGCTGACTCACCCCTGGACAGCAGTTCCCGCTCTCCCTGCTGGGTGCAGTGCAACCTTGGCGTGCTGGGAGAGAGACGCTCCAAGAAAGGGCAGCAGCAGTGGCCCTGGCAGAAGCCGGAGGGAGTGAAGCTACAGCATGAGGGATTTAGGTGGGAGCATGGGAAGGACAGACCTGGCTAAATTCTGTGAGATGGTGCAAGGGGGATTTGAGGCAGGAGGAACAGTTTTCTTTATTACACTCACTCATGGCAAAGTGAGGGTTAGCAATGTCAGCGTAGGTGAGCACCCGCCTGGAGGTGTGTGGGGGTGTGGGGAGGAGAGCACTCCCAGCATCCTCTGTTTCAGGCTTCATGCATGTGTGACCTCATAGTGTGCGCGACACAGTCTGCCACCTAATTGATGCTCGGTCCACACTGAGGAAGAACAATAATCACATCTATGAAGTCCTGTTTAATTTGTTCTGTTGTAAATGACTTTAAACACCATGACATACCGATGCCTCTCAAATTTATACCTCCAGCCCAGATCTTCACGCTGAGCTCCGGATCATATATCCACCTGCCTTCTTTCTGCCTCTTCTGGGACGTCCCACAGGCCTCCCACTCTCAGCACGGCCGGAACTTTCAACACCCACCTCTAAAATGCGTTCCTTCCCGGTAAATGGCCCCACTCAGCACCGAGTGGCTCACAGCGTCCTGGGCTTTTCTCTTTCCCCTCACTTCACACCATCCATCCGCAAGTCCTGGGACCCCTAACTCCCCAATGCAACCTGCTCCGTCTATTTCTTGCACCCTCACTGCTCACCTTAATCCACACCTCCATGTCTGCTCTCCTATAGCAGCCGAAAGATCTTTGTGTAACGTATGTTAGAACATGCCTCTTCTGATGTGTCTAGCTATCCTTAGAAAACAATGCAGACGCCCCTCCCTCTTGACCTGCCGGGCCTGAGACAACCTGCCCGCACCAACCCCTCCCACCTCGCTGTCCCCAACGGTCCCATGATGCCCCTGTCATGCTGGTCTTTCTCCTGTTCCTGGAACACAGGAAGCTTATTCCTGCCTCAGGGCCTTTGCACCTGCTACCGCCCCCTTTGCCCAAGTGCTTTCTCCCTCCCCATCTGCTTGTTGTCTGGATCTTGGCTTCACTGTCAGTTCCTCAGGGGCCCCTCCCTGCTTACACAATATACAGCAGCCCCTGTCACTCCACACTTCATCTGTACATTGTAAGTCTCAGCACTGTACTAACGATCAGGTTTTTAATTTTTATTATTAATTTATCATCTAACTCGCCTCATGAAAATGTAAGCTTCAGGAGAGCCAGGAGTTTATCTGCCCTGGTCATTGTTGTATTTCCAGCAGGGAGACCCGTGCCTGGCATGGAGTGGGCGATCAATAACTATTTGTGAATGAATGAATTATTTAATCCGGATGGTGTTTGTCAGGGAAGGCTTTTTGCCTAGGGTAGAAGTGTGAGCTCATGAATGTGTTTCCTGGACTGGCTCTTGTGTACGAATTGCAAGACTAATTAAACTCATACATATTTGTGGAAATGCAAATATAATTTTATTTACCAATGACTGTAATAAAGGTAAATGCTCCTTAGTTAAACAAACAATTCACTTTGGGAATAGAGCTGTAAACAGAAGCAATAAATAAACACTCGTTATTGAGTGCTCACTGTGTACCCACTGAACTTCATGAGCCGGCTGCTCTGGTCTATGCACAGGAAGGTTGAGGCCCAGCTAGGAAGACTTGCTCATTCGGGGACACGGGCACTTAACCACAATGGGTCCAAGCACTCTTAACCAAGCATGTGACTCTTGGGAGCACAGTTTGGCATCCTGGTCCTGCCACTTACTCGCTCTGTGCCCTGGGAAGTTAGGGCACTTAAACTCTGTGCCTCTGTTTCCTTGTGTGTAAAACAGAAATGGAAATGCTCCCCTAGGAAAGCTGGTAGTATTAAATGAGATAGCACATTAGACTGCTTGGCACCGTGCTGGGGACGTGGTAGATGATAAATACATGTGAACAGTTCTTCTCTTATTATTATGATTATGATTATTGCCATTATACAAGATGATTCTGGATGTTTCTACATATTCTCACATAATTGCCACAATAACTTATGAAGCCAGCGTTGCTGTTCTTGACTTCCAGGTTAGGAGGAGCTCTGAGCTCAAGGAACAAAATGCCTTGCCTGTGGTCATCGCGAGCTCTCCAGTGTTCAAACCCAAGCCTTTGGGCTCTAGATCCAGTGCTCTTCCCAGGGCACCACAGCTGCCTCCCTTGACCTCGGTTAGAGCCTAGTGCCGATGTCCATGTTAACTCTTCAGTCCCTGCATGGGCTCGGCACCTCTCACCGTGGTTTCCGAACGACTCCTCACATCTTCTCATGCTTGTCCCCATCCCCGGCCTCCCAGAACCCCTAAGGTTTGCTCCACCATGGACTCTGGACTCTAAGTTCAGCATGAACTTTACATCATAGCGATACAGACTGTGCACCAGGAAACCTTCTTCGAGGTGATCCATTCACCCCCGTTCCCGGATGAAGAAATGGACGTACAGAGATGCCCCCAAAGGGGGTCCTGGACTAGAGCTCGGGGCTTTCACCCTCTCCCAACTCTGGCCACAACCTGACTTCCCTCCACCAAGCCAGGCATCTCCCAGCCATCTCCCTAGTCCCAAGGGGCGCAGGTGAGGGACACAGGGCACCCGAAGTCAGCCGCTGGTGGATGGGGACAGTTGTGTTTAATTATGCTTTGGGCATGGCTTTTCCGAGTGCTACCTCCCCACAGGTGTGTGAGCCTCCCTGGGCAGGGGCTGCGGCTCTGCTTTCTACTTCCCACACAACGTGCAGCCCTGCTCTGGGCATGCTGTAGGTGCGCAAGCCCCCAGCCTGTGTTACACGAAGCTTCTGGCTGGACCCACCCGCCAAACCTAAAGACAATCACCAAGACATTCACAGTCGTTATCTATAGGTGGTGGGGATATGGGTGCCTTTCTCTTCTTTCTACCTTCCCACCTTGCTGGCTTTTTCTGTGAGAAGTATTGCTGCCAACAGGAAACATTTATAATAAACTTAATATTAAAAAAAACCAGGCATTTTCTGGGGGCCAGAGTAATGGTACCTCCTGTCCCTCCAAATGAGTGAAGGAGGCTACCATGGGATCTGTGCCCGAGACGTGCCCAGCCGGGGTGCCTGGGGAGGTCTGTCGGGGGCAGAGCACCATCACCGTGCCTCGCCTTGGGGAGCTCGCAGTCTGAGGAGAGGCTGGCCGGACACGTGCTAGCAGCTGGGGTGGCGCAGTGGGCCTGAGGCCCTGGGTCGAGAGATTCAAACTCTGGGGACTCCGAGAGATTGACAATGCTGCAGCAGGTGGAGGCTTCCCTGGAGGGGGCTCGGTGCGTCTACACCAAGGAGCAGGCTTCTGTCTGGGTCTGGGGGAAGTGGGAGGGGAGAGGGTGCCCCAGCAGGGAAACAGCCTGAGCAGAGCTGTGGGGACGCGACTGTCTCACAGGAAGGGAGGGCCGAGGTGAGGGCAGGGGCAGTGAGGCCAGGGCTGTCTGGGTTGTGAACTCTTTTGACTTCCTTTCCTTTTTCATTTGTTCTACAGCTACAATTATCGCAGGCGCACCATGTTCCAGGCGCTGTGCCAAAGGCTCTACCTGGATCGCTGCATTTCATACTCGCAGGAAACTCATTTAGGCGGCGTGTGCACTCCCATTTGCTGGACAGGGAAACTGAGGCAGACCCAGTAGGTAAAGTGACTTGCCCAACTCACACGGCTTGTCAGTGGAGCAGCTGGGGTTGGACCTCAGCGCTGCCTGTCTCACAGCCCTGTGCTACCTCCGGAGCCTTCCGCCTCCCCTGACTGGGGTCGGGGCGGCCCGGGGAGCTGTGAAGTGCTGAGCAGGAGAAAGCTTCCACAGAGCTGGGGACAGAAGAGCTCCACCTTTGTACACAAAAACTTGCACGTAAATGTCCCACCAGCAGCGCTGGTTGGGCGTGTGTGTGGTTTGTGTGTGTAACTGCGTGAGGGTGAGAATGTGAGAATGTGAGAATGTGAGGTCAGGACCCACTTCCGAAATGTGAGGAAGACATGTCTGTTAAGACGGTTATGACAGCAGCCTAAGGAGTGGGTTTTATGGTGTAAGTAGATGGTCCTGAGAATGAGGGAGGTCATTCCCTGGGGAAGAAGGCTGGACCCCAGTGGCTATGAGGCAAAGCGCAGAAATATAGGGGACACCCGGGAGGGTGTCCAGCTTTGAGGCAGGAGGATGTGGTGGCATTCTGACAAGCTGGACTGGGAGGTGACTGCAGAGCTCCGGGGACCAGGCTACTTGATGTGTGTGGAGACCCTGAGGTTGTTATCCAACTGTGGATTTCCTGGCTCCATCTTCAGGGAATTCAAAGGTCTCGGGCCGAGGCCACAATCTTCCTTTTCTACCAGATTCCCAGGAGATTCTGATACAGGTGTCCTGGGAAAGGCCCGGCAAGGTCAGTGTCTGGCCTCAGCTTCAGGAAGACAAGGCATCTAGGCACACCCGAGGCACTGTGTGCCCCAGAGCTACTTGCTGGGGTGGGTCAGGCAAAGCACAGAGGGACTTGTGGGTTTTAGGAGAGGGTCGTGTCCCCAGGGGCCAGAGAGGTGGGGCCTCCAGATGAGTGGATGAGGCAGCCGAGGACTCCTGGGCAGGCAGGACTGGCCTTCTTCCCGCTGCCTAGGAGCAAAACAAGCTCACACTGGAGCCAGAGGTGGGCCAGGGCCAGGCTTGGGGAGGGCCTGCCTTTTGGACCTGTACCCTAAGTCACTGGACTCAGCCTCCCAGGGGCCTAGAGATGAGGCCGAGGGACAGGACACCTGTAGCTAGACACGAGGCTAGGCGCAGGAGCTCTGTGCACCTGGGCAGAAGGACAGGCGCGGGGGGCAGAGGTGCATTCCGCCGGAGAGCATCGCCCATGCCCACCTGGGCCCTCCTCCGCACCGCCTTTCCCTCAGGACACTTGGCTTCCAAGCGCTGCCTCTGGCCTGGCTGGTCGGGTCTGAGCACCATCTGCTGCAGCCCAGATGGAGGCGGCGGGGCGGGGCCTCTCTTTCCCAGAGCTACCGCCCCCCAGCTCTCTCTCCATGTCTCTCTGTCTCTGTCTATCTCTTTCTCTCTCACACACACACACACACACACAGCCCTGCACTTGTGGTTGTCTCTGAGAAGAGCCCTCGGGGCAGCCTTCTCGGGAGTTGACCCCCTCTTCTTCCGGTGTCCCAGGGAATGTGTGGGCAGAATGTGAGAAAATGCCACAGATGGCCCAGCCATGCGTCCAGGAAAGCAGCGAGGTCTCTGGAGGACACCGTCTGACTTAGCCTCCCACCCAATTAGGCTGCCCACAGCCACACGTGTGCGGAGCCTTCCTCCCCCACACACTCCTCCCCGACACCTGGCCAGAGGCCCCTCAGAAAGACACCCACGTGCGCACACATTTGCAGAGTACGGCAGGCGTGCCCACCCCGGGACTTGGACTCATCTTTTCTGTTTTTTACATGCACTTGGTAGAAACTGTAGTCATAGACGTACACACAATCTGTCACGAAAAGTTGGCCCACCCGAGCCCATCGCAGCCCACACGTGCCTGCATACACTCAGCACATATGAGCACACATGTCCACACATCTCCTTGTCCGGGTCTTACAGGATGAGATCGGAGCGTGCTCACATGGAGGTGGTGTGTACGCATGCTACCCACTGTCCCGCGTGAACACGTACATGCAGGCACAGTGCGGTGAGAGGCCCCAGGTCCCAGAGTTCTGGGAGGCCCCAGAGACCCAGAGCTTCAATCAGGCTGGGGACAGACGGGGCCCTGGCAGAAGATTCCCCTGGACCCTGACCTGGGAGAGGAAGGGTGGGGCTCTGCCCAATAGCAAGTCCCAAGATGAGGAAGCTTTGCAGCCTTGGAGGAATAGAGAGAGCCCTCTCTGTGTCCTCCCTTCTTTTGCCAAAGCAGGGCAGAAAATACAGCTCTCCCACACCCGACAGACACACGCTGACCCACACAACGCCAACAGCCAGCAGACGCACAGGATGCAGCGTCAATGCAAAACCTAAGGATACAACATGAATCCACATGGCACGTGTCCAGAAGACACATGGTGCTGTGCCACAGTCCCCAAAGGTGCAAACCAAGCCTCACCCCTTGCAGCCTGTTGGCATAGCATGCTCACGCGGGACAGGGCAACACTGTGCCACCTCCTGCAGCAACCCGTCGCACCTCCCGTGCAGCACACACAGCTCAAGTCCGCGCATGTGAAAGCAGGCTGCCCTGTCGCCCCAAGAAAGCCTCAACTTCCAAATGGTCTGTTTATCCATATGGTGGCGAAAACAGAGAGAACTCAGTCCCAGATCAGGATTTTATTTTAAAGAAAAGAAACGCATAGGTTTCCTGTTCCCTGATGAAGCCTGTGGCTTTGTTAACCTTTTGCTCTGTGTGTGTGTGTGTGTGTGTATGTGTGTATGTGTGTTTATTCTCTCAATACAGCCGAACAGGGCCACTTTCTCTGCCACTTGTGTTCCCATGGGCCGACAGGAACCCAGCAGGCTGAGAGCAGGCTTGGGTGGATAGCAGAACACTGGGTGTGCAAAAACCTCTCTTGCTCCGAGCCATGGCCTCCAGGAGAGGTCTTGCCTACCCCTCCTCTCCTGCCTTCCCAGTCGCCACCTCCTGGAGCTGCCTCTTCTGCTCGCAGGCCTCACCCTGCCTGTATGAAAGCTGCCCTGGCCAGTGTGTGGGGCTGGGGGGCCTCCAGGACCTCCTTTTGGTCTTGGTCAGAGGAACGGGAATTTGGATCCCGCAGGTTGACGCAGAGAAGTGATTGCACAGGGAGTGCTCTCAGCAAACGCCTTCTGTTTATTTGTTGGTTTCTAATGAGGATTTGGCCTCAGCCTTTATGGGGCCCCTGTGCCCCCCTCCCCTCTAAACCCGGCCCTTGTCATCCCTCTCTCCAAACCGCTGCATTATCCCTCCTGCTAACACATTGGGTGGCTAAATGGTGTCAAGGGCCTCGTGGTTAACTAAGCCTTGTCGTTAAGGAGTGGTACGTGAGTGTGTGCCTCTGTGTCCGTGTATTTCTATTTGTGCTTTTTTGTGTGTGTCGCTGTGTGTGTCAGAATGTTTCTATATGTGTGTGTCTGTGATTGTGTTTGTGAGTGTATCTGCATTTCTGAGTGTGTATGCTCGCGTATGTGGGTATGCGTATGAATGTCTATATCTGAGCTTGTCCTATGTGCGTCTGCGAGTGTGTATGTATTTGTGAGTCTCTGTGTGTGTGTGTATATGTGTATCTGTATATGTGTCCGTGTGAGTTATCTCTCTGTGTCTGTAAATGCGTGCAGGTCTCTCTGTGTGTATCTGTTTTCAGACCCTGCATACAAGACAGTGCGTAATGATTTAAGAAAATATTAGCCAATAATGTTGCAGGGCTTCAGTTTCCCCATCTGCAGAATGAAGGAGATGGAGGAGATAATCTTGTTATTTACTTCCGTAAAGGGAGCGCGCAGTCACAGGAATGTGGCGGGCTTGAGAACATGACAAATCTGGGTGCACGTAACCTCAGTCGAGTTACTGCTCTCCGAGCTTCCGTTTCCTCCGCATTCAAGGGGGCACGGTGATATCTCTGTCGAGGTTTTGTCGTGAGGATTTGATGAGATAAAATAAGTGAGAGGCTGCGTGTATGTCTCCTAGTAGGTGCATCATGTATTTCCCTTCCCGTCCACCCTGGGGCCTTAGCGTCGTCCCTGGCATTCTGTTCCCGAGAGGGAGCGGGACTGTCAGAGCTGCCCAGTGGTCTGCTGGGGCTGGTCCTCAATACGTGGCCCCTAGTATTACATGGCCTCCATGTAATAAGGGCACTGGCCCTTAATACATGACAGTGACCCTGGATATTTTGACTTTTACACCGCGTGCTGCCTTCTCATTTGATCCCCAGGAGGGTCCCAGGAGGTGGGCGGAGCAGGTGCCATTGCACTGATGTGAGAGGGGACAGAGCTGAGGAGGTAGCTATCCAGGTCCTTAGGGGTGGCTGGTCATGCCCGGAGCTGGCTCTGATTGCCTGTGGGAAGCAAATTCTGCTTCTCCCAAAGAGCTGATGGTGTTGTGGACGGCCAAAGCCAGATTCATGAGCTTTTATTCACCTTATTTACAGGGTTGGACTCTAAATGGTGTTTGTTGGCTTTGTGGCCTGGACCCCCAGGGACAGGGGAGAAGACAGCCTCGTGTTACTGAATGGGCCCAGTCGCCCACGCAGAGGCCTTTGTAGGGAGAGCTCTCAGTTTCACATTTAACTTTGTGCAGGGTTGTGAGGGGGGAAGAATCCCTATTCTTAGATGAAAGTTGCCTGTTGGCCAGGGGCTGTTCCAGCAGGCCAGGCTCCAAGAAACTGCCCACCCAGTCAGCAGCGACGCCTCTGCCCCCATCACCTGGCCACCTCCCTGCCTTGCCTGCACCTGTCCTGGGCCTGAGCCCTCTGCCATATCCGGGCAGGACTGGACCAGATCAAAATTTCCCTTCATGATCTCTTTTCCTTTTTTCTTTATAAAAAAAAGCATCAACTGTACCTGGTTGCAATAGGAATAAAAAGAGGTAATACGTAATTCAGTACTGTACAGATTAAAATGCTGTATAAATGAAAGGCGTACTATAGCATAAATAAAGTATATAACTTAACATCTACGATACAGTACATAAGATGCATGGTTTCACTTAAAATGACCGAAACACTTTTGTATATAGATTATATGTGTACAGTATAACATAGGACTTAATTTTCTATATAATGTGGTTTGTAGTATGTACTGTGATCCATAGGATTACATAATATCTATGACATATCATACTCCCAGCGCAGAGAAAGTAGAATCGAAATCAGTTGACATTAGGCTATTTTGGCATTCGAAACATAAGCCCCAGATTTGCGATTTTAACAGCTGAAGCTAAGAGAAAGAAAACTAAAAATACTAAAGGAGAAGATATCTCCGTGAACCGGCAATGTGGCCTGCTGGGTGCAGGGGTCCGTGGGAAGACAGAAACCCCAAGAACAGGTCTGGGAAGGGGCTCCGCAGGAGAGAGCCCTCTCGGGAGAAGGTGGAAGAGTTGGGCTTGGCAGTGATTGCTTCTACTATTTATGAAGCCAGATGAGGAGCTATAGGGCTTGCGGTGGCCCCTGTGTCTGCTGATTAGCTGGAGATTATATTGATGATGTAATAAAAATTCACTTTGTCTATTAAGTTTCACCAGGACAATCAGGGAGAGATTAGATAGAAATCAGAGGAAATGAATAATAGAATGGAGGAGGAAAGCCACGAGTCTCATCCCTGCCATGGTCCCTGTCTGTCTCCCCTTTCCCCTGCCCCCAAAGGGCATGAACCAAGAAGCCCCTGCCCCAGGAGCCAGGCAAAGCTGCGCTGGAATCTTCCCTTGAGCTGGGCTGCTCTCCGGGAGGGCTGTGGCGCTCCAGATATGACGTTGGTTTAAGTTTACGGACCATGTTTAATATTTGATTAAACCTTTGGCACAACAGCCTTCGTGAGCCACTGGCCCTTCAGGGAGACGGGCAAAGTGACTGGCTCCTCAGCCACCTGGGTCCCTCTGGTGCCGCAGCTCGGGAGGTGGAGTCCTACTTGGGCCACGGAGCTCTGGGCCAGGCAGGCCTGTACTGCCTGCCGGTAGCAGAGGCCTCCCTGCCTCGCACTCTCTCCCTCTGGCCTGGCCTGCGCCAGAAAGTCCCCTGATTAGAGAGAGATGTTTCTTCGGCTTAAAGCCTGGGCTCTAAAAGGTCCCCGTTAAAAGGCACGTGGCAACAGAGATGGTAACACGTTAACGTCCATTAGCCACCAGGGACATATCTGCCCACTTGGATTTGTCAGATCAGCAAGGGGCAGGACTTCGAAAGGATAGGAAAAGGAGGTCACTTTTGGTTGGGGACTGTTGCCTGAGGGCCCTGGGTCCTAGTTTGGTGGCCTAGGGCTTAGAGTTTGGGACATGGGGTGGGACTGTCTAGCGGGCTGGATGACCGGGAACTGGGAGGGTGCTGGAAGACCACCATTAGTGACTTCTGCATCCCTGCGGGGAGCTGAGTTTTTCAGTTACTCCAGCTCTGTGACTGAGCCCAGTTCTGTTCTCCCCTGAGAAATCCCTGGGGTCAGGAAGATGCCAGGGATCAAGGTCTGTGGAGGCCTCTTAGAGGGGAATGTCCCTTGTCTAAAGAGCTCGCCCCGAAGGCCACCTCATCCGTTACTGCATCTCTGGGCTGGATTTCTCTCCCAGAGATGGGAGAGGTCCCCTCATTGCTCTTCTGCAGTACGTGGGCTGCCAGGAGCCCTTGGCACCTTTGCCCAGGTGTACCGACCACAATGGGAGCAGTTCTTCCAAGGACCTGCCAAGATTCCTCCAGCTGCAAGACCAGTGTCACCCCAGAAAACTCTGTTCCCTGGCTTTGTCCCATTGCCTGGCTGCTGTCCAGCCACTCCTGTGCTGGAGGTGGGAGCAGTGGAAGAGCAGAGGGTGCAGGAAGATTCTAGCCTCCAGACACCCCCCAGCGTACGGCTCGGGATGTTCAGTTGAGTGAGTCTGTGGGGACAATCTGGATGCCTGCCTCGATGACAGGAAACATCGTGGCTACAGGTTTCAATATTCCATGAGTAATTTCTCAGCACAAGTGGGCTGCAGTTGGGACAGCTGAAGGACACTGCAGCCCCAAAGCAGGTGAAGACAGCCCTGCCAGGTTCATTGTGTGCCACTGACTTCCTTGGAAATCTCTGCAACCCACCTGCCCACCCCCGACTGATTCTCCCTCAACCAGGCAATAAACTTGGTCCAGATTTATTCAAAGTGAGAAATTCCTTTGTCCACCAGCCTGAGAACGAGACTTCATTGCAGCGGGACAAAAGCAAAGCGTAATGAAACAAAACACAACACCCTGACCTGTCAGCTCTCCAGCCTCCCTGCTCTGTCTGGTTCCCGTCTGCGAGCCAGGGCTTATGCAGCTCCTGTGTATTTGGGAACCTGGCGCCAAGCCCCCTGAGTCCCTCCACCTGATTACCCATGCAGGGCGTTTGCATCGGGCAGTTGTATGTTTGGGGTTGCCGCTTTCTGTCACATTCAGAGTTATTTTGCGGCAGTGAAGGCGAGTCCCCCACCTTCTGAGGACAGACACTGACACTTGGGGCACCTGAGTTGGACATGAATCTGCGCTTCCTTGAAGGAGGCCAGTGTCTCCCCCATCAGACCCAGGGACTTCTGGGGTCGGAGGGACATGGCATGTCTCCCCTACTGTCCGTAATGCCCACCTCCTCTCTGCAGACACCTCCTTCTGCACCCTGAGGGCAACTATGGGGAGGGCTGGGGGCGTCCCAGGGGCGACTGCAGTTGAGTCCCCCACTCTTGCCCCAGCAGGCCCCTCCTCCTGCCTCTGCTGGTCTGCGGGATGCTCTCCTCCCTGCGGCGTGGCCTCTGCAGCGGACCAGCCCTCTTAATCACTGGCTCAGCCGAGACAAGGTCAGAACAGTCTGAGTTAACGCTTTGCGGAGAAACTTGAGAAACTAAGGGAGAAACAAACTCAGGCCTTGGTGGTGGCACAAGGAGCAGACAGGGGTCTCGAACCTGAAGGGCGCAGGAGTTGGGCTCCCTGCTGGCTCCAGTTGGGCAGTGCCTGCAGTTCGGTCCTTTCTGCTCAGCTTCCCACCTGTCTCAGCCGGGGCCTGCTGGAGGGGGCGCGCCCCCTGCAGCCGTGTGTGGCTGGCCGGCCCTTCAGAAGTGTGACCTCTTGCTCTAAAGTCGGAGCCGCCCACTGTGACTTGGTCTGCCCAGTCAGCAGTCACCGCAGCCGAACACCCTGACCTTCTTGCACAGAGACCCCAACCTTTAGCTTGCTGCTCCCCGACCTTTTCCCTGGGGACACAACTCAGCTGCCGGGTCCCAGGCCTCGCCTTTCATTCCTCATTCCAAGGGATATCCAAACTTGCCCAACAGAAGTGCAACAGAATTTACCCTAAAATAAATCGAATCATTTGCTATTCGTAATAGTCAAGATGACAGCACAGAGGAAGGTCTAATTTTTTCAATACAAAGATTTTTAAAAATTGGACAAGAAAATGAAGCTGAAAAATAAGGCAGAGGCGGCTGTCCTGCTCTGTGTCTCTGTCACTGCAGTGATGAGCGGGGCATAAATTGCTGTACTGGGGCCTCAGCTGGGCCTCGGTGGCAAGTGTGCCAATTGGTCACTAATCGGTGGGTCCTCCGCCCGGGCCTGTCCGTTTCATCAGACGCAGCGTGCAAGCGTGTGCTGCGCGCGTTTCGTGGAGACACTTGGAGGGTCCTTTGCAGAAGTTGAGGGACATAGCAATTTGGAGTTGGACTCATATCAGGGCCTAAGTATGGAAAAGATTCTGGTCCCTTGCTGATAAGCTTCTTAACATAGGGAATTAAGAATAAAAACCATATGAAATCATAGACTGTAATTATTAATTTTTGAAATGAAACAAAACTCACACGGGTACAGAAACTACAATACTTTCTGTATTTTCTCATGCTCCTCT
This sequence comes from Propithecus coquereli, assembly GCF_000956105.1. Classification (NCBI taxonomy): domain Eukaryota; kingdom Metazoa; phylum Chordata; class Mammalia; order Primates; family Indriidae; genus Propithecus; species Propithecus coquereli. Next base: position 98,027 of record NW_012152385.1, read on the forward strand.
CTGGGTTTGTGTGCTCCTGTTTTGCTGGCCAAGTGAGGGAAATGACCTGGGGTCCTGAGTCACCCAGCCCAGCAGGGAGCTGCCACGCACAAGGAGCGGCAGACCCTGGCCAGCAAATGAGCAGGGCGCAGAAGAGGTCTGGCCCACGGCTCCGTGACCCGGCAGAGCCTGGGCTGCAGAAGGAGCTGGGCGCTTCAGCGCAGGGGCCGCGGCGTGTGCGCAAGAAGTTCTTCGTCTTGCCGTCAGAGGGCAGGCGACAGCTGGAGGAGACAGGAGCCCTACCCCATCCCCCCAACACACACACTGGGGGGCCTCCCCAATGTATGGAGAGGGTCTAAGGCAGTAGTGGCATAGCCTCTGGGCTCTCCTGTTCTGCCTAGGGCTGCTTAGGAGTTGGGCACTTCAGCTGAAGGACTGAACTCCGGCGCCAGCACCTGCCCTCCTCATACACTTTCTGTGGCCGCGCCCAGCCTGTGCCGAGATGGGAGCCAGTCTGGAGATCTGGGAACTGCCAGGGTCTCAGCTAAGAAGGCTGGGCTGTGCACACCCAGTGAGGAAATGGCAGTAGCCCGCTAGGGCCCTTGGTCTCTGCGCTTTCTTATGGGAAGGGGAGCACTCTGCCCCAAACTGAGCCCCTTCTATCCCAGCCACCATTTCCTTGCTCTCCTCTACAATCAAAGGCATCCTGCCCTCCCCGCACCTCGGCAGCCCCTTTCTTATTCATGACCCCCCCACCGAGGGGCCTGGGCTCAAAGGCAGGCTCCCTTTCAGTTGCCTTGACGACTCTGGAAACAGAGAAAAGGAATGATCAAAAAGCCTATTGGGCCTTTGGCTGTCACTGGAGATACTTCCCCAGCCTGCCCTCTTCCCTTCCTGGGGAGCCCCAGACACTGGAATTCTCTGCGTTCTGCTCTTTCCTCAGAACACCCCTCCAGGTGTTACCCAGGGACATCCTGAGCCAGGGCTCCGCCGAGTAAGGGACTGAGGCGTCTCACTCTCTGAGACTGGAAGTGAGCCTTAGTGAGAAATGGCTTTCTGAAGTTCAGAACAGTCCTGCCCCATCAGCAATGCATACGGGGCAGCACCCCGAGTTCATGGCTCTGCTGACCCCAAGAACCTAATGGCAGTGACGGATCGGACTGAGTGCCTTTCCCTTTGAGACGCCCAAGCTGCAGAGTGCACACTGGCATCCCCTGGAGCGTGTCCCACCATGGAAACCGGGATGATGCTTCAGGCTCACACCACCCCCTCGGAGATAGACCTCTTCACAGAGCAGGGGCAAGGATGCTCCTGTGCCTCATCCGGTGAGACTAAGCCAAGCCAAGTATTGATTTGACAGAAAGACATGGATATGCTGGATGGATAATGGTTAGGGGATCCTATTTCTCTCTTTTCCTGTTCAGAGAACACCTCTCCTCCACCGCACCCGCTGAAAAGCAAAGTCTGGATGAGGGAGAGTGTTCTCACCGGTCACCCAGGGACGCCTTTTCTCCCCCGGTGGTCTCCTTCCGGGAGTTCAAAACCATGAAGCCTCTGGGAACCGGGTCCCCCTCTCCCACCATGGCAAGCACTCCCCACATCTTCGTCTCTCTGCATATTCTTAGAACCAGTCAATATGATTAATTTTACATGGGCATAATTTCCTGCTATTGCTGCGGAGTCCTCCCGGCCTCACCCATCAACAGCGACATGATACAGTTTCTGGTTATATTGGTCAACCAAGATATTGATATTATTAATAATGGATATCTATATGCTGACCTTTGTCCACACAACTGAATCACTCTGCACTAGCTGTCACATTTCTTTAAGAGGTATTGATAAGCCCATTACTGGAAGGGCATGTACAATCTTAGGTGTGTGCTTTTCACTCACCTTCAAGCATCGCCTGCGAAAATCTACCCTTGTTGGATGAGCTGGTGTGGGTTCTATGGCATGTAGCATGCAAAAGAATGTGTGTGTGCATGTGCTTGTATGGTGAGTGTATGTGTCTGTGCATGTGAACGCGTTCATGGGTATGTGTGTGTGTGAGTGTGAATATGAGTATTGTGTGTGTAAGTCTGTCTTGAATACCGTCCCTTTTAGAGCTGATCAAATAGTCAATTAGAGCATTATAGGTAGGTAGCAGAATCAGAGAGTTCCTACAAATACACTGTGATGTAGTGTTTGATCTCTGGATGCCTCCTGTCTCCTAGGACTTGCGCAAGGAGGCTTGGCTTTATAAGGATATTATTAGGTTGATGCCTCATTCTCTCAATTTACCTGCCAGGAAAGAGACAGCACTCACTGAGAGCAGTCTGGCCAGAACCAGCCACTGGTAGGTGCATGAAAGGTCATGCTGCAGGCTTGACTTTGGGGCTGTGCTACTCCTGGCCTCAGTCTCTTTATCTGTGCAATGGTAGTAATTCATCCAGCTCTACTTTGTTAAGATCAGAGGGGGAGGTTGACTCAGCTCAGCCTCTAAACCCTCTATACCAAAACTCCCAATCACATGAATGCTTGACATGCCACCAGGCCTCGTTTATTACATGGTGGGGTGTGGCCCATTACCTATTCGAAGGGAATGGGTTTGTGTAGCTCCCTGGTAGAAGGCATGCTTTGTGTGCTCATGTATGCGTGTGTGCACAGGCACACAGACCTCATTGCCATGTATCTCTGTGGCTGCTGTCATGTCTACCTGCATGGACGGTGGTGTCAGGGACAGTGCCTCTATCAACTCTGTCTACAGTGATCCCATCCTGTTCAGACCCAGACATGCTCACTTGTCAGGGGTGCCCCCTCACTCGTCCCTGTAAAGGGAAGCCAGCTAGCTAGAGAGATCTTTGGATCCTCAGACATAGTGTATGAATAAACCAGACATGGATTAATTAGGTGTGACTGCATCATTAAATTAGAATAATGAACAAACAGCCACGTATGGCATTCAAATCTGCCTAGAACGACTCCAAGGGTTGCTTTCAAGTAAGTCACCTGTCAGTTTGTAGGTTTTGAGGACTCTAGAGAGTGAGATTCCTGTCATATCTTAAGAACTGGATTCTTTAGGTACTACCTACCCTAGGCGAGGACCATCCTTCAGTGGGCACCAAGACTCCACAACTGAATCCAAACAATGACTTGGTTCTATACAGCATCATCTATGCACGCCTCAGCTGTGAGCATTTCTCAGCATGAAATACGACAGTAGCACAGGTGCTCAAGAGACGGGAGGGAGAAGTTAAGAGGTGTGGGCAGCGGATGTGAAATGTATTGATCCCATAATATTTATGTGGATGTGCACATAGTTGCTTGTGCACGTGCATATGCGCGCGCGCGCGCACACACACACACACACACACACACACACACACACACACACACACACCCCTTTTGTGTTTCCACGAACTCTTTTTATCTTCTACCGACACTCCCTATTTCATTCAGACAGACTCAAAGGTGAAACAAGTCTTAGTTGTGTAATTTTAGGAACAGCTGCTGAACAGTACCCCCCTGCCCTCGGTGGACAACACCTCTCACAATCCTGGTCCTAGGGTAGTGCGGCTGGGCAGAAAGAGCTGTTCGTCTTTAACAAAGAGGAGGAAATCAACAGCTAAGAGGGAAGAAAATGGGAAGCTAGCTTGCCTTACTGACAAGCTGTGGGATAGCCTAATGCATCGGGGGCTTTGTTCGTAAAATCTGCTAAGTATCTAGAAACCTTTGATCTGTAGCCGCTCTTAACAAAGGTGATAATTAATTAAAGCAGAGTATATTGCAATAAAGTAACAGCGCGGTCAGTTTATGCGCTGTCCAGAGCCGGCCTTCGGAAGTCTCTGTCAATTAAACTCTTGTTGGAGGCCAGCTCATTATGAATTTTTTTTCCCGGGTTGGATCAATATTTTTGGCTGTGCTATCCTCATGGAACCAGGACTGCGTCTGTCTCCAAGAGGGCACCCATTTATTTACATCTTGCAGCTGGCCACGTAGGATTTGTTCCTGAGCTGAGCTGCTGGGAATCGCTCTGTTTGAGAGCCTCAATCAGCTCGTGCTGGAGGGGAGATACAAGGAAGGATAAGAGAAACCAAATGTGGAGCAAGTGGGAGGGGAGAAACCCTGGGAACGGATGGTCCTAAAATCATCTCCTTTTACTCTTGAGGGACTCAGAAATAAGGGCAATTACCCTTGAGCTTCCCACCTGGCTTCCTTGTTGGTTCCTGTGGGCAGGGCTATGGTTTGGGCTTTATACCCACCCGGGGGCCACTGGGAACTTAATGGGTGGAGATGGAGAAAGGTCTCAGGGTGAGCGCATCAACTCTGGCAATTCCTCTGCTGCCTTTCCTACCCCTGTGACTGTTTTTCTGCTCTGGCACCTTTTATTTCCTCTGTGTTGCCAAGTGGAACACGAATATCTTTCTTCAGGTCCCATTTTGAGGTTGGGGGTTATCTTAAATGGCAAGGAGAAAAAGGAATAGAGGGAGAGGAGGGGCAATGGATGATAAAGGGATACATCTAAGTCAGAGGGCTCTGTTTCTTTCCCCTCGGCTGTTTGGGCAGGACTGGATGCTTTCTGTGATTCTTGGAGAGGCCGTGTATTTAAAGGCTTGCAGAAAAAGGTAGAGGTAAAAGGGTGGATGTGCTTCTCTTGTTACAGAGAACCCAAAAGGAGGGCAGTTGATCCCTGACACATTCTGCTTGCATTTAGGGAAAATGCAGCATGCTGCTTGGAGGGCCCGGCTTGACTGAGCTGGTCAAGTTCTGTGTGTGTGTATATGTGCATGTGTGTGTGTGTGTGTGTGTGTGTGTGTGTGTGTGTGAAAACACTACAAAAAGCAAGTAGGCTGGGATGCCAAGGGGCAGCAAGTGGGGTAGAGAATGCAGTGGGTGGGGAAATTTACCTGCAGGGAGCTGGGCTCTGTGGCTGGCCACTCGAAGCCCAGATGGAAGGTCATTTCTAAAATGAGTCAGTGGGTGAGCAGGAACAGGCTAGTCTTCGAAGGGTGATGGGTGAGGTATGAAGATGGACCCCTCTCCTAAGCCTGAGCTCTGGGTGGGGGTATCAGCAGATAAAAAAAGAGCACACCTCCACACTGGGACTTGGATCATTGACAAATCCAAGCCACGAGTTCCGAGGTGGATCATGTATGTAATAATGAGGATAGCATTATTCTTTTCGGATTCTCTCCTTTCTCCATCACCTTTCTCCCTTATCCTGCACATAACCTTGCAAGATGAAACTGCCCCTAACGTCATTTCCATGCCACTTGCATTTGTCATCTTTTCCCTGTGCGTGAGTGCGTGCGTGCACACGCTCTCTCTCACACACACTCACACACATGCTCACTCCAACACCCACACAAGCTGCAGCATCTTGCCTCCCCCAAACCCCAGCTTCCACAGACACACAGGTTTTTACACCCTCTCTCTGTATGTCACATGGGATTTCCCTGCCAAGTTCAGGAGCTGCTGAGGTTTTAGCCACTGTCGACCAGTGTGTGCCCAATTTCCACCTGGCATTTTGACCCTACAACTTTGTTTTCCTTTTTTTTGCCTGCAGTGTTGGGCCTCACTCTCTGTTGCATCTCCCAATTCCTTTACAGCCTGTCCACCCCAAATCCTCTTCAGTTGAGATCCCTCCCAGATCAGTTTAGAAACTGATCCTCTCCGGATGACATGGTAAGTGTGAACTCTGGACCGAGGCAAAGTTGAGACCAGTTCTTTTCTCAAGCAAGGAGCTGGTGTCTTGATATCTTCCCAGGCCTCTCTCAGAAGCCACTCTCCCATCCTGGTATATATATGCTGTATTAATGAGGATAGTGATGCTAATGATACTGATGGTGATGGCCACGCTCAAGTTCCTGGAGCGTGGTGAGATCACTAGCAGCAGGAATGCCCCTGGAAACCAGCTCTTTGAAAGAATTCTGGGAACTTTACAATATGACTGTGTATGGGGAGGGGGGAGGCAGAGCTATGGCATGTATTTTTGTAATTGTTTTCCTCTGGGTTGTTTTCAAGTTATGACTTCATTCAAGAAAAGCTTTTCCTTTTCATTTATTTTGTTTTCTGTTTGAGAAGCCACAAATATCCAGCCAACTGGAGCAGGTGATGGAGGGAGTGAAAGTATGCCAGGGGGGTTCTTTCAGCCCAAGCTAGAATTCCCATTAAGGCTGGGTGGGGGGAGTGTTAACATCTCCCTGTTGAATTGTGGTGAAATCTAGGCCAGCCCTGGTTTCCATGTGTGTGGGATGTGCTTAGTCATGCTTGCACATGGATGCATATACGTGCACATGTGCATGCTAATTTATCTGTGAGTCTGTGTGTTGATTTTGAGGAAGTCTGTGTAAGAGATAAATGAAATTATGCATAAGCAGCAAATAACCACCAGTCTCTTAAATCAACCAGTCTTCCCTAATAATTTTTTCTTTGCTCTTAAATAGGACACTTATCGACATCTGGAATTTGGAGTTTTTTATGGTGCTGTTGCTTTAACATGCTTTAATTTTGTAATAATTTCTATTGCTCATTTTCTTGGTGAAACTTGTTTTTTTAAATAAATATTTTTCTTGTTTTCTTACTATGGCTATTACATTTTCTCTATCCCTGATGAAGCAAATCTTTCTTTTAAGAAACTATAGGTGTGTACCCAGCTATTCTGCCCGTCTCTTTCCCTGGACAGACTGAATTTTTATTTTTAAAAGTAATTAAAAAAAAGTTCATCTTAATTGAGCTGATGCCCATGCTAATACTTCAGCTGCACTGTCTCTTTGACTCGTTTGAAAATGGAAATCAGATAGAGCCTCACGGTTTTAATTCACCTATCTAAAGAGTAAAAAAGAAAAAAACAACGAGCCAGCTCGGCTAAAGTCAAGAGGTGGAAATTTGATGTTCTGAGATTGTTACATCTTAAATGCAAATGCAACACATAATTTTATGAAGATGGTGACAAATTTTTACCAAAACATAATCATAACCTTGTCCTTCCTCTTTCTCCCAGCTACACCCCAAATCAAGGGGCTTCAGGCATTTCCTACTCAGGTATAGTTGAAACGAGAGGTTGTGTATCTGGTGGTGACTATATTAAAATGATACACTCTCCGGAGCTAAATCCATAGAAGGTTCCATTGAAATGGGAGGTTGTGCATCTGGTGGTGAGTTTATTTTAAAATGATACACTCTCCAGGGCTAAATTTACAGAAGGTTCTATTATTCAGTCCCCACCCTTCCTCTGGATGTAGTGTGAAAGTACTCGGGTCTGAAGTCTCTGCAGCTGTGGCTTCTGGGTTGGGAGCCCCCCAGGCTGCCAGTACAGTAGATTTTCCTCCATGCAGCAGGGAAAATCTCAAAGCAGTGTGGCTACCCAGGCACAGATCTGTTCTGACTGGATAGCAAGAGTGACTATGATGTGGACTTGGCTGTTTAGACTGAAATGCATCGCAGGCTCTGGGAACAAGCACACATCAGTAGTAAAGGCTGTTTAAACCTTTGGGGACAGCCCTATGTTTAGATTACATTAATTCATAAATATTATACTAAATACCACTTAAATTGGACTTAAATGACTTCAAAGATAATGCATTGTAATATGGCTATCCAGAGAGCACTAGTCTTTATGTCTCCCAGTAACTCAGTCTTTGCTGCTTCCTATCCTGCTAGACAGGACCAAAGTTATGAATGGATTGCCGGCTTGTTCATGTGTGATCCGCTAACTGTGTATGTGTGTGTTAGCAGGCATGGGTTTGTGTGTGTGTGTGTGTGTGTGTGTGTGTGTATGTATCTTCAGTCACTGTCTCTGTTTGTCCTCCAGGAAATTAAAAGAAGAAAAGAGAAATAAATAAAAAATGAGAGAAGGGAAGAATTAGACTAGTGGATGACTTGTTTCCTTCTCTAAGGGAGAAAAATTCTACAAGAAGGGGCAAAATTGGTCCTCAGCTCACTTTTGCTGCTACCCGGGGAATTCTCCTCTCTTCTCTTTAATCAATAGCACAATGTCTTTCTCTTCAGAGCCTGGAAAAACAATCTTTCCCAAAGTGCTTCTAATGGGAGAGAAAAGAAGACTCTGAGTTGGCCGGGAGAGTTTGCATGAAACTGGGTTTTCTTCCTTGGGTGTTGTTTCTTTGAATTTTAATTCTGGGCTTTTTTTTTTTTTCTTCTTCCTTTCTCTTTCTGCTTAGCACCCAGATCCCCCTCCCTCAATTGCTTTCTGGTCTCCAGGGGGTAAATTTATCTTTACAGTAATTACCCCATTCCACAGCCTTTCTCTGAGATGGTTGGGTTTGCTCCACAATACCCACCCACTCCCTCCTCCACAGACTCCCAATTTGACTAGAGTAATTGCCTTTTAAGGTGTACTCTACGCATGGCAGGTATTCCATTAACCCTTAGAACACCTTCCTTCTTTAGATACCTGAAATGACAGGTGGCCAACAAATGGATACCCACCTGAAATCTCACATATTTCATTTAGTTGTTACTTCTTTTCTTTTCCTTTTCATTCTTTCTTTCCCTTCCTTCCTTCTTTACTTCTTTCCTTCCTTCCTTTTTTCATTTTACCAACAACATACATATGCCATCCCCACTGGAGGCTAGTGTCTTTTTATGTCTCTCAATTTTATCCCAGTACGATTCATTAGAAGTTAGAAATTCAAGAAGGGGAGAGCAATAGCCACAAACATGCCCAGAAACCAGGCTTAACAAAGGCGTGATTCTAATCCCTAGCCTCATGTTGTCAATTTAGAGATGGGGAAATTCTAGAAGCCAAATGCAACCCTCATTCCTCGAGCCTCATCAAGCTTTTTGACTTAACAGTAATTAATCACCAATGGCAAGCGAGTAATTTTTTTAAGGTGGCCGGAGGCTTATTTTATCAGGATTAGCTAATAAATCAGGCTGCATCACTGAAGGAGGAGTTCAAACTCTTCTAGGACTGAATAAACCAGACCTTGGAAACTGTCTCATTTATTCAGCTCTCCGGGAGCTTCCAGGCACTGTTAGGGACATTGTGGCCCAACCTCAACTATAAAAATCAGTAGGATGGAGATGCAGGAAGTTTCATAGAAAAATATATGCTCAAGCTCTGAAGGGTGAGCTGCGACAACAAGGAACCCAGTATGCCAGAGCCAGCGGGCCTGCCTGCCACTGACTGAGACAGTTTGTGGGAAGAATTATTTAGAAAATGAAGTTTTGCTTGTCCTAGGAATTCTGACTTGTTATATGTATATAATATGTGTATAAATAACATAATATATATGCCATATATACATCTCATAACCTTCTTTACTTCCCTGGTGTAAATAATGAAATTTCTACTTCTTTGGTATAATACAAGAGAGTCCAAATTACATCGGAAACAAAGTGATGGTATCAGCAAGGAATTATTGAAAAGAAACCAAGGAATATTATTAAATTTTATGTTCATTTGAAATAAAGAAGCAAATAAACTGCTTCAATCCAGTTATCGTATGAGGCTCAGCTCCTTACAACTGTCTCTTGCCTCTAGTGGGTTCTGAATTTTTTTTAACTTTGAAATCTTAAATCACCACAAGAACTGATCACTAAGATGGGCAAAAGACTTCCCTGACTATGCTTTTACAATTTTTATTATTACTATTTTTAAAAATGAGGGCATGTTAGAATGACAAAGGTTTCATAGAAACCTTGATTAGCTTCTAGGGAGCTTGATTGGAAAGGGAATAACTACAAAGATATGGTCGACTTGAGAGGGAGGGAGAAAAAAGAAAGTGTTTTCTTTCTTTTCTTCAAATGTCATTTTGAAAACTACCTTCCCATTCCACCTTTCCAATCTCTCCTCTGAACAGACAGGCATTTTCTCCGTAATGAATAAAGGTTGGTTTCTCTTTCCATTATGTCCCCCACCCTCACCCCACCCCAACAAACCCGGTATATTTCCATTCTGCCGTGTTTTTGTGCTACTCAACATGCCATTAACTTTAAGATTTACTCCTCAGCAGGCAAGCTGGAAGATGCTAAAGCCAATAAAAACTGCTCTCTGGGACTCCAACTATGAAGAGTTTGGAGCTCTGTTTAGTATTCGAATGAAGGGAGGGCTGGAGAAGGAGGGTGGTTGTGATAGTGAAAACCGCTGCTGCTTAGAGAGCCAGACAGCTTCGCGCTCTGCACCTAATGTGCTGGAGGATCAGCTCTGTTCATAGCCCATTTGTGGCCAAGGATGAGGCTGCTCTCAACGTGGGGGTGGGTGTGAGTGTGCGTGTTTTCATCTTTAAAACCACCAGCTCTAACATAGCATCTTCGGCGGCTCTCCACACTACTGTTTATTAAAAACGGAACGTCCATACACATCCCCTACAACTTCCTTAGCCCCGTGTTCCTTCCCAGCCCAGCGATCAATCTCTCTCAGAAAGCATTTAACTTGCCCACATAGCTCCAGCACCGATTAATCCCCGCTGCACATCCTATACATTACTGTTAGGGAGCGGAGCACTGGGCTAATTTCGTCACCCACCAGCCACCCACACACATTCTACAACTGAACACGTTTGGGGCTCTGCTTTAAAGATAATAAAACAAGGAGAAAACAGGCAGGCTGCAGACAATTCCCATGACCACTTTCCTAAAAAGTTGCTGGGTTTTAATTCTTTGATTATTCTGTCTCCCCTTCCCCCAAGCACTCACTAGCAATGATTGCTTCAAGGGAGAAATAATGTACTATAAATCTCTCTGCATGGTGAGTTTGGGATAAATTAGGGTGCACCTTTCAAAATGCATATCTTGCACACACATATTTTTTCTCAAAGCCCTGCTTTCCTGGGAAGGGGACTATTAGGCTTCCCAGATCCTCCACTCCACCCAGGGGGTGCTGATTTCTTGCTAATTCTTGCCTTAGGTTTTATCACTCGTTCCTTCAAACATATCCCCCCCAACCACTCACACCACAATCAGATTATTGAGGCACACAGCTCGACAGGGAGAGTTTGCTGTTAAATTGAAATAAAATTATCTCTTTGAATTTGTCACCTCTCTCCCTTTTAGACGGCTTGCACTCCTGCTACTCCGGCCCGGAGCAGAGGATGAAGAGACCATCTCCTGTAGTGTTTTCAGCACCACGGCGATGGACAGCACCCTCGGTCTCTGGCCGGCCAAGCGCCGGCTAGTCCGCTCAGCGTCCTGGGCTCGAGGCGAGCAGCCGTCCCCATCCCAATCTTTCAAGTCACATTACCCAAAAACCCAAGCCCCATTTTCCCCTCGATCTTCTCCCTCTTTCTCTTCATCTTCTGCGCCCGCGGCTTTCCCCATAGCACCGATCCTATCAGCACCTCGCCCAAAACCCAGCCTTGCCCCAGCGAACAGCTCCCCACGCACCCCAGCTCTGGTCTCTGCTGCCCGAGCGCCTCCCTCCACGGCGCCCGCCCGAGGCTCCCTCTCGCTCCGTCTGCCGCTCGTCAGTCGCCGGCCGGTCGTTCGGCCCGCCCGCTCGCTCCTTCTCCCCGGCAAAGTTGGGAGGGAAAGGTGCACTCACCTTTGTGCATGCCTGTGAACCTGTCCTTCAGAACCGTAAGCTCGTAGATTTTGCCGAACTCCTCAAAGAGGGGCTTGAGGTCCTTCTCATCCAGGTTGCGGGGGATCTGCCCAATGAACAGCTTGATGGCATCGTGGTCCTTCATGGGAATGGTCGACGGGTTCCCCGGGCTGTGGCTTAATCCGTTCATGTGCCCGGCGCTGCCCGGGCTGCCGCCGAGCCCGTTGGTACTGAGGCTCGCGTTGTCAGCCTGTCCGTTTGCTAACGTGGCCATCTTTATATACATAGAGAAAATCTTCTTTCCTTTTATTCTTTCTCGCTCGCACTCTCTCGCTCCTCTCCCTCGCTCGCTCGCTCGCGCTCACACACGCACACGCATACACACACTCGGGTTCTCTCCCCTCGGTTTCTCCACACCTCGCTCTCCTCTCGCTCTGCTCTCTCTCTCTTTCTCCTCTTCTCTCGCTCGCTCGCGCTCGCGCTCTCTCTCCTCTCCCCCCTCCCTCTCCTCTCTCCCTCTCTCTCTGTCTCTCTCGGTCTGATCTGCTTTTTTTTTCTTTTCTTTTTTTCTTCTTCTTTTTTTTTTTACATTGAACAGACAGGATCTCTGTCCTTTCCGTTTAAACAGGCTGGACCGGTTCAAGTTCCCAGCCAGACCAGGGGTGGGGGCGGCGAGCGTGCGCGCGCGGAGGAGGGCGCGGGGGGCTGAGAGTAGGCGCGATGGGGGGGCCCGCGCCGCGGCGAGCGGCGGCCGGGGGCAGGGCGGCGTGGGGCGGCGCCGGCCCCACCGCGCCTCCCCCGCCGGCGGCCCCGCGGAGTGGCGGTGGTACGGTCCGAGACGGCCCCCGGCTATAAATAGCGCCAGGCGCATGGCTCTTCGGGAGGCGCTGAGATTCCGGGCCCGGCGGCCGCAGGGAGCGGGTGCCTATTAGGAGCCGGGCTGCTGGCCTCCTCCCGTAGCCTTTTGGGGGTTCTTTTTGTACTAGCAGCAGGTGCAACTTTTGTATTTTAAAAACATTGGTTTTTATTTTCGTGTGGGTACGTAGGGGGGCCGTTCTCCACCGAGCTGCGCTCTATTAGGGCGCCAGGCGGGCGAAGCCAAGGCAGGGATGACGGGCGGGGCGGCGGCGGAGGTGGAATGGGCGCTTTTTTCTCCCATCTGGCTTCATTTATTTATTTATTTAGAGTAGAAAAGCGAGCCGGCTTGGAGGGAGTCCGCCCAGCAATCCGAGTGCGCATTGATCAGTGTCGAGAGAAAAAAAAGCTACATAAATATATATTATGTGGATAAATCTATAGACAAGAGCTCTCTCGCGCGCGCTCTCTCCCTGTCTGTGTGTGTCTCTCTCTCTTTCTTTCTCTCTCTGCTGTTTTCCTCCTCGCATCCCCAACCTGCCGGAGCAGCCCCAAAGCTCCCTCCCGCCAGGCATCTACTGCCACCCGAGCCACCTGGGAGGACGGGGCTGGGGAGCATTCGGGTCGGGCGGGGGACAGGGCGGCGGGGAGTAGAGATTCGGGCTCCGACCCGCTCCAGCCCGCCTCCGCAGGCGGGAGGTGGGTGTTCGCGTCCCGACGGCCTCCCCCGCCCGGGAGAGCGGCGGCTGGGCAGGCCGGCGGCTGGCGGGAGGAAGGTAGGAGCCGGGCGCCCCGGCTCGCTCGCCCGCCGGCGGGGAGGAAGGCGCTGGGCGCGGTGGCCGGGGAGCCAGCGCGGGGAACTGCTTTGATTTTGCCCTCGCCTGCTTTACTGATTCAAATTGAATAATTTTTTAAAAAATCCACCATAAAAGAAAATAAAGCCCTGAAATCGTTACCGGGCTGCGGCTGGACCTAGACTCGCACGGCGCGCGCTGACCCCGCGGGTTTCGTTTTCGGCACCTCCCGCTCCAGAGGTGCGAGGCGGGGAGTAGCGTCTGCGGGAAAGAGCCGAGCGTCTGGCCGCCCCGCCCGGACCCCGCCGGACTCCCCACCGGGCCCGCCGGGGCTGGAACCTCCGCTGCGCGGGAGAGGGAGTGGCAGGCGGGAGCCGGTCCGAGCAGCCCCGCCTCTGGGGACGAATACTGGTGGTGAACTTGGCTGGGGCAGCCGATTTTCTTTTTAATGGTATTTACCTGCACCCCATCCTCTCTCACATTTGCTTTTTCAGGACAGCCTCTTCTCCGCTTCAGAAGCCTGGCAAATTAAAATGACGCGCCCGCTCCCCCGAAGGCTGCGGGGCAGGGAGCTGGGGCGGCGGGGCGGAGCTGCTGGCCTAACCCCCGCCAGCCCCGGGCTGGCCACTTTCGGGCGTTCAGGGTTTCCCTTTTCTTACCCTCGGATTACATTACACTACTAGACGGTATGTTTAAAATTTTATTTTGAGAGAAAGAGACCCCGGCTGCCTGAAAACCCAGGCCGAGCCCATTTGGTACAACCACAACGCGGAGCTCTCCAGCGCCGGAGGAGGCCGGAGGCCCCGAGGTTCGCAGCCCCAGGCCCTGAGCCCGCTCAGGACGCCTCTCCCTGAGGATCCCGGGGCCCAAGTACAATTCTGAGAACTGTGGAACTTCATCCTTTCATTTTAGATTCTCCTGCCTTTGCTTGATGGAGTCGTGTGTAAGTATAGTTGATTCCTAACTTGGTTTCCCGGGCTTAAATCATTCAGTACTGTATGTTGGTCTGAGAATCGACCAAGTTGATGGAATCGCACAGAAACTCATATGTAGAGTCTCTCTGCCATGTGGTTGTGTGCTTAGTGTGCCTATGAAGTGCCCTAATCAGGTGGCTATGTCCCTGGTAAGCACTTTGTACTTGTGGATTGGAGGTGCGTGCCTCTGTGTCTTGTCAGAATTGTGGGTGCTTGTGTGTGCTTGCTTGTGTGGACGCAGCATGGATCTGTGCACAGCCCCTACTTGCAGCCACACTCTGCATGTGTGTGCGTACCTACGAGGCTGAAACCAGCCTGAGGACACATCAGCAGAGGCTAATAACTGTCCAAAATATCTCCTCCACCATCATCCTGTGGTGCTCGTGCATGCCTCCCAGGATCTCACGGCTGAGTGGAATATATTTTCTGCCTCCACGGGGGAGTTTAGGAAGAGTAATTTCTGCTTGAGGTCTCTCTTTTTCTCCCTGCCCCCAACCCCCTGGAAGCAAAGCCTTGACAATGGCAAGGGGAAGGAGGGCAGCTGGAAAAGAAGGGAACTTCTCCAGGGAGGGCTGCTGAGGTCCATCCTCCTCTTCCTCCTACCACCACCCCAGCCACCCCCAGGGCCAAGTGAATTATTCACAGGTATTTAATTATTCATATTATTATTAATAATAATAGCCAATACATAAATAAAAGCAGTCCCTGGGCAGGAGCGAGTGGGGGAGTGGGCTTGTTAATGAAAGGGGACTCTGGCTATTTCAGAAGCCTTTGAAAACTCCTCCATCCTGTGAAGTGCCAGCTCCCTCCAGGACTGTTTCTCTGCTCCCTGCACCAGTCCCCTCCCTGCGTGTCTTCCTGCTTGGACAAAGCTGTGGAGAGCTCCTTCTTCCTTAGGCAGAGGTTCTTCACCCTCCCCTCTCCCCCACCTGAAGATGGCTTATTATGGACTTGGGCTATCTCCCCTTAGCAGGTAGCACATCCCTCACCCCTCAGGTCTCAGGCAGGTGTAGAGTATAAGTCCCCCACCCCCAGCTTGCTGGGGCAGAAGTGACCAGGACACCGGGTCCCGCTGTAACTGAGCTACCGGGTGTACAGCAGCAGAGGCAGCTTCTGTCAAGGCATTGATTTCTTAACAGTGAAGAGCTGAATCTCTTAGGCTCCCACCTCTCCTCCATAGCAGAGTTTTGGGGATAAAATAACACAGACGGGTGTCTCCAACTAATGCAATAAAAGAGCAGGACCCCTGAGAAAATAGTACGGAACATGATTAGGTTGACTCTTTGGTATCCTCATCCTTTATATTCTAGGAAGACTTGAGTTAATTTTTTTTAGCCTTAGATCATCAAAGAGAAATGTAATTAGAGAAAGATGGGGGCAAAGTATTACTCACGGTGACATTTAAGCAGGTTTAAAACTTTTTCTCCAAGTGCCACTTCATGGCCACAATTATTCCATCCCCTGAGAGAGAGAGGGAGGAGGCTGGCAAATGGAAGTGGGGGCTGGGAACAATTGTTCCCCTTTTCTCTCCACATTTGGGGTTTATCTTTTGTTTCTGATTCATCTTTGGAGGTGTGAGGAAGTCCTGTTGGGGGTCTTGAGTCAGGTGGGCTGGTTACTCATACCTTGTCATGTCTTCTGCTTCCTCACTTCCCTTCGCTTCTCCTCTCTTTCCTCAAGGAGGGAGGGAGCCCTCTGTGCCCAGCTTCCCTTCAGTGGAGCCACCCATCACTCATCACTGTCTTCCCTCTGGCACCCGCTGAGCCACATTCTGCAGCCCTGGCCGTGGCCACACACCCTCAGACCGATTTTGGCTCTCCTGCTTGTGACTCTTCTCTCTCCACCTAGATTGTGAACTCATAGGGGGCAGGAACCCAGTAATCTGGTCCCTCCTCCTCCTCTGCAGCTCCTCTGGACCGTGATGGGCACACAGTTGGTGCTCACGACTGAGTTTATAAATACCAATGGCTAAGCTGACAGTATCCTTTCGTATGGGCTCTAAGGATGGGTAGCTGCAGTGCTTCAGGCTGACACTCTCCCAGAAGGAGTTCAGGGTCGGAGAACCTGGCACTTTAGAATACCCTGGCAGCTCAGCCTCGTGGGTCTGCACTGCTTGGCTGGGAGGCATACCCACTCAGCCATTCTTGGGTTCATCCAGCCTTTCTGAGCTCCAGAGAGAGGACAGGCCTGCAAAGAGCTCACTGTCTAGTTAGACCAAAGTCATACCAAGTGAAAAGCCCCAGAGCAGCAAACGGCAACAGATGGTTAAATGTCTTCCAGGCCTGAAGAGTTCCACATAGGAGAAAATAGAAAACAATCCAAGTCGCGTGTGATGATCTGCAGTGGGGGTAGTAGCCTGGAGGAAGGAGGGGCGCCTGTGAAGGCAGGAAGCAGAGGGTGCCAGATTTGCGGAGAGCCGATGGATGGCTTGGACTCAGGACTAGGAGGGAAAGAAGCAGCGAGTGCTCCAAGGTTATGTTGAGACCACTCTGAAAACAGCTGTGACCAGAGAGGCCAGACCTCCAATTAACCATTGCTACGGAGTGACTGCTTTGCCCAGACCCCAGAGGGCAGTGAGGGCAGGCTGGAGTAGGGAGACTCCCTTGCTCTCTGCAGAGCAAAGATATGTCGTTTGGGCAAAGAGACTGACTCACACAGATGCGTGACCATCAAGGGAAAGATCCAATGGAGGGGCAGAGTGAAAAGAGTAGTCTGTGTGGGCCATGGGCCCCTGAGAAGGTGGAGCTCCTGTGGGCAGTGGCGCTCAGGGAAGGCCCGCTGGAGGAGAGAGCCCCAGTGGCCCTGCAGGAGGGGGCGATTCTGCTCGGAAGAGAGGAGGGAGGCAGCCTTTCAGATTGAGGCATTGCCAGGCCTGGCATGAGCAATGGGCTCTGGGTTCTTGCATGCCAGTCAGAAGGAGGAGGCGCCATGTGGGTGTCAGTTGGGTAATTAAGATGGGGCTTTGCAGGCAGCCTAAGAAATATGTGGTCTGCTCTCTAAGCCCAGGGCTTCGCTGCCCTTGAATACTTTGGGAAGGTTTGATGATGTAAAGAACAATAATTGGGGTGAGAAAACGCGAAAAACAATCCCTCCCACCTCCCAGTTAATATCAGCAGCCTACTGCTACCCAGAGTAGAC
Source organism: Propithecus coquereli (assembly GCF_000956105.1). NCBI lineage: Eukaryota > Metazoa > Chordata > Mammalia > Primates > Indriidae > Propithecus > Propithecus coquereli. The sequence continues at coordinate 115,252 of NW_012152385.1, forward strand.
AGTTGAAGGGCCTCCTGTCCTTTCCTGAGCCCACGGTGGGTCTGGGCAGGGAAGCAAACCCAATAGAGGGAGGCAGAGAATAGGAGGGACAGTTCTGCCTGCTTGGGAGACCCAGGGCTCCTGAGAAGGACTGAGCTGTCTCCCGGGGCTCAGACAAGTGCCAGGTCTAGCAGAAGAGGGGTCTCTGAGCTGGTTTCCTTGTTGGCTGAGCCCTAGAGACACACTGCCTAGGTCTTATGGGGGCACCCCTGGCCCTGGGCATCGGCAGGGAATGCTTTGAGGGTCTTTGTGCCTCTAATCAGCTCCTGTTTCAGGCTTCTATGTCAGCCCGGGGCTTTGCCTCGCTCATGCCAAAGACAGGCAGGAAATGGAGAGGCAGCGGGAGAGGCCGAATCAAGGGACCCAGGAATCACAGCCAGGGGCGTCCTGTGTGATGTGGCTGAGGGAGCCAGCACTCGGCAGAAGGGAGCTGAGTCATCACTTCCCTGGGCCTCAGCTTTCTCCTCTGCACAATGGAGACTGTGGCCCCTTTCTTCCACCCTTTCCTTCCTCAAATCGTATCCAAAAAGATGAGACGGCGGCACATTTGTGAGGTTGACTCACGGTTTTCATGTAAAAAATCATCATTAGGGTGAAAGAGTGGGGGTCGAGGGTCTAAATGTGCAGAAGGACGTAGATAAATTTGGTGAACTAGATTGCACGGAGGGGTCAGGAATTTGCTCCTTATATTGCCCAAAGAATTTACATTTTCCAAAAAAGGACAGTGCTCCGTCCAATGGAAGCAGGTGTTTTCGGCTGCATTTGGGTGATGCTGGCAGAGCCCGTGCTCAGAGCCACTCTCTTTGCCTTTGAGTCCTGCCTCTCCCACTTATTAGCCGTACGACCTTGGGCCGATTATTTAATCACTTCGTGGCTCAGTTTCCTCATTTGTAAAATAAAAAAAGAAAGAAAACTTACCTCATAGAGTTGTTGCGAAGATGAAATGAGTAAATTTAGGTAAAGTGCTTAGATCAATGTCTGGCCAGCCAATATTATAGGAACATCACTAACAGGCCACTGGGGGCTGAGGGTCCTGCCGAAGCCCCTCGTAGCTCCTAAAGAGGGGGAGGGGCGTCTACCTCGGCCCTGGTGGGGCCTGGTGGTCAGACCTAGGATGGATGATGTGCAGTGGGTGTCCTTACATGTTGCAGACTGCTGTCACGGTGCTCCTTGGGGAGGCAGCCCTGCGGGGAGGGCAAAGCCTGCATTGCTGCTCTTCCGGGGGCCTGTCCTCGGCACTGGCTGCCGGCACTCCCCTGGTCCCTTCTTACCTGAGAGGTGTTGCCTCAGCAAGTCCTTTTAATTGTGATGTTTTACTAATTAGTTTTTAATTATGTTAATTTATTGTACATGAGCCCTGAGGTTTTCAGACACTGGGCTCACTTTAGAAACTGGAATAGTAAGTTGTATTTATTACACACACAATGCTGTGGGTAAATGTCACTTCGGCATGGCCACGATTTCTCTGATAATGCCACTGGATCGACAGCTTCTAATCCTAACTTTCCCTGCTGCCTCCAGGCTCTTGCAGTTCAGCACACAATCCTTCAAAAGTGCCAGGGTTAAGAAACTCGATGCCCGCAGGCTGTGCGGGTGACATGAAGGAGTGAGGTGGCTGGGTGAGGCCGGGGGACCCCAATTGGATGGGGTCTCATGAAGATTGAGACTGCAGGACCTTTAACCAGGCTAGATCTTCAAAGGGCTGTTGTCTGGGGACCTCAGACTCACCCACCTGGGCGCACCCTTTTGCTCACCCACCCAGGGTGAGCTGGGTGCTTCTGAGGGCTTGACTTCACAGCCTGGGGAGAGGGAGGGAGAGGCTGAGGATGGACAGGGAACATGCGTAGTCAAGCCGGGGACCGAGGCCATGAAAGGGTGTAGGCTTGTGCTCCAGGGGTGGCAGGTGGCCCTGAAGGGCGAGGGATGGTTTGGGGCAGGGCCGGCTCTTCAGAAAGATTCAGGGTGGGGACTCAAGGACTGTGTGCTTACTGGCTGCTGGTGGCACAGAAAAGTATAATCAGTGACACAAGACCTCGACAAAGAAGGTATCTCGGAATTAGGAAAAATGGGTGCCAAGAAAGAAATGACTTCCCCCTCCCTTTTCCCCTCACACATGTGCTGAGGAGGAGGGGTGCTGCATAGGGCCCGTTTTCCATAGACCATTTCTACTCTCAAGGAGGAGAGCTTGCTGCCCTTAGGAATATTTAAAAGAAGATACTGCAGGTTTTCAAGAAAATGACCCCCTTCCCCAATTAATTCAAGACGACAGTCTTCTTTTAGTAAGTTTAAAGTCTTCCAAGGTATATGTGAAAAGTTGTAAATATAAATTCTAGTCTCTTATTAAACAGACACATTAATATAAATTTTGTTCAAAAAGTGCAATTTAAAGAAATTTGGTCTATAAATTCAACTGGACATTTATTGCTTAAAAATCTGTATGTAAGACTTCAGTTACTGCACTCTATATACACACGTGCATAGGTGCGTGCATTGTATTTAGAAAGAGTTTGGACTTGGACACCAGGCAGGTCTTTAACTTGCCAGCCATGTAAGTCAGTCATGCTCTTCGAGCGTTGATGTCTTCACCTGAAACACGGGGTCACAATGATGCATACGATTTTCATGAAGCCTGAAAGAGGTAATAAACATTTAGTGCGTGCCACACAGTAGGTGCCCAGTAAATGTTAGCTGTGATTATCATGGGTGTATTCATCAAAAAGTAAGCTAACTCTCTTCTTTCCAGGTATAAGCCGTTGCTGAAGAGAACATTTAGAATACGTGTAATAGCACATGGAGATTTTCTAAGGACGAGGACAGTCGGGGTTTCTTCTCAGTGTCCGCCCAGTGTTGGGGAGATGAGAGGAACCCATGGTGGGAGCCCAATTTGGCCCCTTCCTCATTAGAGCAGGTGGACAAAGTCAGCAGTGGGTGCAAAGCTGTGTGAGGGGGTCAGGACACAAGCCTGTGTCAGGGAGGGCAGCGGGAGGGACTGTCTTCCAGTGCACACACATAGCTGGGGGAGCCTGCACCCATACACCTACACGCCCAGACACGGGAGGCTCCCACACAGGCCTGTACCCCAACGTCCCTGCCGGGCAGGTGGGCGAGCTGCTCTGACTCACTCCCTGGCCCTATGCCCTCTCGCTGAGTCACAGAGTAATCGATCCCTCCCCGAGCCAGGTTTCTGCTCTCATGTGACCCAGAGCAGGGTCACTGGGCCAGGCCACATCCAGACTGGGGCTGGGGAGTCGATCCCGGGAGGGAGGGCTGGGCTGTCAGACCTGCGGATGGCACTGAGCCTTTACATGATGCTCCTGGGTGTCTGCTGCTGTGCTGTGTTTGGGGGTGTCCACCACCCACCATCATATATACCCCCTCACGGGCCTCTATCCACGTCCTCATCAGGGTGGGGCTGTCTCCATAGAAGTTGCCTCTGTTAACTAATGAAGGGCGTGGGTTGGCCTTGGGAATCTCCTTGGAGATACCCATATCTGTGCTTCGGAGTTGAGGGTGCCTCATCCTTGTTTCCAGACTGAGTTGTGGGTTTGGAAGAGCTGAGGGGGTGGGGGGGGTGGTTAGAGATGTGGGATCCACACATCGTACAAGGATAGTGTCACCCCTTGGGGTCAATCCCATGTCACCTGTGGCCCAGAAAGAGAACCACCTCTCCTACTGATGAAATGGGAAACTCCAGCTAACAGGGATAAAGCCACCTGTCCTCCCAGCCTGGTGGCAGAAGGCAGAGTCAGGCTGCCAAGCCCCCAACCTGCAATGGTCACAGCATCACCACCTTGCCATGGACAAGTCATGTAATTGGTCTCTCTATCCTTATCCATAAAATGGGCATAAAATTCCCCTTGTATCCTAGAGAGGTATCTGGCCAATAGATAAAGCTCTGAGAAATAACTAAGCGAATTATTGTCATTCTGTTCCTCCTGCCTTTTTCAGTCCCTTGCCTGTAGCTGTTGGCTGAGCTGGAGGCCACGAGGTGGGACCTGTGCCCCCTCTGGGTCTTGGTCCCCTGCTGCCGGTCCCAGCTCTGGGATGCTCCCTGCTCAGCCTCTGACTGCCCCACTGAGGTCACAGCCAGGGCCTCAGAGGGTTCCTGTAAGAGTTGCTTCTGTATCTGGCTATCTGGGTGTGTCCTTGGGTCATGGATTCCCCTCTCTGGCCTCATTCCCTGACTTGTGAGATGGGGAATCCTTGCCCTGCACACCTTGTGGGGAGGGGCGAGGGTGGAATTGCTTCCCAGAGCGCTGGGTGCTTCTGCTATAGATAAGCTCCGCTCCCCACCCGCCCCGTCCCTGTCTCCGCTCAGCCCCCAGCCCCAGAACAGCCCTGGGACAGAGAGGGTGGCCTGGCCCTCACATCCCTCCTCTTCCTCTGGATTATTTCTTCCAATCACACTTAATAGCTGCCTGGCTTTTGGCTGCAGCCCGGTATATAATAACCTGCAATTATTGTCCACTTAAGCTGTCCCCAGGGCCTTGTCTGTTGCGCTGCCCGGGCCGCACTGCCGGCCTGCTGATTTTCCTATCAGAATCGTGGCCAATGGGGAGGAAGTGTCTGACGGGGCTGGACTGACAGCCTGTTTGGCAGGGCCACCACCTGCCCGCTGCTGCAGCTTCCTGGGGGATGGGGACTCAGAGGCGGCTACTCCAGCCACAGCCTCGTCCAGCCTGGGAGCTCACCCTCTGGGGCCTGGCCCTGTAGGCTGCTCACAGCCGCCCTCGTCCTCTGCTCCCCTGTCCCCCGCCCTATACATGCACTGCCTTTGTTTCAGCCACGGTGCCTTTGTTTACCTTTGCTGGCCTGTCCATTTACCAGCTGCTCACCACAGGCCAGCCCCTCTGCAGGTAGGTTCTTCCTCTCTGCATCCTCATGAGGGAGGCGCTGGCACTTTACATACCAGGCTACTGAAGATCGGAGAGGTTAGGTGTCTTTCTTAAGGTCACGTAGCCAGAAAGTGACAGTGAAAACTCAAAATCCAGTTGGCTGGTTCCACGGCTCATTTATTCAGTCCTCATTCTGTAGTCCCCTCTCTCCGTAACCAGTTCTGCCCGCACTGGTGGCTCTGTCCACCACCCCGTTGGAAAGCCACCTCACCGCTGCAGCACACTGGCCCACCTGACTCTGCACCTGTGCAGCCCTTGAGCTTGGTCCTGTGTGGGCAGGGCATGAGTCCCCTGGCTTAGCCCTCCCCTGCCGTTCGATCCATGAAGCATCTCCACGTGCAAAGTGGACAGAGCTGAGCCGCTGCCACTGTTCACGTTCTCCCCGTCCTAACTCTGACTCGCGTTCTCACGAGCATCTCTGCTAGAGCCCAATCCCCACTGCTCCTGACAAGGGACCTCACTCATCTGTCTGGCAAACACTTGGGTTATCTCTATGGCACCACCTGGCCCTGATGATGGTGAGGGTGATGATGATGGTGAGGACGAAAGTAGGCTGTGAAAAGTCCTGCGCCACCTCTTGCGAGATGGCAGAATCTGAGAGTGTCAGTATTTTAAGCCACTCTGAAGCTAATAATTAAACGATCCCGGACAAAAGAGAGCATCCAGACCCTCAATGAGGCCCTTTGTCCTGAGTGTTGCTTATCTTGGTGTGTGTCTGTGTGTTTTGTCAGTGAGTGTGCATGCACATGGTCCAGAGCACGGTGTCACGGTGGGCCCTGGGCCTGTGGTTCGTAGAGCCAGGCGTCTGCTGGGCTGTTGGCTGGAGAGTCGGAGGGGCTGAGAGCTGAGGGAGGGTCCCCCTGGCTGCCGCCTCATTGGCAGTCACGTTGGGCTCTGGGCTCTCAGCAGAGGAGGAGGGGATGGTGGCCCAGTGTCTGGTGGGTCCCCCTGCCTGTCCAGGCCCCAGGCCAATCTTTCCCCTCCTGGGCTCACTAGCCCTTCCCCTGGAAGTTCCTCACCTGCACTTGGAGTTTTCAGTCCTTTGTCTTGCAAAGGGATTCTCAAAGTGGAGGCTTTGTTGGGACACAGTTTTGAGGTAGCCTGAGGCCTTCTCTGGCCCCTCAAACCTTCCAGGTGAAGGCTGAGGCTGGCCTGGACGTAAACTGCCCTGGGCTTTCTGGCACCTTCCTTCTTCTGTGCCCCCAAGGCAGGCTGCGGAGCCCTTCCCTGACAGTAGTGCCCGGGGAGACAGAGGCCTTCTGTGTCCTGCCAACACCCTCCGCACCCTCACTGCCCAGCAGCAGTGCGTTCGAAGACAGATGCCTAAACTGGGCACGCCGGCTGCCACCTGCAGCTGCATCCAGGTGGAGCGCTTTATGCGAGGCCAAACAACCGCAGTGGTCTTTATTTTCTCCAACAGCCATTTCAGTCTCCTACTGCCGGTGCCCGGTCTTGTCCATGCCAAGGGGAGAGGAAGACTCCAGACCCGCTAGTTGAAGGTAACTCACCCTCTTTTCAAGGCAATACAGTCTTGTATGGGCACATCCTCCATCTTCGGAGGTTTCGTTCTCGTCTCCCCTCTAGCTGAGCTGGCATCTGAGGCAGGGTAAGCTTACACATCCTGTGTGGAAGAGGGGGCTTGGGCTGTCCTTGGCCTGTGTCCTCTGGGGCCTTCGTGGGCTCCCTGGGGTGTGGGAGCCACCATCTCCATCCTGGGAACCCCAGAACCCACCAGGCCCCAGGTGGCCACCGTGTCGCAGGTGGCCTCTGGGTCCTGCACCTCCTACACACCCCCACAGCCACTGTGGACAGGGGCGCCTGGGCACACCCTGGCTTCCAGTTTTCTTCCTCTGTTTCCTGCCTCAGAGGGCGACCAGCTAACTTCTGGAATTCTCCAGTACCCCAGGCAGGCAGGATGGTCTAGGAAAGGAGCAGGGATGAATTTGTTAAAACTCATCTTTCTGCTTAAAACTGCTCTCCTTTTGCCCCTCTGGGTGGTGGCCCCAGAGCCACCCAAACAGGAGGTGGAGCCCAGTCTTCGTAGCTTACAGCTTTGTCTGAAAATTGTCCATTTTGTCTCCCTCCCCCTTCCTCGCTGAAGGGTCCACTCTGGGTGGGCAGCACAGGCCAGCGGTGTGCAGAAAGGCACCCTGCACTGGTCTGCTCTCCCCACATCGGGACGGCTTCTGTGCTCTGTCCCCAGTGCACCCCCTCCCCTGGGCACATGGACCCTGGAGGACGGTCCTATGGCTCATTCCCTCTGGGAGCAGCCCCCGCACCACACGTGGCACCGTGCACTGAACCGCCAGTGCCATCAGTAAGTTGGGTTTGGTGAGTTTGCTTAAACATTTATAATACAAAAAACAAAACCAGAAACAAATCCCCAAATATTTCCCTTTGGTGTATCTTTTAAAACCAGTTTCGATCATTTGAAGAGTAAATCCTTAGCTATCTAGAAAGCTTGACAATCTAAAATGATACATTTGTCAAAAATTTAGGTTAGTTGAGATTAAGCATTTACGAGTGTGTACAAGAGATGTAACTATGACTTGATCAGTCAAGTTGTATGTGTGGATGCTCTAACCACTTTCATCACATATAGGCATGGCCCCTCTGTACAGCACGCACCCTCCTGTGTGTGCACGTGTGTGTGCGTGTGTGCATGTGTGTGTTGTCAGGGACACACGTGTGTGACCGTATCATCTGCATTGGGGTTAACGATATTTTCTTTGTGCTGCTAATGCTTTTGGCCTCTGGGGGTGCTATATATATACAGATACAGAATTTGAGAAACACAAGATTTTCAACCTGAAAGGAACCTTAGGCATCTTCTAACCACTTTTTTCATTTTATACTTTTGGTAATTAACCTCCAGAGAGGTGAAGTGACTAGCTCAGGGTCAGATATAGAACCCAGCTCTCTCTCTCTCTCTCTCTCTCACACACACACACACTCATGCACGCATGCACATGCACACACGTGCACATACACACTCTACAGCAGTGACAGCTATTTCCTCTCTGTTCAGCATTTCTCTCTCTCTTTCTCTTTCCCCCCACCCCCTTGTGCTTCCTTTTCCCCATCTGTCTGTCTGTCTGTCTTTCCCCCTCTCATTCCTGCTCTGTGGTCCTGGGTGGCAGCTGAGGAGGCACAGGCAGAGAAGCTGGGGCAGGGACGTCCCTATCAGTCAGGAGCTAAGGGAGCATTACCTTTGGCCTCGGGGAAGAGCAAAGAGGAAGGAGGATGAATTGGCTCCACTGTTAAGCAATCTATTTCCAGCCTGATCCCCCTCCCTGGGTGCCTCTGGAGCAGGATTTCTCGGAGGGGGAGGAAAGGGATTACCTCCTTGGCGTTTGCTCCTCTTTCCTGAGTCCTTTTCCCTGGCCTGGCCCATGTAGTGTCCAGTTCGAACACCCCTTTAGGGAAGATGTACATGCTACTTGCTTCATGTCCAAAAACACAGCGAAATGCTCTTTCCCCTCTCATGCTGGTATCCTGGTGCTGAAGTTTGTCTCTCAGCCTCAAATAACAGACCATGGAAACAAGCATTTTGACTGATCTCCTCTTCCACAGAGGCGTGGAATCTCGGCTTTGATCGTCCTTCAAGATGTTCTCTGTGACTCCCACGTTCATTTGAGGAATCCATTCTCTGGCCTATCTGAAGTTTCCCAGTCTGTCTAACCACCTTCAGTGATGGGGAGCTCACCCCTTCACATGCCAGCCAATACCTTTCGAAAGTCCTGTCATGTATTTCTCCCAAGACACTCCTTGTCACTTTCCTTTCCTTGACACAGGTCTGGCTTTGTCTACTTCTTTGTTTCTGATTTGTTCTGTAATAGTCTCAGATCTGGCTTCTGCCCCTCCCACTTACAAAATTATTCTTACTAAAGTCATCAGTGGCTTCCTAATGGCCAAACCTGGTAGCCACTTTTTTAGTCTTCATCATAATGCTATTAACCACGTCCTCTCTGGAGCCTCCTCCTTCTCTCTCAAGACGTACGTTTTCTCTCTCTGTTCACTTCCCACTTCCTGCTAGTCCTCGCGACCAGGTCCCCTTAATCTGTGCAGTCCTTAAATGCTAGAGTGACCTTTGTCCCAGCCTTGGTCTTTTCTTCTTTTTAAGTTTCACAGACTCCTGGGGCCACCGCACGGTCACCCAGGGTGGCAGTTCTCCTCCAGACATGGGCACAGGCCCGTTGCATCTTTCTTACCAAACTTCAGTCCCCTATTTACAACTTCTAGAGGTCTCCATGAGAAGAACATCAGACTCTGGTTTCTGTTCCCACAAGAAGGAGAATCTCCCCCACTTGAAGTCCCTGTTGTGGCTAGTGGCCCCGTCATTGACCCGGTCATTTCAGCCAGGACGCGAATCTCTCCTGACCATATTCTCTCCCTCGTCCTCGAGATGCCCTGGGGCACCAAGTCCTGTTAGTGTTTCTGTATCTTCACCGCCCTCCTCCCAGATCCTCCTCATTCTCTCTCACTGCACTACTGCAGAGCCTGTGCACTGGGGCCTTTGCCTTCGGCCCTGCCTCCCCCAGCCCACATGTACTTCACTCTGTGCACAGAACAAACTTTCTAAAACAGATCTATAATAGTTTTGCCAGTTTCCTCCCTAAAAGCCTTCAGTGGCTCCCCACTACCTCCAGAATAGAGCTCAGTGTCATTGGCTTGTCCTTCCAGGATCCTGTGACTCACCCGTCCCATCTGCCTCCCCTTCTAGGCCCTTCCCCTGTGACCTCCTCTTTTCCCTTGTCCTGGATATCCCGTTCCCAGCTTGTATGCCTGCTCCCATCCTCCTCCTCTGTTCCTGCCCAGTTTCATGGGTACACACGATATCGCTCACTCGCTCCCCTTCCTGGAGTCCTCTTCTCCTTTCTTGTGCTAGCTACCCCCTGCTCAGTTTTCACTTCCCTGCTTAGACATCACTGCTTCAGGAGGCCTTACTCACCTGACCACACAGATTAGGGCGGGTAACCCATAGTGCACTCTTGAAGTGCTCCGTACTTTCTATAGCCACCTGCACAATCACAGTTGTTTCATTAATTACTTGCTGATCCTTCCCACCCTCCAGTAGATGATAAGCTCCCTGTGGGCACCACTGTGGCTTTCTTGTTCAATTCTGCACCCCAGGGCCTGGCACCCTGCATGCATAATAAGTACTCGTTGTCCCAGTGGCTGACTAGACCGCCCTGAAGGGCAGCCTGAGTCAGATCTTGATCCTGCAAGGGGCAAGGTTGTTCCTGCTGTCATGGTGACTCGGTCAAATTTTTGGTTTAGGAAGATTGGCTGGGGAGCGTCCCACAGGATGGGATGGAGGCAGGCAGCATTAAAGACGGGGGACTGGAAATGGTACAAGCGTGAGGTGCCTTTTCCACTCCCATCCCATATGCTTCCAGTGGAGAGTCCAGGAGATGGAGTCCATTTGTGCATAATTGAAATGAACAGAATCCAGGAATGGGCTTATAATAAACGCAGTCCATAACTGTGAAATGACCTTACCTTATTGTGGGAGGGCTTCCTTTCACTTTTGCTCTTTTAAAATCTGTTCTTATTTCATTCTTTGGTCCCCATCTCCTCCTCCCCTGAGGGTTGAATGCTCTCTAATGTTCCTATCTAATTGGCTGCTAATTTGTTAATATTTTTGTTAGCCTCTACAATACATATGCAACTTTTGGATATCATGTTTGGAGGTTTTACCCCCAGGGAAGAAAAAAATTGCAGTTAGAAGAGTCCAAAAGTGGCTGGGGTTCCGAGGTTCACATTGACTAAATTGGTAGATTTTCCCCACTCTCATTTCTGTGATCGGAGCAAAGAGCACCCTCTTGGGCTCTGTGTCCCCTGACCTATGCTCTCCAACATGGTGACAAGTGGGAGTGTGTTTTTTTGCTTTTTGTTATCCTGGGTTCTGCCCCATCTTTCTGAAGCAATCTTATAAATCATTGATGAGAATATTTCTATTTTTGTCTTAAATATCCTAGCCAAGAAAGCCTTATGAATACTTTCCAAATCAAGTGCTGGCATTGCACGACACTTCCTCATTGATGGCAGGCCCATTTCATTGTTTTTTCACTTCTTGGCTCTGCTTTCCACGGCAGCAATGCCAAGTCTCAGCCTGGGGGTGGGGGAAGAGGGCTGACCCTGATGCAGAGCCCTGCGTGCCTCCCCCCTTTCTGGAACCGGAGCTCCCTTCCTTTCTTCTTCCCCATGACTGTCATGCAAACCCCAATCTGAGACTTTTACACCTTGAAATGCTGTAAATGATGGCTGGTATTTTTTCTCAGTAAGGTCTCCTCCTGCCATCCATCCTGCCTCTGGACCACCTCCCCTCCATCCCAATCATCTAGTCATTCAACTCGCTTGAATATCAACCTTCCTTTTTCAGGTATGAAGTTTGAATGGAAATGAGACCCCCTCATCTAGTATGTTCCAAACCCCACTAATTCATAAGGACTATGTGCTTCTCTCTTGCCTCTTATCCCAGGCACTGGCACAGAGCCTGGCACATGGTCAGCCCTCAATAAATATTTGTTGAATTGGGGAATAGAGAAATAAATGAAAGGCCTGCAGGATTAGATGTCCTACACACTGGATGTCCTCTATCCCTGAGAACCATCTGGACCTGACATTCTAAGATGGTTAATACAGGGATTTTGTGAAGCTTGAAAATTATGCTCTACTGAGAAAGTAAGGTGCTTCAAATGTGTCTTTCCTGATGATCCTCAACTTGTTTGAATTTTTCTTTTACTTTGATTTTTTTTTCCAGCATTCATGTCAATAATTTATATTACCTGTCCCTTGCCTAGGTATTGTTTAGCTTGGTTCTTCCGTCTAAGTAAGCCTGACCATGGTAGAAAAACCTGGAGAGAGAATGGTGCCCATTGGATTTGTAGCTCAACTGCAAGATTCAGTGCAGGAGGTGTTTAATAAATTCCACCTGGCTGACTGAATGAGTGAGTCTGCAGCCTGACACCCACTTTCCTTTTTAACATTGGGGCTTAGAATCTAAACCCGAGAGGGAATGAACAGCATATGTTCGATCCCCTTTAGCTTGACTTACACCATCCTTGTCTGACAGCACAAAGTGCTATGGATTTACATAGTTTATTTAATTGTGCAGGAACGAAGTAGGAAAATGTTAGGTAAATCAAAATTATCCAGGGGACTGGGTGATTCTTATTATGTCTTTTTAATAATTAGATATTTCAGAGAATTCAGCCCTTGATATTTTGATGATTGTTTTGGCAACACACATTCTTTGTCATGGTTTACATGCCGGTGGGAAGTGGTCATTCAGGAACTCTGGAACTAACTGTCAGTCCGGTACAGACTGGATTGAAGTTCATCATGCTCAGTGATGGGCTGTTGCCATTGATGCCATCCTCCCTGTCCCCAAGGAGCTTCCAGTGCTGAGGGAGGCAGATGCAGGCCTGTGGTTCAGGGCCAAATGCCACACATAGAGAAGGATGAGGTTACCTCTTAGGAAGAGACTGATGAACATGTCATGAAGTCAGCGTCGAAGGAAAAGTCCGATTCTGTAAATCAGGACCGTGCCTAACACCTGGGAGGTGCTCCACAAATGTTTGTTGGCAGCCTGAGAGAAGACAGGGAGGCTCTCGCTCAGAAGGACTGATTTCAGGCAGGTGTGTGTGGATATGAATTCACCAAGATCCTTACTTAGTTATACATTGTTATTTAATGCCTTCCTATGGTCTCAAAGGATTTGAGGGAAGTAGTGTGAATGTATATAGATATATTTTCCCACCGAATGGGGCCTGTAGTTTCAGCTTGATTTCTTATTCAACAGCACAAGAGCTGAGAGGAAGGGGTTTGAATCAGAACTCTTCAACTTTCCAGTTGTTTAGTGTAGCACCTGGTGTTCTAGAAAGATGGAAAGAATAAGAAAGGGGAGAGTGGGGAGGACAAGGCTCATCTTGGGTACAGTTGGTCGTGTTCTGGGCCACAAGCTGAAGTGTGGGGTGTCTGGGCCAGTAGCTGGGGACAAGTCTGGTTGGTTGGTTGGAGGCTGAATGTGCACGTCCTTTAATTAAGCTGAGGAATTTAGACTTCGGCAGAGGCAACGGAGTCCCTGAACATGTTGGAGCAGGAACATGACATGGTCTGAGCTGTGCTTTGGGAAGGGCAGGCCGACATTGCTGAGAAAGCCGTGTCAGGGTGGAGGGGCTGGGGGCAGAGGGGATCTTTTCGAGGCAATCGCAGGTGATTGGACCGGGGTGGGCAGAGCCCCAGCAGAAGCCGTGGGTGATAGAGGGGCTTTATGAACACAGTCTGCAAGATGGGAACTGCCTTCATGGGCAATTTCTCTGAGAGCCTCTCCTTCTCCTCTCCCCGTCCTGTCGCCCGTCACCCTCTGTTCCATAATGTCAGCCCTTTGAGGAGTCTGGCACCTGCATCTCCCACCCTACAGGGAGGCTCTCGCTCAGAGGGAGGACTGACTTCAGGCAGGTGTGTGTGGATATGAATTCACCAAGATCCTTACTTAGTTATACATTGTTATTTAATGCCTTCCTATGGTCTCAAAGGATTTGAGGGAAGTAGTGTGAATGTATATAGATGTATTTTCCCACTGAACGGGGCCTGCAGTTTCAGCCTGATTTCTTATTCAACAGCACAAGAGTAGAGAGGAAGGGGTTTGAATCCCAACTCTTCAACTTCCCAGTTGCATGCGTTTCAGTAAGTTGTTTATCTGCTCTGAGCCTCAGGCTCCACATCCGTGGAATTAGGATGAGCAGAAGCTACCTCCCAGCTTTGTGGTGTGGATTAAATAAGATCATACATGCTAAGTGTTCAGTGCAGCACCTGGGGCACAGGAAGCACCCGGATGGACAGTCCACATCAGCAAGACTCTTTAACTCATTGTCATTATCGTCACTCCTCCAGGCATCAGTGGGCAGGGGGGGAGGGTCTCGTGGGTATCCTATCTTCCTAAGCCCTTGCCAGCTTACCCTGTGTGTGGCCACCTGCCTCACTGTTGTGCTGAAGAAGCACATCTGTTCTCCCGAGGCACGACTTCCTGTCTGCTTCCTGATGTTCTGTGACATCAAATCCTGCCCATTCGACACACTGGCACAGGGGGATACCAGCAGGTGATAATGGTGCTTGCATTCCCATTTAGGACTAATTCGTTAGGTGCACCCTGTAAAGACCTAGAAGACAAAATAGGACATGATCTGTGTGCTGGGAGACTTCCCAGTGGGGAGGAGTAGTACAGGCACCTACTTGAATGATCATGGAGCAGTGAGACAGGCAGTCACGAGGGCTGGGGGCGATGCTGTGGGGGAAGCCCGGGCTGCGACGGAGCTGAGTCAGGAGGGAGCAGGAGCCCCTGGCCAACAGGAGAGGGAGGCCTGGCAGTCTGAGAGCACAGTGTGCTGGGGAAACCGCACGTGATCCAGTAAAACCAGACGGTGGCATTCCGAATGGGGCATGCGTGTTATCAGTGAAGGGTTTGATCATGGCAAAAGTGGATAAAAGGCACTGGGGCAGGTGGACTGGGAAGATTTTTCAATGGACCTTCTATGTGCTCCTCAAATCACTCCCGGATCATTACGACTTTCTTATACAACTGGTCTTTACTCTCTGCTATGTACTACATTTCCTGGAGTGACACTAAAATGAAAAATGAATAACTTCTTTTACTTTACCAGATTTATATTCAATGTCTTAATTTTCTTTTATCTTTTTTTTTTGTTGCTTTGAAGACGGGTGTTCAGTGTCAAAGAGTTTCTGGTTTCATCAGCTCAAGGTATCAGCTGCAGCCCCATCTCCTTCTCTTGGCAGAGGGTGGCAGGACAGCTGTCAAACAGCTGCCCTGAGGGGGCCTGGGCAGTCCCTTCCCACACCTGCCACCTACCCGAGGCTCTTGAGGGGCCAGCACTCCTGGTGGGTGCCCCCAGCTCTGGCACTCCTCCAGGGTGATGGCAGGAGCTGGCCCCAGCATGGCCATTGGAGAAAGGCTTGAAGAAGTGCCTGGGAGGTTCTGCGCAGGTGTCAGAACTCTGCCGACCTTCCAGAACTGCTCCAGTGACTGCAGGACAGACTGCACCTGCCCTGGGACTGTTTGCAAGGGCCTTTGGTCCAACATTAGACCTTGGCTGCCATCTGGGACTAGGGGTAGGTCTTTGTTGTTTGCTCTTTTGTTTTATTCCCCATCTGGCTTATGTTCCTTTCCATTTTTGCTTGATGCCAAAGGACTACAAGGGGAATCATCGATGGCATGTTCACTGCTGAGTGACTGAACATGTCGGCTTCTTCCTTCTGGCAATCAAGGGCCCACGTGGCCTGAACCTGCGAACCCTGCAGGGCTGTTTCTCCCTCTCCCATTTCAAACCCTTTGCCCTGGTCTCTGCTGTCATCTCCAACCAGATTCTGTGAGCCTGCAGCCTGCCCCCACCCGGCCCCCAGCACCCCAGCCTGCATCCGAGCCCAGTCTGCTCATTCCGAGAGGCCCAGTCCCCTGAAAAGTCCCCCTTTCTCTTTGTGGCTTCACGTCTTCCCAGAGATCAGAACTGGGAGCCCCAAGATCATTTAAGCATCTGAGAAGTCAGATGGGTACGTGGCCTTAATTCATGTCCGTGAACATATCGACTTCCCGCACTGATCTATCAGCTTCCAGGTGGCAGGGACTTTTCACTTCCTGTTTTCCCCAAGACGCCCAGCACAGGACAGTCTATAGAAATGGGAGCCAGGATCAGGAGACTGCTCTTTTTTGTTCTGTTGACTTTATTTTCTTCAAAATAAGCATTCTTATTAGTGGAGAACCAAGAGTCTTAAAACCCAGTTTCAAGACCAACCCAGTCTTGGAGCTTGAGGGCCCCTAGGCAGGCATTTGCTACATTCTGACCTCCAGGCAGGGGTGTGTCCAGCGTCCTGGACTGACCCTCACTCTCCCCTTCCTGGAGGTCTCTGTTGGCCAGCTGACCCTGGAACTGTATTTGGCAGAACTTGGGGAACCGCTCTCTTATGTCTGACCACAGCTTCTATCCCGGAGGGCCCATGTGCGGCGGCTCCATCCCAGGTTCTGTGGATAGGTGGGAGGAACAGGACACTCAACCTTTACCTTTAGAGGCTTGGAGTATTCCCCAAGGGCAGCGCTGGTCTCAGGGGACAGGGAGGTTTTGGCAGACAGGGAGGCCAGGAGTGCTGCTCCAGATGGGGGTGAGGAGCAAACAGGGCAAGACAGGCCTGTTTGGGGCTTTGCTTCCTTTGTGACCTACCCCTCCTCTCTGGGCCTCGTTTTCCCCCCCTGTAAAATGGGTATAATCAACCGCCTGCTGGCCCACAGGATTGTGGAACAATGACTTGGGGTAACAAGAGGGGAAATACTTTTTTGAGGATGAGGGTCTGAACGAGGGGCGAGTGCCCTTGTCACCATTTTCGTGAAGTCAGTGCTGCCTCACTAACACGTAAACTTCATTTATCACCAGCTTTACCATTCATTCCCCTTTTCATAGACTGTTTGGTGGGCGGGTTGTACTCTTTAAAGCTGTTTTTTTTTTTTTTAAATCATGAATCAGTTACATGGTTAATGCATTGTTATAACATGCAGCCATGTTGGTTATCATAGCAGGACCCTTTCCCTGAGTGTGAGTGTGTGAGTGTGAGTGTGAGTGTGAGGGTTTGTGAGAGTGTGAGTGCGAGTGTGTATGTGTGTGTTGAGGAGGGGGCTTCTCCTGGCTGAAAAGGAAGCTGGAAATGCTTGAGGCACATCAATCCATCAGGAGGTCGTGGCTCCCTAGCCCATCCCTTTTAAAATCAATTTAAGGCAGAACTTTTAGGGAGGTGTCCCAGGGGACTTAGGAGTTTAAACCAGGACAAAGTTCAATTTGGGAAGTAGGTGTTTGTTCTTAAAGACCACATTGTGCTCAGGTATAGCTGCTTTCCCCAGCTGTTGAGCAGAAAGCTGTCTTCAGGCCTCACAGCCTAGAGCTGGAGGGGAGGAAGGGACCCTGCTAACAGGCCACTTTTGGAATCAAGTCCCTTTGGGATCAGATCAAAGATGTCTTAGGATAATGGAATTTGAGGCTCAGTGCAGAGTATGCGCTTTGGAAACTTGACTGTTTTTTTTCTGGTTTGATTGATTGATTGATCGATTAATTAATTGAGTGCTCTGACCTGCAGACAGATATAATTTGAGTTAGTTGCCAGCACTTAAAAAGTGAGAGACCTTGGAAGGTCTGGACACGTCAGGCCCTGATTCCTGGGGTCGAGCGGAGAAGGCATCGTGTGCTCTTCACGTACACCAGCTGCCCACCTGCTTTCTCCTCTCAGCCCACCTGCCTGGGCCTCTGAGCCCTTGACTGTGCAGCCCTAAGGTAGTCAGATGCACTGGAGGGTCTCAGTGGGTACTCTTACATTGACAGGCTGGAGGTGCTACATGCACTTCAGACTATCGTCTTTGCCAATCACAACCCATTTGCAACCAAAGCAGTCATTTTCCACCTGTTTTGTGCTCCACAGTTCTCTACTGTATTTCCAAGTATGGGGATAATCTAGCAGCCAATGGACTTGGGGGAGAGGAGAGGACAGGGCTGTACTTGGCTGACATCAGGGGAGCATTAAGCAGCGGGCAGTCAGCTTCAAAAGGTGGTTCAGATGGTGGAGTTGGTGGTGGTAGGGATCACACACATCAGTCCTGGACTGAAAGTTTATAGTAAGATATAGTGAATTTATAAAAGTGGTCCATTTTTGAGACCCTGTCTGGCTGGTCTTATATAAATTCTCCAGAAATTTTGCCACTATAGGAAAAAAAAATTGTTTCCCCAAAGGCCTAAGAACTTCAGGAAAAGTGACATTATATATCATCTTATTTTTAACATATTTATCAATTATATTGTCACTTTAAAAATTTATCAGTGTAAATACTTATTAACTATAAATTGTTGATCATATATGTTGGTAATGCATAGAGATGTGAAAATGTAGAATGAAGTCCTATGCTTTCAGTAGCAAATAAAGAGATCTTTATTTAAAAGGCTATGTCTTTTTCTAGAACATAGCACATTCATTTTAGATATTCAGGGAACTAGACCAGGGGACCTCCTAAGGCCCTGGAGCTCTGAAGCTCTATGGAAATGCATCTCCTTATTTTCCATCTAGTCAAATGGTAAAATAATTCTGTAAAACTCTGTCTGTTCATGGTAATGCTGTCTCTAGCTGTGCTCTAACTAACATCATACTACAAATTGCATTTTTCTCTCTCCTGACTTAGATTTAAATCTTGCAATCACCGCTGGGAAGTGAGCTGTATCATCTTGAGAAATCAGACCACAGAGATGGGCCTGCAGCTGGCAGGCTGGGTCATCCTTAATCGCTTAACCCTTCATATCAAAGGATGGATTGTAGTAGCAGATTCCCTCTCCTGAATTTGCTATGGCAGGTTTTCTCAAGGAAAAGCTGGAGTCAAAATGAAACAGAGTGTTGTACAGCAAAACCATACCTTGCAAATAGGCTTTTTGTGACTATACACATGACTGGTTTTATGTGTATCTCTATGTAACTCTTTGTGGGTATGTGTCCATGTTTAGGTACATGTATGACTGTGATGTATACGTACATGTGCTTTTGTGTGAGAAAATGCAATGATTCTTTGTGTGCATGTATGGATGTGAGTGTGTGAATATGTTGTGTATCTATGGAAAATTCTTCCCTGTGTCATGAAATAAGATTCAGACTATTCAAAGCAAGCATACATTGTTTGAATAAATGGCTATAACAGTTCCATTCCTTCTATTTATACCCTTGTGTAAGTGTTCTCTTAAACTTACTCTGGGCTTTTCTTTAGTCAATGGCACATTATCAAATGGCACTCAAATAGAGACCTGAAAAACAATTGCACATTGGAGTTGTCTTCTGCTGTTCTTGGGAACATTCAACTACCACAGTGTCAATGAACTTGAGCTAGCTTGCTGGAAACATATGGCCCAGTCACCTCTGTCACCCCAGTGACAGCCACCACCAAATGCCAGACATGCGAATGAGGACATCCTAGATCTAGCAGCCCCCATTCTACCTGTGAGCTCTGTGTAGCCACAGGTAGGAACCTGAGGAAGCCCAGCAGAAGAACCATCCAGCTGAGCACAGCGCAGATTGCTGACCGATGTAATCATGAGCTAATAATAAATGACTGTTGTTTCAAATCACTAAATTTTTGAGTGGTTTGTCACTTAGACACAGCTTGCTAAATAATTTAGTTGGTAATAGAAGGAAAAAAATCTCCCCATTGGAGAATGAGATGTTTGTTGAGAACTTGTGGGCGTGAATTGTAAGAAGGCATGTAATTTCATGTTTAAACATTCTTTATAATCCTGATCTCGTGTTATGAGTTTAAATACATAAAAATTAGCTCTTCTTGGAGAACATATCACTAATTCTTACACAGAAATGCACATTAACAAGTATGGATGCAGAATGACAGTGCTGCATGCTCCAACATTACTTTATGGAGGACTTGGGAGGAAAGCCAAAGAGAAACAAACCCAGGGAGGATGCTACACTACATAATCTGCTGTAGAAGCTATGGCTGGGACCCTGGAAGTGATAGGATTCACCTCATCCTGGCTCCCAGCCTGTCTCCATGGGAGGGGCATCTTTTTATCACCTATTACCCAGGAGCTCACCCCAGGCATCTCGACTCCTTGAAGAACAGCTCCTATAAAACGAGGCACTAAGAGAAATGAGATTCTCTTCCCTGCCTGAGGCCTGCCTTTCGGGAACCTGCCACCTCTTTGGATAATTGACTCTAGGGAATGATTGTCCCTCTCAAGGGAGACCACATGTACTTCTAGGGACAAGATCTTTACTCTACACATCACAATAGTATATTAGGATATAATGATCAGCCTATTCTATATTACTTATTAATATACAGAAGCAGAGGTTGGGCAAGAAAATTCTGTGTGTGTGCACACGTGTGTGTGTGTGTATGTATGTGTGTGTGTGTCTAAGTTTAAATGCAAGAATATTGCCTTAGAAGTGAGGGCACATGACCTTTGCAGTTTCAGCCCTAGTCCTACTTTACAAGAAATTCCTATTTGATGTGATAGAGGGAGTTTAGGGCAAAATTAATCTGCCATTAATGTAAGTACTTTGGATCTGAAAGTTATATTCTTTCTGAGTTCTCTCTTAAAACACAGGAATGCTCATGAATACCTGTGTTATGAGTTAACACCTAAATAGGAATAGGAAACAGGAAATAGCAGAGTTAAGGCAGAGGGTAGATGCTTTAAGCCTGTTGGGGATTCTGATGTGTGTGTGGGTTCCAAGTATTTATTACATTTCATACTTTAGAGTTTATCCAGGCCTGGACCTTCCCAGCCTTCTTAGAAATAAATAAATCTCACACACTGCTCAAAAGCATCTGCTACATCAATTAGGTCAAAAGGTCAATATGACTTGCCCTTTTTGGGCAGATTTAAGGACATTATATGTGAGAGGAAAAAAATAGGAGAGGTTCGGATTAATATTAAGAAACTAGCTTTTATTAAGTATTAGCTATTGTCAAGCCCAGTATGGAGCCCATAGGTATATGTTATTACTCCTCCAGTTTTCCAAATAAGGAAACTGAGATCCTTAATTGGAAAGTTCAAATATTTCATACATGGCTGCTGGTAAGTTTCAGAACTAAAGCTTGGATACAGCAGGCCTGTCTGATGTTAAAGCACTGCTTTTATCTTTATTCAAATTTACTATGAAATATTTCAATCACATAGAAAACTTCAGAGAACAATACAACAAACACCCATGCACCCAGCATCCAATTTTATTAGACTTAATATTCTGCTATACTCATTTTATATTCCACAGTCTTTTTTTTTAAGTTGGGATATTAGTCTTTTTAAAATTTATATGGAGAAATTCTTTGTGGAGTGTAGATATTAATTCGATGAATTGCAACTATCTTCATTTTATTTATGGTGTCATTTAATGAGCAGAAAATTTCATTTATTTAAATTTAATCAAGTGTTAGTGGTTGAGCTTTTTAGCCTTTCTGGGAATGTTTTTGTAGTGAGTGATTTGCGTGGGTGTTTTTTGTTTTATATTCATTATTTTATTTAGGCATTTGTAATTATTTCTTCATTTATTCAGCAAACATTAATTACAGGCAAGTTGTTCTTAAATTTTGTTTAAATTGATGGATAGAAATTGTATATATTTATGGTGTACAACACGATGTTTTGAAATGTATATATGTTGTGGAATGGCTAAATCAAGCTAATCAACATAAGCATTACCTCACATAATTATCATTTTTTTGTGATTAGAACACTTAAAATCTATTCTCAGCAATTTTCAAGTATACAATACATTAGTATTAACTATAATCACCAGGTTGTACAATAGATCTCTTGAACTTATTCCTCCTGTCTAACTGGAATTTTGTGTCCTTTGGTTAATATCTCCCCAATCCTCTCTCCCTTGCCCTCCAGCCCTGGTAACCACCATTCTCCTCTTGGCTTTTATGAGTTCAACTTTTTTAGATTCCACCTATGAGTGAGATAATACACTATTTGTCTTTCTGTGCCTGGCTTATTTCACTTAGTATAACGTCTTCCAGATTTATCTATGTTGTCAAAATTGACAGGATTTACTTCTTTTTAAAGACTGAATAGCATTCCATTGTGTATACAGATAGTCTCCAACTTAGAATAGTTTGACTTATGATTTTTTGACTTTATGATGGGTTTATTGGGAGGTAACCCCACTGTAAGTCGAGGAACTCCTTACAGCATATGATGGGGTTACAGTTTCTACTGAATGTATAATGCTCTTATATTGTAAAGTTGAAAAATTATAAGCTGAATCACCATAAGTCAGGGACCATCTGCTGTGTTACCAGCATTAAATGCATTTTCAACTTACAATAGGTTTATGGAGACCTAACTTCATCATAAGTCAAGAAACATCTGTATATACCGCATTTTCTTTATCTCTTCATCCATTGATGGACATTAGGTAGATTCCATACCTTGGCTACTGTGGATAGTGCTGCAATGAATATGGCAGTGCGAATATCTCTTCATTTCCTTTGGACAGATACCCAGTAGTGGGATTGCTGGATCATACAGTAGTTCTATTTTTAAAGAAAAAGTTCTGAGGAATGTCTATGCTGTTTTTCATAATGGCTGTACTAATTTGTGTCTCCTATTTTTGAAATATTTTCTTCTGTTGTTATCAAGATATTCTTCTCTTTTTCAATTTCTGGAGAGTTCCCTCCCATTTAGTGTCCACATCTTTCTGTATTTTAATGTTTACTAATGGAATGAGGTAGAGATCTACTTTCATTTTTCCCACAGAAAATGACTTATCCCAGTCACACATTGGTCCAGTCTTCACCCCCGTTTATAATCCACTCCTGTGCCCTAAGAAATATGTCTCTTTCTGAGCTCTGAGTTCTGTCCCATTGTTCTGTTGTCTGTTGCTGTGTCAGTACCAAACTACTGCAGTATTTTAACACTTGGTATAGGCAGGTTACATCTCTTCACTTTATTCTTTACTTTTGTCCTTAGATAATTTTGGCCTTTTACTCTTTCCGAGGCATCTTAGGATCATCTTGGGTAGCTCCGTAAAACCCCCAGTCAAAATCTGGATTGTACTTGCAATGAATTTATGTATTATTTTGGGAGTAGGATTGCACCTGTGTGCAACTGAGTCTTCCCAACCACGAAAATAGTATTAATATATCTTTCCATTTATTTAAGTTTATTTTATTACCATCAATAATATTTTGAAAATTTTTTCTATAAAGTTCTTACCTAGTTTTTTTAGTTTTATTTTTAGGAACCTTATAATTGTTCTTGCTATTGCAAATAGGATCCTTGTTTCTCTATTAGTTCTTCAAAGTGGCATATAGGAGCATTATTAGTTGTTTAAAGATTATCTTTTGTGCATAAGGATTGCTTAACTTTACTATTAATATTCGTTCTAATAGCAGATAGATGCTTTTAGATTTTCTACATATACAAATATATTGCTGCATATTTTTGCTAGTTTTGAGTCTTCATTTCCGATTTTTATATCTCATTCTTTTAATCTTGATCATATTACTTGGCTAGGACATCTAGCACAGATGCTTTTTGTATGCCTATTGAAAAAGTCTTATGATATTTCTCCTTTAACTTTATATTAGAAAATCTTTATATTCTTCTGACAAAAGTGTTTGGTTACACTTCAAAAAATATACTCCTGAAGTTTATTTGCTTATATTTATTTAGGATTTTTATATCTGTATTCACAAGAATGGTTTATAATTTTATTGCTTGTACTGTCCTTGTCATATTTTGGTATCAATAAAATGAGATGGGTGACCTTCCCTTATTTTTCTTTTCTCTCAAGTGTTTTGTATAAAATAGGAATTATTCATTTCTTACAGATTTGCTAGGTTACATTTAAAACTGTCGGCATCTGTTTTTTTGGGGGAAGAAGATTTTGATAATTGATTCCATTTCTTCAACAGTTATTAGCTTATTCAGGCTTTCTATTTCTTTGATTCAACTTTGATAATTTATATTTTTCTAGAAAACTTTCCATTTCATGTAAATTTGGTGGTTCCTTCCAGCTAGATGCATTGGGGCTCTTGTTCTGTGGTGAGATTGAAGTATCTCATGTCCAGAACCTGTGGTTGTCTAGTCTCACTTCCTAGCCACTAGTCTATGCCTTTTTTTCTCTCTCTCTAATTTCGTTGTCCAATATGTTCTCAGTCTGTTACCCCTTGCAGCAGGCTACTATTTTCCCTTGGACTCTTTCATGCACATGGGAGCTCCTTTCCAGGCCTGGCTTCCCACAGTGATCCTAGCTGGGTCCCACAGTGACCCTAGCTGGGTAACTGGCTAACCTGGGGCTCCTTGGGTCTCTGTTAACCTGCAGAAGCTGAGCTCCAGGGCTACAACTCCTGCTTCCAGCTCCGGGGCCCAGGAGACCCATGAGTCTACTCCAATTCCTTGATTTTCTGTTCTTTTTCTGGTCCACAGAAATTGATAACATGTTTGGAGCTTGGCTATTGTTTTATTGTTTTTTTCTTTTAAAATTTTAACTGTAGCAGGGAGGGTTGTTAAAGTTAGAATTCTTTGAGCCATCTTGATTGGAAATTTCCCAGTACTCTGCTTTTAACCACTAGACTATACTGCATCTTTCATTAAGCATTCTTTTAGGCACTATCTAATCAACCAGCCAGGAAACTGATGACTCCTTCAATTTACTGCTCCCTGGATTGAAGCCAGTGAAGTTCCTTTTGCTGAGATGATCCTTTTTCTCGCCTTCAGTATAAATAAGAGGTCGTGAAATTGGTCTATGAGGGTCTTTAGCCCCACCTCCCTGTCTCTGACTCCACCCACTTTAGAGATGAGGAAACTGAGGTTTAGGGAGATAAAACTATTGGGCCAAAATTTCTCTAGCTAAAGGAAGACATGGGACCAGAACACCTAGGTCACCTGATTTCAAACCTAATGCTTTTCCCACAAGATCAGTGGTTCTTGGCTTTGGTAACACCTGGAGATGTTTTAAACTTACTGATAACCAACCTGAATCAGATGAAAGGATTTAGAATTTCAGATGTTGGGGTCCAAGACATCTGTATTTCTTCAAAGCTCACCAGGTGCTTTCTGTGGCCTAGTAGGGAGAGAGAGTCGCCACAATGGATGATGTCCTCTCTCTTGCTCAAGTCTCTGCGGCTTTCCTTCCAAGGGGAACCTTGACCCGGCAAGTAAATTACCTGAGCTGGGTCTTTATTGCTCTCTCTGTCCTTGTCTTTTTGTCCCTGCCTCTCCCCCCACTACCTTTTCGTTGATTAGCATTTTCAGCATAGGATATCTATTTTGTTGCTTCTTGATCATCATTTTAACCATAATAGATTTTTTTAATTGCTCATTTAAAAATAACACATTATTTTTCTTGATGAATGTGTGGATGAAATATGCATGCATATATACATATACACCAAAGGTGCCTGAACACTCAATAATCACACAGGATTTTCAGTGCTTAGGATTGGGTTAAACTTTGGTCCTTGACACACTCCTGGCACAGTCTGTATATGGCCCCCTTTTGCCTTCTGTGTATACTTATGATGTCACAATCACCCAAGAGCTCGTATCTGCCACAGGGAATGTCTCAGACACTGACATAATATGTTCACTCCTCCACACGGCTTCCCTAACCCATAGCTTGCTTCACCCTTACGAGAGCTAGTCACTTTCCTGAATCTTGCACTCATCATCCCCTTTAAAATGTAGCATCAATATAGGTATGCATTCCTGAGATTATATTGTTTGGTTATTTTTTAAAAATTTTTTAGTAAAGAAGATCATGTTGCCTTTTAGTCTCTTGGAACCAACTTTTTTCAACAACATTGTACTGCCATAAGTTAGCCATATTGTTGAGTGTAGTTGCAGTTCATTAGTTTTGAGTACCTCACGATATTTCATTATGGGATACACCAGAATTTACAATATTCATTTGGAGTATTTCTAGATTTTTACTCCCAAGAATAGTGCTGCTATAAATACTTTTGTATATCCTTCCAGGTGCACACTTGTAGGAATTTGTCTTGAGTACATATCCAGAACTGGAGTTGGGGGGTTGTAGGGCATATCACTATTTAACTTTATCAGATAATGCCAAATTCTTTTCCAATGAGATTTTACAAGTATCCTTTCCCACCACAATCCTGTGTACCTGTATCCTATCTAGTACTTCATGATGTACTCTTTCTTAATTTTGCCAATCAAATGGGCATCAAATGGGCATCAAAGGCATCATTGTGTATTTCCCTGTTATTCCCCAAATGTTTATTGACCGTATGTGTTTTCTCTTTTGTGAAATGTTTTTCATGTCTTCTCTCCCTTTTTTTTCTATCATTTTGTTTACTCTTTTTTTTTTTTTTGTAGATTTATAGAAGTTCTTTGGATACTTTCAATATGTATCCTTTCTGGTAGTATGTGCTACAGATATATTTTTCCAATTTTTAATTTATCTTTTCCTATATTGAACATCTAAGATCACGTTTTGGCACCATCTTATTCCTCTTTTTATACTTCCTTCCATTCAACAGCGTCAGCTGTCCTCAAAACAAAACGGACTCTTGACGTAGTGCTGTGTTATATTCCTTAATATATCTGCATTTTGGTTGCCATGATTTCAAGTAATTATCTGCTAAACGTGTGTTAGGGTCCCAGTGGTGGATAAATACCCCCAAGGTATTTATTTGCACTTTGATCGGGAGGTTCTGAGGCCCCAGGCTGTGACCTGTCAGTAGAAGAGTATTTCTGGCCAGAGGAGCCACACACGTGTCAACACCCACCACTCCACGGGCAACTGAAATCTGTTCAGGATTCACATCTTATAGAACTCTTCTAAAATACAATTCCCCAGGAAGCTTTCATTTTTCTCCAAGTAGTAAAACTCACACTTCCTGATAGTTACAAAGATAGGTTTTGTTGTCATAATGCTTTTCTCTGTGTGCTGCTTTGCAATCAGGGTTTTCACCACTCGATGGATCCATCACCGAGCAGCACATTATAGCACACGCGTATCTGTTTGCCTCTATTATTGTCATAATCAAAAGGCGGGGCCACAGTGAAATATTTGCTTCGCGCATGCATATCTGTTATCCGAAGGGCCCTTTAACCTAAATGGTGTGCTTTCTGTAATGTCTTCAGTTAATGAATGGGTCTGTGAGGGCCTCAGAGCAGTGCAATGTGGGAAGAATGCTATAATTTCTTTTTAACATGCAGGAATTCTGAATACGAGAAAATGCATGCCAAATTTTATTGCTTCTAAATCTGAATAATTGTATTTCTGGGCTGTGCATCTGGGTAGATAATAAAGCCACAAAACAATTTAATGAAACATATAAAAAATAAAATGACATTACTAAATATTATAATATGAAGAAACTATTTTTTGCATATTGTCACCTAATCTTTCAACCATATAGCAACAAATAATGCAACCATAATTGAAAGTTTTATTATCCATCTGAGTAAATTGAGCTCCAATTTACCTTGTTCTCGTTAGTTGGTGGGCAAGCCTATTGGGGTTACTGACAGGATTTCATTTTTGCGGTGGATTATTTTTTTCTCCTTTCCTATGGAATCTAAAGTGGTCAATAAATAGCCCCGCTGCTTAATCGATCTGAACCTAGCTCTTCAGAAAGCGGCTCCTCGGCCTGTGACCCATGCTGGCAGCCAGCCCTGCATCTGCAGAGTTTCAGAAACTGGCTCCACACACACCATGAGCCTTCCTGGTCCTAAAGCCCCACAGTAGCACCAAGGAGCTTGGTTATCTTTGCTCTCTGGCGTGTGTCATGTTTTCAGTATTCCACTCATACAGCTCCAGAGGGAAATGCTCCATTTGCTATGAGACGAATTCGATTGAATTTCTGGAGTGGAAGTTGGGAATGTATTGAATAGTGTTGGCCTTCCCAGAAGATCTCTCACTTGTAAAAGTCCACAAACTGCCTCTATGGCCCGAGGTGGCAGGGAGGTTGCACCATAGGAAGAAACTTACCAGCACGCTGATCTTGAGACCAAGTGAGACCACCCTGCTGAAACGGAGACACATCTGTTTTCAGGATAGGCGGTGGGAGATGCTGAGCCTCGTGAGAGGATGGCACATCTTCCTGAAGCATCTGAAGGGTTGTAGGAAAAGTGCTACTGACTTCCATAGCAGTGTTAATTATGCTTTAAAATGCTCAGCCTTTTCCTGGTGCCTTGGCTGGGGGAATCAGTCTACCTTGCCATGTCCCTAAGTCCACTGCAGTGGGTCTCTTGAGATTGCTCCAGTGGTGGGTGACCCAGATGTGTGACAGAGGGTGCGCCCAGGGCGCCTCGACGCAAGGAAGCCCAGGCTCCAGCCATCATACCCGCCTTTCTCACTGCCGGAAGCCTCTCACCCCCCAGCTCTGCGTCAAGGAGAATGAATTGGCAGGAGGGCAGAGCATCAGGAAGAGACCCTCCAGAACTGCTCTGGAGTCAGCTTCTCTCCTGCTAGAGCCCCTTTTATTTCAGGGAATTTACTCTCCTTTCCTGCCATTTGGCCTAGGTATGGACTGCTCTGGTCCATCTGGTGTTTTTCAACAACTTAATGCTTCAAAGAGAAGGGGTTGGGGCCTCCATCTCTTCCATCAGGGCCTCCCAAGGCCCTGATGTACTGATACAAATGTACCCAGACCTTCCCCTTCAACTTCTAGCTCCAAAGCAAAAGAGTGGGAATTGGGGGAGGAGACCCAACTCCACTGGCCTCACTGCCAATGAGGGCCACTGACCAGTCAAAACGTTCCTTCACACACTTCCCCTCCCACCCAGAGCAAATCACTGTGATTTCCACCACATACAAGTCAGTCCTTCAGCTTACCAAAGTCCTTCAACTTCAAAGATGGTCAAGTCCCTTCTTAACAGATATTCCGTTAAGATTAAGAAAACTTCACCATCAACCAACCCCATACCCCATCAACAGCAATGTTACCATGGTGACTGATACTTTGGAAGAGAATTTTTTTTTTCAAATGAGACTTCTAAGAAATGTGCTGCTTGCCATGTGCCAAGTTCTTTGGCTCATTCCAGATCCTATGAGGAGAGGTGGGGATAGTGGGGGAGGGGGGATGAGGGGGCTCCCTTACTTTCTCTTGCTTTTGGAGTAATTCAGTAGAAAACTTGTAAAACATTGGGTTGAACCAATCCTTAATTTGCCTAGTAGCTCTTTGGGGAGAACACGTTCTCCCCACTCTGCAAATGGAGGGCTGACTGCATTCTTGGCTCCTCCTCAATCTCTCTTCCCTGGGTTGGGGGATGGAGTTGAGGCCTGGGGGCGGGGGTGGGGATGGAAGATGCAGAGCTCTGCATCTTGCTCTCCCTCTGCATGGAGGCAGTCTGTCTGCAGGATTCGGACTCCTGTCTGCTGTCCACCATGATGTACAAAGTAGGGGAAGCTGTGGGGCCTCCAATTTAGGGGTAAATGCCTGGCTAGCCCACTTGGCCACAGGGCTGAAGCTATGCTCTCCATCAGCTCTTAGCTTCTATGGAGCTGATATTTTGTTCTTTTATTGGATTCTGCTGTCTCTCTCAATTGGCTTTGAGGAGATGAGAGGAAAGGCTGTTTGTTACTGATGTGCCTAACGTACTAGATAAGAAAGTGATCCAAAATGGAAATTCGGAAGCAAAACTGAACAGCAGCATAATTCTTTTAGAAGCTTTTTTCCCTCAATTGCATTAAAATATTTAAAAAATTGTGATAAAATACACATAACACAAAATTAGCCATTTTAACATTTTTAAGTATATGATTCAGTAGTGTTAAGTACATTCACAGTGCTGTGCAACCAATCTCCAGAACTCTTTTCATCTTGCGAAACTGAAACTCTATACTTATTAAACAACAACTATTTATTTCTCCCTCCCTTAGACACCAGGGACCACCATTGTACCTTCTGTCTCTATATATTTGACTACTCTAGCTACTTCATATAAGTGGAATCATATAGTATTTGTCTTTTTGTGACTGGTTTATTTCACTTAGCATAATGTCCTCAAGGGTTGTCCGTGTTGTAGCATGTATCAGAATTTCCTTCCTTAAAAATTTCAGAATTTTTGAGGCTGAATAATATTCCATTGTTATCTATCTATTTATTTATTTATCCATCAGTGGACACTTTGGTTGCTTCCACATTTTAATGCTATTGTAATGCTGCTATGAAAATGAATGTATGATATTTCTTTGAAACCTTGTTTCCAATTCTTTTTGAGTATATACCCCTAAGTGAAATTGCTGGATTATATGGTAATTCTATTTTTATTTTTTTTTGAGAAACTGCAATACTGTTTTCTATAGTAATGCACTATTTTACATTCTCCCCAACAATGCACAAGGGCTCTAATCTCTCCATCTCTGTGCTAATGCTTGCTATTTTTGGTTTTTTGAAAGTGGTCATCCTAATAGTTATGAGGTGGTATCTCATTTGTGATTTTGATTGCACTTCCCTAATATTTAGTGATGTGAGTATCTTTTTATGTACTTGTTTACTGTTTATATATCTTCTTTGAAAAAAATGTCTATTCAAGTCCTTTGCCTATTTCTAATCAAGTTGGGGTTTATTTTTGTTTTTGTTTTTAGTTGTAGGCATTCTTCGTATATTCTGGATATCAAACCTTTATCAGATATATGATTTGCAAATATTTTCTCCTATTCTGTGGGTTGCCTTTATACTCAGTTGATGTGTCCTTTAATGTACAGAAGTGTTTAATTTTTATATAGTCCAGTTTATCTATTTTTGCTTTTGTTACCTATACATTTGGTGTCATAGCCAAGAAATCATTGCCATATCTGATATTACGAAGATTTCCCCCTATATTTTCTTCTAATAGTTTTACAGTTTTAGCTCTTATGTGTAGGTCTTTGATTTATTTTGAGTTAAGTTTTACATATGGTGTATGGTAATGATCCAATGTCATTCTTTTGAATGTGGATATCCAGTTTTCCCAGCACCATTTGTTGACAAGATGGTCCTTTCCCCATTGAATGGTGTTGGTACCCTTGTGGAAAATGATTTAACCGTATATGTGATGGCTTATTTCTGAGATCTCTATTCTAGTCCATTTGTCTACATGTCTGTCTTTATGCCAGTACCACATTGTTTTAATGATTATAGCTTTGCAATGAGTTTTGAAACTGAGAAATATGAGACCTCCAATTTTGTTCTTTTTCAAAATTATTTTGGCTATTTGTGGTCCTTTGAGAGTCTATATAAATTTTAGGATGAAGTTTTATACATTCACCAAAAATGCTCTTGGGATTTTTGATAGAGATTGTGTTAAATTTGTTGCTATGGGTGGTATTCGACATCTTAACAGTTTTAAGGTTTCCAATCCATGAACATGGGATGATTTTACATTTATTTGTGTCTTTAATTTCTCTCAGCAGTACTTTGTAGTTTCCAATGTACAAGTCTTTCACCTCCTTGGTCAAGTTTATTCCTGAGTATTTTATTCTTTTTGGTGCTTTTATAAATAGAGTTTTTTTCTTATTTCCTTTTTGGACTGTTCATTGTTAATGTGTAGAGATACAACTGACTTTTGTGTGTTGATTTTGTATCATGCAACTGCTGAATTTGTTTATTAGCACTAACTTTTTTTGTGTGTGGAATCTTTAGCATTTTATACACGTAAGACCATGTTTAGAAACATTTAAACGAATTTCTTAAATGAATCCTTGCTAACTTTTCAAGGAGTTTTCTTATCTCTTGACTCCCCAACTATTCACATCTTATCTTACTATTGACATCTTCCCTCATTAGAACTTTCTTTGTATCTAGTCATGTTGATTTTCTGATTTATCAATTTTAGTGACTCCAATGTCTTTGTGGTAACCTCAGGGCAATGTCCCAACTCCATAGTGAGGCTTAGAAGGCCCTCCAGAATCTTGCCCTGGCTTCAGAGACACTAAACTATTCCAGTTCTTTGAATATGCTCTGCTGCTTCAGAGGGAACTTTTGCACTGTTCCCTCTGCCTAACTGCCTCCTGTCTCCTTGACCCCTGACTCTGGCTCACTCTGTGTATGAGACCCTATGCTTTATCCCATGGGATTTCCACACAGTATTTTCATTGTCTCTTTTTGTATGTCTCCCCAACTAGACCGTGGTCCCTGCATACAGGGGGACATGTCTTGCTCCTCAATGTGTCCTCTGTGCCAACATAATTATAGGCACAAAGAAGGTGTTCAGGAAGGACACATGCTGTGTAGCTGGAGAGGAAATACAGCACTCCTGCAGGGAAAGGAGACAGCACAGGCTAGAAATCAGGGGAGCCTGGGAGGGGGCAGATTTCCATTTCTGATGTGTTAAAATAGGGGTAATTATGACTAATTTGTATAGTCCACACAATCAAACCAAATTATATACATCTACTACATTTTTTTTTTCCTGTGGGCACCCCATGATGAAGGCTGGATAAGGTAAGGCGTACTGGCCTGCAAATTAATAAGGGTGAAATGTCCTGGAGAAGAATGCAGAGCACTGAAAAATACAGTGTACGGTATACAAAGAATATATAGTACACAGAAAAGACAACAATGCATATCGAGGAGAGGGAATTAACAGAGCAAATGAAGGTGGGAGAGGTTTGGCAGTACAGAGAGGGGGACAAGAACCCAATGCTGTGGTATGCAGTGCCTTCGGTGAAGGCTGCAAAGTGCTTGCAGCTGGTGCACAAACCACAGAAGAGACAGGAGCCCTATCCTGTTCTTCTCAAGTGGGGAAGCTTACGGGGGAGATCAGACAGCCCTTTTATTAGCTCAAACATTTCAGTCTCTCAGACATTGCATGGAGTTAGAGCCAGAGCCTCAAGAAGGGAAAAATGTTCTGTGGTTTATTAAACTGCTATTGCTGGCTAGGCATGGTGCTGGCACTTTGAATGACTGTCTCATTTCTTCCCTGAAATGAGATTGGAAGGCACCAGCCCATTCAACAGATGAATAACCGAAGGGTTGGAGGTTGTAGACTTGATCCTCTTCACAGTGATGGGTCCCTCTGGAAAGAACTATACTGACTGTATAAAACATGGTAGAATAGTTAGAGACTTAATAACCAGCAGATTGAGACTGAAGGGAACTTTCTAAAGATGTTTTTCGAAACTAGAAAAAATTGTTACAATTGTTTCAAAGTCTTGTATCCTCTTATCATTAATATTTAAAAAAAACAGGTGCAAAGTATCTTCTGTCCCCTTGCTGTGTGCACCATGCTCCGTTCCGCCCTTTGAGAGCCGTGAGAGAAGGTGTGAGTCTTGCTGTGGCTTAGCTTTACAGACCTAATGGTGAATATATTTTCCCACAAGATTTTAAGCTCTGAGATTGTGTGGGTTTTTGACTGTTTTGTTCAAGGTTGTGTCCCTAAAGCCCAAAAGAGTGCCCAGTGCACGGTAAATACTCAATAAGTATTTGTTAAATCAATCAATAAATGAAAGTTTATTCACAAGAGGCAGTTAAAATTGTGCAAAATAACACATAATCCAGCTCCAAGATGTGTTGCTGGGAACTTAAGAACCAAGGGCTGACCACAAAGAAAGTGACAGACACTGGCTGCCATTATTGGAGAATGTAAGGGGGCTGCCATGTGTTCTTTGCTTTGGTTTTAAATGTTTGTGTGGCCCCCAAATTCATATGTCAAAAACCTAACTCCTAAGGTGACGGTAGTAGGAGGTAGAGCCTCTTGTGAGGTCATTAGATCATGAGGGTGGAGCCCTCATGAATGGGATTAGTGCCCTTATAAAATAGGCCCAAGGGAGCTTGTTCACCTCTTCCACTACGTGAAGACACAGTGAGGTGGTGCCATCCATGAATCAGGAAATGGGCCCTTGTTAGACCCCAAATTTTCTGGCATCTTGATCTTGAACTTCCCAGTCTCCAGAACTGTGAATGCTTGTTTGTTTAGAAGCCACCCAGTCTATAGTGCTTTGCTACAGCAGTGCAAATGGACTAAGATGCTCTTCCTAGAGATGGACCTGGAGTTGGACATTAAAAGATGGACGAATGGCTAGGCATAAGAAGGACAATTTTTGATGTGGGAGGGGGCTGAGCACAGATGAGCAAGCTGAGGCTTCAAGAGGGGAAGGGACTTTCCCTGGATGTGCCACTCAGGAGTAAGTGGATTTAAATCTAGGCAATCTGTCTCCCAGAGCTCAGTCTACTTTTCTTTGATAAATGCAGATGATGTACAGGAGGAGAGAGGCTGTGTGGAGTTGTTTCCATAGCAGGGAGTAGCCACATGGGATGGTGGACTACCGTCCTCCTGCTGTCCTTGTCTCACACCCACTCTGTCTACAGAGGTCTTCCTGATGCTCCACTTTCGCCACTCAGGAAGTGGGAGCACTGTTTACCTAGCCATTCTAAGTAGATGAGCATTAATGAGAGAACCACTTGGAAATTCCTAGGTGAAAAGTTCTGCACAAAGACAGAGCATTTCTGTACCAGCAAGTGGTGAAAAATAAAGGGCATTTCAAAGAATATTATCACACAACATGATTTTTGCATAGAGAATTCAGACAGACTGCTTTTGCAGACTTAAATAATCCCAGGATGAAAGGTACTATATATATGCAAAGTATTATTATTATTATCCAGTGGTAGAAAAGAAGGGCATTTCAAAGAATGTTTCAGTACAATACAATTTTATTTTGCACAGAGAGTTCAAGGGAAAAAGCTTTATTTTATAGACTTAAATAATATTGTTACGGAGCTACAGTAAAATAAATAATACAGATATGGTGTTAAAATAAATAATACAGTTAGGAGGCTTAAATAAATAATGGTGGAGAGAGAAGAGAAATTAAGAGTCCTGGGAGAAGACAGGGGGAGATGCAATTTTGAATTATAAGTGGTAGAGAATTGAGGTCCAGAGAGTCCTAAAATATTCAGGATGTATCTACACTGACCAAAAAAAAAAAAAAAAAAAGGGCACAGGACAGTTCACAATTAGGGGACTTATCTGATGGTGTTTTATTTTTTAGTGGTAGAGTTTTCCCATTGTTTCAATGACTCTGAAGGCAGTATTAAGACTTTTAGCTGAAAAGTTGAAAATAATTAAATTCATCATTTTAAGGCATTTACACTAAACACCTTTTCCCTCTTCCTCTAATCCCTGTTCCTTAATCTGTCTGTCTGTTTCCTTGTCCAATTATGGAAAAAAACACCTCTTCTGCAAACTTCAGATGTACCGCCTTTCAAAAGCCTACCAGGATTGAAACACCCAGGCATAAGCTCTTCTTCAGCTATCAACTTGAGCTGGGTGACTTTTTAGACTTGAGATTCTGAGAATAAGATACTAGCTGGGTGCTTTTGGCAAGGAGCAGGTAAAAGCACTGCCATTTGTCTGCAGCTCTGAGCTTGGGATGAGAACCACAGGAATCAGGCTCCTGAGGGAGAGCTGGAGCCAGCAGGGGATCAGGGAGCCAGAGAGCTAAAGTTGCAGAGAGACTTCATCCTCCCAAGGAAAGCACAGCATTTGAAATCCTCTGGGCTGTGGGAGGCAGGAATAGGCTGTGAGGTCAAAAGGTCTGGAAAGGTTCTAACATATCCTTGGAGGACAGAACAATTCTCAAGAGGACACCCTCTTGATATTTGGAGCATCTCTGTCCTGCGAGAAGGGAGGACATTCCTGTATTCCTCGAATGGAGTCTAGGGCTGGCGATGAGGAGCTGAGACCCAACGTGCAGGGTTTTAGCATGGCCTAGCGGACCTCATGCATTCCACTCCCAGGTCAAAGGCTGACAAGCTGGGTCCTCCCTGTGTTTCAGGGACTTTGTAAGGTCTCGGGACAATGCAGAGAAGATTCTTGCTCAGGAGCATCAATTCCCTGCTGGAGACTCTCACCAGAGTATCCCCTTCTCATTCTCCATCCAGATGTACTTCTTAAACGCCAAGGTCCCACTAGGTTTACAAAGAACAACCCAAGGGAAACCATATTTTTCGAAGATGGAGTGGGGGCCTCCAGCTCCCAAGGGCTCTGTCCTCTACCTGCCCATGAAAGCCTAGCTTTGGGCACAGCCTCCTGTAGGCTGACCTTGGTCCCCTAAAGCCCAGCTCCTGTAGCATGTTCAGGGTAATGTGGTCTTTGTCACTTACCATATATTTTCTTTTCTTTTGAGTAGACTGTCTCACTGGGTGGGACTTACTCAGAGCTAGACAATGGACTCCTATCTTCCCCCCGTCTTCCAGGTTTTCTAGCTCTGGTCTAGGCCTATAGTGGTTGTTCAGTAGAGAATTATGGATTTGAAGGGAGGCAGGGGGAGGAACTGGGGAGGGAAGTGACCAGGGACTGAGGGAGCCCCACTTCAGGCCTCCTGTCTCAACGACGCTGCAACACCCTTTTGAGGTTCCTCTGTGGTAGTTGAGGTTAGATGCCTTCTTGCACAGCCCCCCAGAGAGAAAGTCAAGAAAAGCCTCAGGGGGCATCATTTCTCTGGGAGCCAGGAGATGAGGTGCTGAATGTGATGTTATGTAACTTTGAGGGGAAAGAAAAAATAAAGCAAACAAAATAGAAAGGCAGAGAAAATATAAATAAAAAAGAGTGCAAAGTTTTATTGTCAACTGCTGCTGTCACCTCCTGGAACTACAGTCGTATCTAAGAAATATGTGACATACTAATAGGAAGTAATTTACCCAAGGATGTTTTTGTGCCTTGAATTGCCTTCCCAGCCCGGCTGCGGGAGCTTTGCGAGTGTGTATGCATGGGAGCCGGCACGGTGCTTCAGAAACTTCCTAATTTGTGCACAATGTGACTTTTATAAGGCCATTAAACTCATCTTGGGGAAAGTGCTCTGGAAAACAATGATACATGGGATCTCAAGGAGCCCGTGAAGGCAGACAGAAATGGCAAAATGGTGACCAATGCTCTTGGCTAAAGTGACTTTGAGGGGCTGCTGCTTTTCTAGGCGTCCACCTGTCCCTCTGTGGTTTCTTCCCTTTCCTCGGCTCTTGGCGGTTCTGCCGGGAGTGGGGTGGGCCTTCACCTGCACCATCTTGGATCCAGAGAGCTCTGTCATTTGTCCTTGCCGTGGGTGGGTGGGCACTCTGGGACCTGAGGTTGTAAGCCGGGCACATGGGATGGCCCCGGGGCTT
This sequence comes from Propithecus coquereli, assembly GCF_000956105.1. NCBI lineage: Eukaryota > Metazoa > Chordata > Mammalia > Primates > Indriidae > Propithecus > Propithecus coquereli. The sequence continues at coordinate 151,807 of NW_012152385.1, forward strand.
GGCTCTCAGCCTGGAAACAAGCCCAGAGCTGCTGTGACCCCAGGACACTGGTGGTGAAGCTCCATTGCTACTCCTAGGAGGCCCCTCACAGGCCAGGGGAACACAGGTATTCAACCAGTCATGTACCCCAACTCCTTGAGAAGCAAGGGCCCAAAGGGAAGAATGGCAGGCAGAAAGGATGGAGTGAAAACAAGGGAAAGAGGAATAAAGAACGAGGGAGAGGGGAGAGGAGCAGGAAGTGTGTGGAGATGCGAGAGAGAGGAGAGAGGAGGAGTCAGTGAGAGCCCCAGTGCAGTGGAGGAAGAGGGAGGACAGAGAGGAGGAAGAGGAGAAGAAGGACCAGGAGATGGTCTGCGTACATCCTTCCTCAGTGTCTTCACACACCAGTCTGTGAGCACAGGCGGAGCCACACTGAGAACACAGAAACTGCGAAACCGTCCAGGGCACCAGGGGTGAGCCGGCTGCAGTGGCTCGTGTTGCCCACAGGAAGAGCAGGTAGCCATTTCCAATGCCCCCTGCAAGATCTTTCACTGCGTTAAATACCTCCCTCCTACTTTCATCACAGTGCCTGAAGTCCCATCACCATCCCAGGCTCCTTTAAAACTCCGCCCCACCTCACACAGGGGACGGTGTAGTCTTCAGAGGCGGGGGGCGCCAACGGGCTTTCTTTTTGCGGAGCTGGACCGCTGGAGGGCCTTGCGTGGTGGCGGGGACAGGCTGAGATAAGACAGCCAAGATTCAGGATGGACGGTGGAGGTGGCCGGGCAGGCGGTGGTGAGGGCGGGTCTTACCTGCCTCATCGTATGACTAGCGACTAGCAAGTGGGGCTCTGTGTATGGGGACCCCAGGAAGGGGACCCAAGGGTTGCTCCCTGAGTGTGGGTGACTGGGCGTGGACGGGGAAGGGAAGGAAGAAGGGAGCCTTTAATTTGTACTCTGGCCTATATATCTCTCCCTGTGTCCTAGCTTGGGAAAAAAGAAATGAGCCCTTTATCAATTTTTAATAAATTGAAATGACAAATAATCCATTTAATAAATTATTAACTGAGAAAATTACTGAAAACTGAAATATCAAACAATCGTGAGCAAATGCTCGAAGCAGCGTGTTTATTAATAACGAGCCCTGCTGCAGGAGAGCGCTGACGCGGTGGGTCCCACACTGCCACTACCCCGCCCCACCAAGGCTCAACACATCCGGGGACCTCAGGCGGAGGCATCCGCAGGGGCGCGCTTGGGTGCAAGTGTGGGATCAGAAGCAAACGGGGTGGCTACTATAGCCATGGTTACTGCAGCGGGCCAGCTCCCAGCCTGTTCTTGGGTAGGGGGTACCGACCTGGATGTGGCCCTCCGACGGGCACCAGATGAAGTCCTCAGATTCCTCCCACGTGGTAGTGGAAGGGGGCCAGAAATAATCCCACCCCTGGGGATTGGTTCCTTGAATTAAGAGCTGTGTCCCCAGACGCAATTGCACATGTGTGTTTCTGGAGTCTTGAGCATGTGCGAAGTGTGATGCGAACCCACAGGCGCCTGCAGTGTGAGTAGCCGGGCTCACTGTCCCGTCGTAGGCCTCACAGGCTGCACCCTGGGGTGTTTCCTGATGGGAGAGGCCTAGTGTGAGGATGCTGGCTGGGGAGAGGGCCAGCCCTGTGCCGGGAGGGGGTCAGATGCCTTTGACACTTCAGGCTGGCCCTGAGCGGCTGCATTTCTGTGAAGCGTCCCTCTCACCTCTCTCGGAACTCTTGTTTTTACATGTACTAGCACGAATCTGTCCAGCGTGATGAGGGCACAAACAGGGGTCGCTGCGGAGACCTCTGACCACACTGCTGGGCATGCGTTGGCCTTGGCCTGGGGCGGGGGACAACCGGCATCCCCCCACCCCCGCAAGAGCTTGCTTTTTCTAGAAGCGTAGCCCAGCCAGGCTGCCCGCCTCTGCTCTCCCAGGGCTACCATAGCCTGGAAACACGTCCTCTCCACTATAGCCCTGCTGTGGGGCTTGGGGCCGGTGGGGTCAGCTGACCTCTCCGTGTCCTAGTTCCTTTATCTGTAAAATGGGGATAATAATAAACAGAGTAATTTGATGACTGGGATGGAAACAGTCCCATTATATAAATACAATACAGCAGTTTGGGATGACAGGCTGTAGGCTCGAAGATGGTGCTGCAATGGGTATTTTTAGGAAGGAGGAAAGGAGGGAGGGATGGGTGGTTTATAAATGTTTGTTGCATTAAAAAATGTGCTAGTTTGAATTGTGCAAAAGAGAGTATCATTTGTTTCTAGAAAAATTCGCTGCTGTGCAAATGAATTAGTTTACATTGAATATGTGATGGTTCAGAGAAAGGAATATTAACCCAATTTGCATTCCTTTGAACTGAAATAAATTATTGCTGTGTTTGCATTGGTTGGGTCAAGTGGATGTGATTGGGCAGATCCGCCGTGGGGAAGGCTGGTCTTAGGCGTGGAGGTCTGCAGTAGGGTTGATGTGTATAGACCAGCAAGTACCTTCCAAATCAGGGCTTGTCAGCCTTTTGGGGGACTGTGGACCCCTTTCAGGGTCTGATGAAAGCAGTGCACACACCCCCCCTATACAATTGTGTGTGGATCTCAGCAGATTCTCTGAGCCTTTCAGCCTCTCATGGACCAGGGGTGAAGTTCCTTGCCCCAAAGAAGGCAGTGTCCATTGTCTTGGTGTCTTATAGCCAGATCATAGCACAGATCTGTCAGAGCCCGATTTCTGAGGCCTCTCCCGTCTGTGGAAATAACACAGGATTTTGGTTTTAAAGAGGAGGACGGCCACAGGGCCGTGCATATAGATACTATGAGCTGGGGGCTTTGAACATTTTGAACCTACATAAGACATATCTTCAGCTACGAGAAGAAGGTGGCTATGCCACCTGCAGCCCTATCAATTGCCAGAGTTGACCCGGTGGGCCCATCTGGCAGGCCACAGACCCTTCGCCTGCTGAGATTGCGTGCTGAGTCAGAGAAAGAGCGCACCCTGAGGGCAACAGGGCCAGTGTTTGGGTTCCTCCAAACCTGGCCCTGCTCCTGCCCCCGGGAGTCCCCCATCAGGGTGGGAAAGAGCAGCCTCAGCACAGCCAGCCAGAAGGTCAGGGCGACACAAGCTCCTCAATGCCCGACAAAGGGGACGTTGGTCAATGGTGGGCAATTCGTGAACTCTGACGGCATTATGCAGACAGCAGGGACACCAAACGTAAAGGGACATCCAGAGGAAATGGGAGCTACAAGTGTTCAGAGACACGAGCCTGGATGTGACCGTGAGCCTGCTGGACCAACGCCGCGTACACCCGCCCGAGTCTGTTACCGTGGGGCTGAGACTGAGCACAGGAGGGAGAAAATCATCCCACCTCTCAGTTTCCTCTGGCCCCAGATCAGGTTCAAGCCCCTGTGATAATACTTAGGACATTGTGTTATCAATAGCAGGAGAGGCTGCTGGTGACCAGCCAGCCCACGGACTCCGCGGGGCAGAGCCACGCCTGATTCACTGCTGCATCTCTGGGGCTGGCCACACCGGAGGAGCTTGGTACGTGCATCTCAGACACACGCATTCCTAAGGTAATGGCTCAATGAAGGAAACAGCGTCAGTCTCATTGTCCCGCAGTCCACCCCGTCCTCTACAACATAAAATGCGACTTGTACTTACTAAGACTCTCTCTTCTGTAACGTGGGGACCATACTATCCACCTGACGGTCTTCATGAGGACATGAGCTCACACACATCAAAAGCAGCGCCTGGCACCCGAATGTGCTCAATGGATGGAGCTCTTGTTGTTCTCCACAAAGAAGGTTGAGAGTGACCCAACCTAGTACTCTTCTGGCAAAAGGAAGCTGCTTTCCTCAGTGGTTAGAATCACCATTAGCAACTAGTTAGTGCAAATGCTTTCAGAACACAACCTCCAAGAAAGGAGTGGGTCGGCTGGGCCAGGAAAAAGTCAGAGTCAGACCTGGGACCAGGAATCAGACTTTTGGGGGCCATCAGGGCTCTCTTCAGGCTCTCAGTGCTGCCAGATGTCGGGGCTGGATTTGGGGAATGGTAGTCAGACTGGGATGGAGGAAGCTCCTGGGAGAGCCGTGCCAATCTCTAGCTAGGCTTTACTTAAGTTAGGGGAGGGAAGCCACGCTGGGTAAATGGGGTAATGAATGTGCAAGTGCTTCGCAAACTGCAAAGTGCTATACGAATGTGCAGCATTATTGCGCTCATCCATTTGTCTTCTTTCTGCTCCCAGGGTTTCCCAATAAGAGTTCTTTTTGAAAGTCCTAGCCAGGCTTCAGATTAACTAAAGGGAACGTATGTGTGCAGTGTTGTAGACTAGGGGGACCTGTGCGCCCAGAGTGTAGCAGAGGTCCTGGCTGGGACAGGAGAGACTTGCTGACACCAGGAACTGGGGGGCGAAGAGACTGAGCATCAGGCAATGATTAATCCCTCTTGGTCTGGGACATCTTCTGAGCCCAGGGGCCATCCTGGAGCTGATGGGATCATTCTTGAGAAACAGGATGGCCTGTGCTGAACAGGGTGGGAATAAAGCTAGGGCACTCATAGCTGGGAATCAGTGTGGATTGTCCTGGGAATGCCCCTCATCCCCAAGGCTGTGCTTGCAACTCAGCCACGCAGCCCGGCCCAGGCCAATGCAAATCATTTCCAGCTGCTTTTTGCCAGGGACAAGGACTGGCCTGAGCAGAAGGGAAGAGTCCTGACCCCTAATATCCATGATTATCTCAGCAGCACGGATTCCCCAGGCTGATTTGCTTCTGCCTGTGCCCAGCATGTCCCTGGGCCTCCCTCCCCACCTCTCAGCCATGGTAACCATTCGAACGCACCTGCTTGGGCAGATCGGCAGCTCGACTTCAGCAAGGTCTAGCCACCCTGGATAGAGGAGCCATTTCCAAGGCAAATATCCCTGAGTTTAGAGTTCAGCCCAACTTGCTTTTTTGTATATTTTGCTGAGGCAGAGTAGCCCCATCTAGAACAAGTCACATGAAATCTTAGCCATCTACATCCCACTACTAGCCTCCTTGGCCGACGGAATGGATAATCCTCAGGATGTCTGTGATTCTGTATGAGAGTTCTATCTTCTTAAACTCTTGGAAGCTGTCGACACTACAGATTTCCCAAGTGCTAAGCTGCAAGCTGCAGATTACTCTTAACAACGACACTTACACATGAAGCAAGGATCATGTTCCCATGTTGGTATGTTCACTGCTCCATCCCCAGCACCTAGCACAGTTTCAGAGGCATAGGATGGGGTCAAACATGTTTATTCAATGAGTGAATCAATGTGTGACTATGAGTGAACTATCCCAATGGAAAAATTTCAAACCTTAAAGCAAGACAGGGTTGAGGCAGGTTCTTCGCCCAATTGTCAGCTGATTTTCACTTGATTAAACATATCCCATCATTTCTCCAAATAAGTAGATGTGATCTGGATAGGCTGCAGAGGAAGGAAAGGACCATGTTAGTGGTTGAAGAATTCCATAAACTGAAGACAGGGGCAGGGAATGAGCGTGGCATGCTCAGCGGACAGCAAAAACTCTAATTTTCATTAAACTACAAGGGCCAGATGTTAAACTCTCACTATTTGAATCACTCCTTTTGTCCAAGGCTAATTGAGTTTTCAGAAAACCATATTCATTCATTCCCCCTCTTTCTCCTCCCTCAAGAACACTTAAAAACTGCACTTAGAATGGAAGCAGGAAGGCGCCTAAGCCACTGTCTGGTCCTGCTGGTCTCAATCTTTAGAGTTGATCAAAGTCATCTGTGAAACTTTTGAGACTTTAGGAACGACAGCTGTCCAGGCTCCAGTGCAGACCTACTCAATCAGGACTTCCAAGAGCAGAGCCCAGGGTGGAGAGTTGACGAAACTCCACGGTGACAGCGATGCTCTGGGGACCACAAGCATAGTCCTACGTTTTGCCCAATCCATTGAGTCCTTCTGCAACATAAAGGGCATATTTATTTATGTGGCACTTGCTAATTTCTGTGGTTTCTTAAAGTGTACCCCCAAATCAGCTTCCACATCCCCTGTGTCCTCTGATTAGGTTAGAGAGCAGAGGGACCCTCATATCGTCCACAAGGGGTAGCATGCCCACTGGCCCTGGCTTTTAGGTTAGCAATACTGCTGAGAGTGTGGGCACAGGACAGGCAAGTTGGGGTGGAGGTGGGGAGAAGGAGAGCATGGGGCTCCGGAGCAGGAGAGAAATGAAGAGTACAGCTGCGACTGGGGACGACGGTCGTGAGCCAGCTGTGAGCTATTCTGCACAATGTTTCACCACCACCCAGCCCCACATTGAATCAGAGGAAGTGGCCTTCTGTGTTCTGTGACGCACTGCTCAGGAACCCCTCCCACGGTCTCTCCATCCTCCCCCACCTCTCTCACTTTCTCTGTATAATTTACATTTGAGCATTTGGCAATGCCAAACATTTCATGGATGAGGCAGCTGAGATCTGGAGAGCTGAACTGTCCTGTTCCATAGAGAGCCACCAGCCAGGGAGTGGGGGGGCCCAATCCCCTCCTTGTCTTTCTCCTCCAATGCTCCACCCATCTTGGCCTCTCTGCAGCCTCCAAAGTAGGTTGCCTCAATTCCTTCACCTTCTAAAAATTTTTCTTTATTACAATCAAGGCTTCAATTAACTTTTCTCCGTACAACGACTATATCAGGCAAAAGTTTGTGTGGGATCCAATAAAACGTCAGATGCTATTGAGCATACGTCAGGCAAAGCCTGCAGCCCAATAAATTATTACGTGTAAATGTTACAACTTTATTTTGAGGAGAATACATGTGTACTATCAAGCTGTTTTATGGATACGCGGCGTGATTGATTACGGTATGCGGATCTGTCGCAACAAGATAAACTCAGATAGAATAATCTGTGGATATTTAGGCATCAGCAATTTGTTATCCAGAGATGATTCTAGAAATGATAATTCCTTCCATTCAGTGATTTCTCTCTTCTGCTCCCCAATAAAAACTCACTTCCAGAGTGCTGACGTCTGATGCCGGGGGTCCTCTTCTTGCTCCTGTCTTTTTCCAGTTGCTCAACAGGAAGCAACAGAAAGTTGTATTCGCCATCCAAGCTGCCGCCCCAGCAGCTGGGATTGGGCCCAGAGTGGGCAGGTGTTGGGGGTTGAGAGCTGGGGCTGCTCTCCTAGAACAGTCTCTGCTTTTAAACTAACAAACAAGCAAACAAGAAAAAAAAATCACCATGATTTGTTTAGCACATAAAACAGTTTGGATAAAAATGGATTACATCAAGTAGCTGACTATTTTGCAGATCAGCCCCAAGCAACTTGTTGCTAAAAAATGACTGGATGGAATTCATCAGCAAGTTTTTAAAGAACCATTTGTCTGTGAAACAAAGAGTTGCTTGAATGAAGGAAATCAAACTCAAGCCCCCACCTCTTCCTCGAAGCCATTGCTGATTCTCCTGGGATATGGGGACCTTCTCTGAGCTCCTCTAAGTGTGGGGCCCTTATCTTGATAATGAGTCACCAGTGTTCATTCCCCTGGATTCCTGTCCTGAATTATGACTTCCTTATTGTTGCATGACTTCATCATGTGTATGGAGAGAAGCCGGGGGCCAGGGGAAGGGAATTGTAGAGCTCAGGGTGAAAGCCTGTGTTGGTATCTTGGCCCTGCCTGTGATGCTGGACAAGGCACTTCCCTGAGCCACAGTTTCTGCAGAGACAATGATACTTGTTCCATCCACCTTGCAGGATTGTTGTGAGTAGCAAATAAAGTATTTGAAAGCACTTTATAAACTGTGCAATTCTACTCAAGAAATACTCACGGTCCAGGCGCGGTGGCTCACGCCTGTAATCCTAGCACTCTGGGAGGCCGAGGCGGGCGGATTGTTTGAGCTCAGGAGTTCAAAACCAGCTTGAGCAAGAGCGAGACCCCGTCTCTATGAAAAATAGAAACAAATTAATCGGACAACTAAAAATATATAGAAAAAATTAGCCGGGCATGGTGGCGCATGCCTGTAGTCCCAGCTACTCGGGAGGCTGAGGCAGAAGGATCGCTTGAGCCCAGGAGTTTGAGGTTGCTGTGAGCTAGGCTGATGCCACGGCACTCTAGCCCGGGCAAAAAAAAAAAAAAGAAATACTCATGAAGCTGCTAAAACAACTTCACCTGCTTTGGGTGCAAATATAGTCACTACCGTTTTATTTTCCTGATCAATCACTTAAGACCTCAACTGCTCTTATCAGGAAGTCCAGTTTCTCATTTCCCCCATACACATTCCCCCAAAAGCAGAGAGAGAAAAAATCAAAAGCCCCACGTGCCTGTGGCATTGCTACATGGGGTGTGGCATGGTTGCTGCATTCTGGTCCACAGAATGTCTGTGGGTGCCTGCCTGGCACCCTGATCCTGCCCTTGTGGGTCCAGATCCCTGTGCCCACAGCTATTGCTGGGGCTTCCTGAGCTTGGGTCCCTACTCACATTCTCTTACATGCTGAGCCACTGTTTGCCCAAAGCGTTTTTCCCGAGTGACTGGGTCCTGAGGTATTTTCGGTTTCTACCACGTCCTGTGCCAGAATCATTTTGTCCCCATAAAGCCTCATGGGCCCTAGTACTGATTCATCACCAGTTCACATCCCCCTTTCCCTCTTGGAAGGTCCCTTTGGGGATCCAGGTATCCTTCTTTGGCAGATTAGGATCCTGAGTAAGAGCAAGGACCCTAGCAGTCAGCCTGCCTCGGTTCAAATTCCAGCTTCACCTCTTCCTAGCACCACTTCCTTGAGAGAATTGCTTAGCATCTCTGTGCCTCAGTTTTCTCATCTGGAAAATGGAAATAAAAATGGTCGCATCTCACAGGAGTATTGTGCAAATTAAATGAAATAATAGATGTCAAGATTCCCCTTAGAAGAGTCTCTGGCACAGATTAAGCACTATAAGTGTTACTATCTGTTATCTACTCTGATCAAATGACTGACCAAGGTCACTGTGATCCCATCGACAGGTTTCTCCAATTGGAAGCTTGTGCTACAGGTTTAGGATATGGGTTATGCCTCCCTCAAAAGGCTCCTGGGCTCCTAACATAACCAATCCGCTTAGTCCTGCCCTTGGCCTTCGGTGCCACTAGCCAAGGGTTGGACACACTGAGTTAAACAGAAAGGTGCAGAGGGAAGGTTGTATCAGGTAGTTTTCGCTGCATTACAAATAGCCACAAAATGCTGTGCTTGAAACAACCATTTATATAGTTCTGTAATTTCACCGGGCAGTTCATCTCTTCCAGCTCAGTGGGTCACTGTTGGGCTTTTGTAGGTGTTTCTGGTCAGCTGGTGAGTTGGCTGGTGGCTTGACGATCGAGGGTGCCCTCACTCATGTGTCTTGAAGGTGGCAGCCTATTGGCCAGGAATTGGCTGTCAGTTGGGATGCCTTGGTTCTTCTTCAAGAGGGCTCTCAATTTCCAGCAGGTTAGTTTGGGTTTATTTGCAAGGTTATCTCAGGGTTTCAAAGATGGCAAGACAAGAAGTTACAAGGCCCTTGAGGCCTAGGCTTGAAACGTGCACATTCTATTGGTCATATGCACCTCTTAATGGAAGATGCTGTGCTGCTAAGTGTCAGTGATTATTTGCGTTTGTAATAGCAGTTAAACCCTTTCCTTAAGGCAGTAGGCTCGGTCTCCTGCACCCTGGTACAAATCTTGTGCAAACCAACCAGCCTAGGTTTTGATATCTTCTTGAGCCCTTTTCTCTGATTTGACTTCCTTGCCCATGGCCTAATGTCTAACTGATTCTGCAACAACCACGTGTTGCTTCCAGTTCCACACGCCCTTGTATGTGACAGAGTGCTTAGCAGTGAGAAGCAGAGAACACGAGGCTGTTAGTGCCTATCACACACACCCTACCAACTTCTACCCTGCGAAAGACCAGTCTCTGGTGGGTGGGCAAAGAATTCTGCAGGCATGGCCATGTTTAACCAAATCAATGCACACATATTGCCCAGCTGTTTGAAATGGAGGAAGGGCCACAGAAACTCCCAGGTAGAGGAAGCCTGGCTTAGAATACTTAACAAGGGGCAGGTGATTAGACTCCCTTTGTGTTGCTGAGGGCAGAACTAGGGCAAACTGCCGAGAGTGTTGGGAAGCATATTTTAATCCACCATGAGCAAGAACTTTCTACCCCTTTAGAGCTGTCCAGAAGGAGAAGATTTTGTCTTAAGTGATCGTTTACCTGTCATTCGTAGAAGTTGTCGGTCCCGTTGCTGAAGAGCAAAAACTGACAGAAGAGGCTTTTTCAGTCAAACTAAAGCCCATCAATTTTTCTTTATAAGCCCCAGCCATTGGTCCTAATTTTAGATTCTGGAGAGGAATCAAATAAAGCTAATCACTCTTGCACATTTTACAAGAGGGGCTTGTAAATGAATTTCTAATTGGTGGAATTTCAGGCATGGTTATGAAGTGAAATGAATTTCAGGCCAGCGGGGAGGTATTTGGGGGGCAGTGTGGTCTTTTCAGAGCCCTTAAATCATGCCACAAAGCTGACCAGCTACCATCCTGAATTGGATGACTGTGTGAGAAATTCATGTGAGCTTTCAATTGCTAAAGATCCTGTTGGTGGGAACGAAGTGGCATCAGGAGGGCTTCAGAAATTCACTCTGAGTCCTTGGTACATGCTCCTTACCCTTCAGACTCAGATTGTGAAGTCTGGGCCCCCCAGTTTAGGGAATGGCTGTGCTCAATGGGGCAGGGATAGGAGGGGGGTATATGCAAATAATCCCTGCATCTTATTGTCCGCTTGCTTGGGGATATCCGTGGAAAGAATGCAAACTATTAGCATCAGCAGTGTGCATGGCACCCACAGGCTGGACCTCAGTTCATCCAGATTCTAGTACTAGACGTGGCATGTCATTACTGGAGGGTGCCTGGCTTCTTCCTTCATGGTCACTTTTAGTTGAGAGCAACATCCAGCAGCACCTAAGAGGCATTTGTTCTTTCTGTCGGAAGTCACGAGTAGAGACAGGTGCTACTGCCATCAAAGTGTGTCTTCAGGCCACTGCCTCCCTTTTCCATGTCACCTCCTTCTTGCCTGCCCTCTTCTGTGTTGTGTACATTGTTGTGGACCCCCTTGGGTCCCAAGTATCTTGGAAGCTATGTACTAATCCTTTAGGTGCTAGGTGCTCCCTCTGGGCAGCCTATATGCCTGACCTAGGATGGGTGATACAATCAATTTCCTGGATATTTCCTGCTCTCTCAGTCTTCTTTGTTTACTTAATCAACTAGTATTGCTCTTTCTTTTAAGTGATAACAAGCAAACCTAGCCTGGCCCTCCATGACTGCATCCATGTATCCATCCATGCATCCATCCATATACGTACACCCATGCACACATCCTTGCATCCCTGCCTCCCTGCATCCGTGCATGCATCATTTGACCAGCACTTACTGGGCTTTGTGCTCATCACTAAGGACACCCTCAAGGTAAAATGAGGTCCTTGCATTTCAGGAACTGATAGACTAGTTGAGAGACAGGCCTGCAAATAAACACGTCCAATACAAGGAGACAATTTCTGTGCTGGATGTTTGCACAAAGGGCTTGGGGACCCAGGGAAGGCCTGGCTGCCTGGGGGAGCTGAGGAAGGTGTGAGAGGAGTTTTGATAGAGGAGTTTTGATGGAGGAGTCAGACAAGTGGTTGGGGAAAGCCAAGTGCAGGGTACGGAGGTTAGAGATGACGTGCCATGTTTAGAGAGAGGTTCCAAGAAGGCAGGGACCACATCTCTTTTGTTCCTCATTGTACACCTGGTCGTAGTGGACTCTCTCCTTTTCTAGAATATACAGCTATGCATATTGCTTAAAGTTTATACACCTGAATTAAATTTTTACTTCTTGTTAAACCAGCACATGTACATGATTACAAAATTTAAATTTGTGACAAGACTTAGGAAAAAAACCTAGCAGTTCTCTGGCTCACCCTTCCTCATCCCTGAGTCTCACTCTCCAGAAACATCACTTTCACCTTTGTGAGCTCTTCTTGCCTGCATTTACCTTCCTGTTTCTAAATAATACTATTATACTGTTGTTTCTTTAGGCCATTATTTTGACCTTCCATCCACAGAGGTTTGGGCTTTCTCTCTCTCAGCCAATACACCACCCTTCTCTTTTGTCCATCCTCTCAACATAGTTATTTAATACATTGCAATTTTCTGTTGTGTGAATTTTTAGGATTTTCATATTTATATGTATGAAAATATTCACGAGGGAATAAAAATATGATTTTTTTTCTTAAACAACTCTGTTTTTCTAAGAGCTAATGATTGTCCAATTTAATAATTTGCCTGGTTTTCTATGTACCTATCATTGATTCTTCCCCAATCTCTCTGGCAGAGTTACCAAGATCCCCTAGACTAAGTCAAGTCCATTGGGTGACTGAACAACATATTTTTTTCTTAAAACCACCTCTCCTGGGGTCCAGCCCCCTGCCCCAGTAGACTTGGACTGGCCGTCTCTGGCTCTGCTGCATCCCTCCTGTCTTGGTCTCTCCGGGGCTGCTCTCTGATGAATCTCTTCCTACCCGGGTCTCAGGTCCTCTTTGCTTTGCTCTGTTGCTTTGGTGAAGATCCTCTTCCAGTAGCTTCTCATAAAAACATGCATGGGGTAAAATGATAGAACCCTGGCATATCTGAGTATCTTTATTTGCTCTTCACATTTAATTTACCATTTGGTTGGATATAGAACTCTAGGATGGAAATACTTTTGCTGCAGGATTCTGAAGGCATTCCCTGGATTTTAGGTTCTAGTGTTGCTACTGAGAAGTGTGATGCCTTCCTGATTTACATGTGGTTTATGCGATCTTCTCACTTATTCTCAAAGTCTTTATTTTTACTCTTTATCCTTGGTGTTTTGACATTTCACAATGGTATACATAGGTGTGCATCTTTTTTCATTCACTATGTTTGACCTTTTGATGGATTATTTAAATTTGGAATTTCATGCCCTTCAGTTCTGGAAATCTTTTTGAAATTTTGCCTTTGCAATTATCTCCCTTATGTTCTCTCAGCTCTCTTATTGCAACTTTTTTTAAAGAGACTATTGGAACTCTTTGATAGATGCTTTAATTGTCCTACTATTTCTTTCCTACATTCCATTTCATTGAAATTGTTTATATTTATCTTCTAACAGTTTATATAATTTTTTATTGTGATTATTCCATATATGCCTACACAGTCTTTAAAAAATTTTCTGATCATTCTTTTGCAATAGCTTTCTGTTCTTGTTGCATGAAGACCCATCTTATTTTTTTCTGAAGATATTCGATATGGGTTTCTTTTTTGAAAAGGATTCTTTTACTTTCTGCTTTACCTTTCTTTCCTCTGAGCCCCTAATTTCCAACTTTTGTTGTCTCACAGTTCTTTTTAATGTTTGCTGATCCTTGGTTATCTGTTCATATTGCAGAGTGAGGAACCACGTTGCTGACTGGAAACATATGGTTATTGTTGGGCTTTGTTGACTGATGGGCTTTGATGTGCAGTGACTGAATCCTGAAATTTTGTTAGTCATCTCTAGAGTCACAAGTCTAGAGAGTTACAGTCTCTAGAGACCAACATTCCAGCTTTCTGTCTTGCTGTCAGCCTTCTGGGAGCCCAGTGGGTGAAGGAAGAGGGGTGTGTCCCACCATTCAGAGAACTTTGCTTTATTTAGGTGCTAGTTCTAAAGGAGACAGGCCTGAGGCCTGACCCTTAGGCCATCATGTTTAGGGAAGAGGAAGGACAGAAGAGTGGTCAGAATGGCAAGAGGAGAACCATGAAAGGGGGAGATGATCAACAGCATTGACTATTACCCAGATGTCGAATCAGTTGACTTAAGGCAACTATTGAAGATCTTCACTATTGCAGTAGAGGTGGAAGCCAGCTTTCAGGACAAAGGAAGACATGGCGGAAGGGAAGCTAAATGGCCGTGCAGAGACTGAAGTTTCTGCCTCATTAGAACCTCACCCTTCCATGGGCATCACTGGTTGCAGTCACCTGACTTCCAAAAGTACTGAGTATATTCTGGAGAAACTGGGGCTGTACGCACATGAGCCATCAGAAGTTATGGGCAGAAGAGAAGAGGGATTCTTAAATGTATGAAAGTAAAACAAATACTTTATTTAAGGAAAAGGCAACTTAGAAAAAAGAAAAGCCTAATAAATAACTCAGTACAGCTGGCTTAAGCACTTTAAAGCCAGTGTCTGTGATAAGCAATGAAAACATTAATATAAAATGCTTCACCATAAATGAGTACAATTCTGGCTGATGTATTGCAGCTGAGCCGGCTGTCGGATGGCATGCTTTTAAAGTGATGTTTACAATCAGTATTTTTTTTCCTTTGGTAACTAGAAGAAGGCAGAAGTGGCTGGAAACCTTGCCAGGGCACGGCTCTGAGCCTTGGGAGGATGGGAGTCCTGCCAAGTGGCTGGCCCCTTTTACACCCCGTTCCCAGTCAGCTGGAGACAAGGCAGTGAGGAAGACCGGAGCAGGGTGGTGTGGGGCCCAAGCAGAGAGCCTGGAGCTGGGTTCTGGTCAGTGGCCATCTCTGAGGCCTGGAGACAGTGGATCTGTCCTTCTGGGCTCTTTGTCCCCCAGCTAGTCCCGGAGGTCACAGTGCGTGTCTCCTAGGTGCTCTGAGGCCAACGCCCTCCAGCCCTGCTGAGCGTCCTCCTTCTCTGGCCTGGACTCTCGTGTTGCCCATTGAACTCTTCACTCTGAAGTCCATCTGAAACAAGGATGTATTTCACTTTGACATTTTTAAGTTTATAAATGGTGGGTAAAAGATGCCACCTGTCCTACCATGTCAACGCAGTTATGGAAGAATCAGATAAACTAAACGGTATGAAAGAATGCAATGTCATATCTTCCTTTTAAAGAATGGGTAATCTGGTAATCTTTCCCCAAAAGACATTTCTTATTATGCAATAATAATAATAATAATAATCATGATAGCAGCTCATGTTTGCTGAGTGCCAACTGCATGCTAATCAGAGTAGTCCTTCCTGGGGCTGCACCTGCTGCTTCCTCCTGTGGGTCCTGGCTCCGCGTGCGTGGGGCAACCTTCTCACGTCCTTCCGAAGTCCTCTCACTGTCCGCCTCAGGGCTCCACCGGGATTCTGCTGCTCCCTATTGCCAACACCTGTTTCTGTATCCCAGGTTTCTGGCAGCCCTGGCTGACCGCGAAAGGGGAGATGTTCTTTTTTCCCCCCTTTATCATTGCTGCCCCTGAAATATATCGCAAGGCCCTTTCCTTAAAGATTCAACTGTCAATCACTACGAGGAAAATAAACAAAACAGCACAGATCGTGAAGAGGTCAAAGAAGCAGAGTTCTCTTGGTGGCTGTCACTGGCTAGTATTCCTTTTTAAAGGATGACTTCGAAGATTTCCAAGAAGGGGGCCGAGAGCCTCTCTAGTCATGTCTGGGTTCTCACAACAGCCCTCAACCACTTAGAAGTGAACCAGTCCTGCTCAGACTCTCGCCATCGCCTTGACTGCCAAACCCTGCAGGACTGGATGCATCTCAGCTCCACCCAGCCCATGGCAGGGGAGGAACTGAGCTGCTCCTCTGGACAGTGCAGATTTTTCTTCCTGGATTTAGACAACTCTAGACTATTTCTGTTTCGTTTCTTACAGCTGCTGTCACAAATTACCACAAGCTTAGTGTCTTAAAACAACACAGATTTATTATTTTACAATTCTGGAGGTCAGAAATTTAACTCAGGTCTCACTGGGCTGCAATCAGGGTGTTGGCAGAGCTTTGTTCCTTCTGGAGGCTCTAGAATGAATACTTCTCTTTTGCATGCTCCAGCTCCCAAGGCAGCCCACATTCCTTGGCTCATGGCCCCCTTCATCTCTAAAGCCAGCTGTGGCTGGCTGAGTCTTTTCTGGCTCTCATCTCCCTGACACCGGCATGGTGGCCTCCTGTTTCTATCTTCAGCAGACCTTGTCAGTACATTGGGCCCACGTGAGTAATCCAGGGTGCTCTCCCTATCTTAAGATCAACTGATTAGTGAGGTTATTTCCATCGGCAACCTTAATCCCTCCTCGCCATGTAAGGGAACATATTGACAGGTTCTTGGGATCAGGACATGGACATCTTTTGTAGGGGGGGTTACATTTTTCTTTCTACCACATTTGGCTACAATTGACTTCTGCTCCATGAAATTATCCTCTTCTTCCTGACATAAAAAAGATCAGCCAGAAAGGCTGCTTCCACCTCTAGGTAAAGCTGGTCTTGTCATCTGTCATCTGGAGTCCCTAAATAGATAGACTCTGGCCTAAGTTTCTCATGAGGTCCCAGTGGTAGGCAGGTGCCAGCGTCCCTGACACTTCCTCCACCAGCAAAGAGAAGCTGCTTCTGGGCCTTCATAGGTCCTCTGTCCCTTTAAGGCTTCACTCTCGGGACACATTTCCGGTCCAAGGGAGCCTCTGTTCACACCACAGTGGTGTGGCCAAGAGGCCTATGTGCCTGAGCACTGTGAAGGGTCCTGCCGCACTCACCTTGCAGGGATTTCGTGATGATACACTCCAGTGGTCTACTCCTGGGATTGGTCTCCTAGAATGAGAATTTGTCTTCTAGCTTAGTTTGAGTAATTGAAACAAGAATACATATATATGTATGTAATTCGTAAAATGGAAGGAGAAGGAGAAGTTTGCCAACCACCCACCACAAAGAAGGCCACTGCCTCTGTCTCATGTGTTGCCAATCCATGCTATGTATGGAGAGGTGGCTCCAGGACCATGTTCCGGATCCATCATGATGTCACCTTGGTCAAGCTACTTCAGCTCTTTGAGAATCAGTTTTCTTGTTCCCCAAATGGGAGAAGCTAATTTGGAGTGGGAGAAAAAATGCAGCAGGTGTATAACTCTCTGCTCCTCCCTTCCTAACTCAGTTATCCACACTTCTCTCTCATTGTTCTCATCCTGCTTTGTTTCTCTCTAAAGGGCCTAGAAATAACATGTTGCTATTTTCAACACCCCCATCCCACACACACACACACACACACACACACACACACACACACACACACACACGGCACAGACAGAGATGAGGAGATGGTGTGGAGATACCCTTGGACTTCCTGGGTCAAGCCAGGTCTGTGAAGGGCGAGGAGCTAAACCCACAGGAGGAAAGAACTGAGCACACAGTGGGAAGGTTTGGGCATTCCAGCTGGAGGAGGGGAAGTCTTTGGGTCCAGATTCATCTGAATTAACCACCCATGCAGCTCTCCGAATTGAGAGCCCCATTCGGTTCCTCTGGCCCAGTTCTGCTCTGTCCCAAGCTCTTTCTTTCCTTCTGTAGGGGATGGTGAGCAGCTGAGCAGCACCACAGAGTGGGGAGTGGGGTGGGGGGTTTGTCAGTGGCCAAACCCACCAGCAATGATTTCTGGACCAGAATCAGGCCAAACAACATCCCTCCGTACGGGACAAACCTACACACAAAGTGCCAGGCTCTTGAGCACTCCCTGACTGGCTCTGTGCTTCTTTCTAGACCTCAATTATGAATTTAAACCAAACAGATGTATTATATGGAAATATTTTAAACCATTATTAGGAACAGCTTTTGCATTAGTGGTAATAAATCCATCCCGGCAGTCACTTCTCATTTTTGCCTAACTGTTTGATCCTTGAAAACTTAAATTCTGTTCCAGAGTAAATGTGGGTAAATGGACTAGTGCCCTCCTTCCTTCGCCCCTCCACTCCCCTCCTTACCAATCCACTCCTTCCCTCTCCAGCAGCCCTGCCCCACGGCACCACTAGGATGGAGGAGGAGAGAGGAAAGTGGGGATCCACTTGATTCCAACCACAAGTCTGCTGTGTGATCTTGAAGGATGTACGTGCCCTGTGGTGGGCTGCTTCCTACGTGGTTCGCAGTGATCCCTGCCTCTGAGTATTCATGCCCCACATGGGCTTCTAGTGAATGGAATGCCGCAAAAGTGATGGGTTGTCACTTCTGAGATGAGGTCATAAAACATTGTGACATCCATCTTGCTGTTACTTTTTATCTTGCCTTCTCGGCTTGGGAGCTTTGATGAATCAAGCTGTCATAGTCGAGAGAGCCACATGGCAAGAAACTGAGGGTAGTCTCTAGCCAATAGCCAGTCAGGAACTGAGACCCCCAGTCCAACTGCCCACCAGATACCGAATTCTGACAACAACCATTGTGTGAGCTTGGAAGCGGACTCTGAGATAACTGGCTCTGGCAGACACCTGGATTGCAGCCTGTGAGAGACCCTGGAGCAGAGGACCCAGCTAAGCCACGGCCAGATTCCCAACCCACAGAAGCTGGGAAATAATAATAAATAATACACATGTGTTGTTTTAAGCTGCTAAGTTTTGGGGTGATTGGTATGCAGCAATAAACTAACACACCTTTTGTGGCTCCAATCTGTATAATGGAACCGTTTCCACTAGTCTTCCTAAGTAGAGCAGGAAAAATGGGGATATTAAGATGTATTTAAATACTGAGACCTTATTCTGTTGGCATCAGCAATAGTCAGTCATGGATTTATTCCATAAATTCTCACTGAGCACCAGTTATGGTTAGATGCTGTGCTATGA
The DNA here is from genome assembly GCF_000956105.1 of Propithecus coquereli. NCBI lineage: Eukaryota > Metazoa > Chordata > Mammalia > Primates > Indriidae > Propithecus > Propithecus coquereli. Next base: position 170,351 of record NW_012152385.1, read on the forward strand.
ACACTGGCTAAAAAGATGAACAAGACACATTTCTTTGTTTTGATGAAGCCGTGGTCCTTATGAGGAGAGTCAGATGTGGTTTGGATACAGAGTGAAATACAATGTTTTGAAATGTCCTCAAAATGTTTTGGGAGCCCAGATGCCAAATACAATCTCATATAATAAAATTGCTCACCAAATAGCAATTTTCCAGGAATTCCTGGAAATTCTAGGGACTCATTATTTTCCCAATCCCAACGAGAACTTCAACAAGAAAGAATGAGCTCAAGGACAGAAGGCTTAGATTTGATGAGACCCTTGGGTACAATCCCCGAGTGTGTGTGGGGTACACTCTGGCATCTTGAATGTGCTTTCAGTAGGGGCCTGTCTGTCAATCCCACCTTCTCAGACCCTTGGCTTTGGTGCCTTAATGTGCTCCATCTGCAGCAGTTTCCATCCTTATATACAATTCCTAATACGTCCAAAGTTTTCTGTGATTTCTCCCTCTCATCTGACCTCTGAGAGCCCCTGGAATCATGATTATATATTCCAGTACCAGATTCTCTTTTGTTTCAAGTATACTGTTTAGTTTAGCCCTTTATTCAACGAAAAGCAAATGGAGTCCCCAGGTCCCCAGAAAGTGAGAACAAGGGAGTGGGTTATAAAGAGGATTGGTTGAAAGTCAGCTTGAGGAGTTGTTAGTCCCCCAGATTCCTCTGGTACCTGACCCCACATGTGACAGGAAAAGGGACATTTAGTCTCTGAATAAATTGAACCACAGAGGTTCACACTCTACATCACAGGCCTCAAAGAGAGTGGGGGTGTGGTGCCTTGGTGAAAACAGCGATTAAATGAAGACCACTCATGGCCCACGTCATAGGTTCATTGCTCCCACGTGGACGAGATCTGAATTGGTTACCTACATCCCTGAACACTCACTAATCCAGTGTTACCTGTGTGTAGCATGTCTCCACTTGGAAATTCCAGCATTACAGCAGTCTCAACCACCCAAGTCCCATTGGCATCATTTTGGCCCCCAGATATTCAGGCATATGTGCCTCAGGGTCTTTGCACTGGCTCTTCCCTCCACCAGGAATGCTCTCCCCACAGATTGGCATGGCTTACTCATTCTTTCACTTCAAGTCTTTGCTCAGACTTCATCTTCATAATAGGTTCTCTTCTGATCGTGCTATTTAAAATTGCAACCCTCCCCACAACAAACACCTTGAACATTGCTTGGCAGCACACGGTTATCCCTCAATATACGCTTTTGGAATGAGGTGGAGTGTTTGAGTAGAGGCTCAAGCCCGTGTATCTTTTTTAATTATGGTAAAATGTATATAACATAAGATTAGCCATCTTGAAGTGGAAAGTTCAGTGGCGTTAAGTACATCCACATCGTTGTGCAATCATCACCCTCTCCATTTCTAGAGTTTTTTCATCAACCCAAACTGAAACTCTGTACCCATTAAATAACAGGTCCCCATTCCCCCTTCTCACTAGCCAGGGCACACCCACTGTTCTACTTTGTCTCTCTGGGTTTGACTACTCTAAGTACTTCATGTACGTGGAACCATACAGTCTTTGTCTGCCTTATTTCACTTAATGTTTTCAAAGTTTGTCCATGTTACAACACGGGTCAGAATTCTCTTCCTTAAGGCCGAATAACATTCTAGTGTATGGATATACCACATTGTGTTACCCATATATCTATAGATAGTTAAAACCCATATTTTTTCAGGCATGCTGCCTAAAACATTAGACTATGGAATGGCAGGTGGGCCTAGTCCCCTCATGTCCCTCCTGATGGGTAAGAGCCACTGATTTTTCTCTTCCACAGATTTAGAAGTAATTGTGGACACTTAGAAGAAGACCAAAAACTTTGGGTATGAAATAATTTTTCCTTCTTCAGTACTACGGTGCGAGCCGGAGGTAGGAAGGATTTAGTGAGAACTGTGAGGACAAGTTATCTGCTTTGTGGTTCATAAATAATAAAAAAAAGACTCTGTCTCCAAACATTATTTGTATCAATTCTTCATTGAATAAGTGACCTCGCGCTAAACGCTAAAACCAAAAAACAAAACCTGGAATTAAAAAACTATAGTCAGGAGCATTGAAAAATCACTTGCTAGAGAGCTCCAGGGCATTTCCACTTGGTTTCGGGCGCAAGGGTGCCAGAACCGCCAATGGGCTCAGGACCCTTGGGACGCGCTGGGCTGGCTGGGTGCTGTTGGTGCCACGAGAGGGCGCTCAGGTTCACTCGGGCCTGGCACCTCCTTCCACTTCTCTCATCCTGTCTTGTTTTGTTTTGTTTGCTCTGTGTTTCACCTAATTATGTGCCTAGGGATGATTGTCATTTTAAAGGGGATATATATCAGTTTTGCTTCTGTTTTGAACCCATGTATAGTTTGTTTCTTCTGGGATGTGTTTGACACTGCTCTGGGTACTAAGAGTGCTTCTTAAGACAATGAAGTGAGTCTTTGACAATCTGCCCCCTTTGGGCCTCTCTTTCTCTCTCCATCGGCCACACAGGGCCTGGTAGAGTACCACGGGTAGCCACCCTGCGTGCCTTCCAGGCAAGGCTCCCACCACTCGCCTCCCCTGAAGGCAGAACAATCTGAGTGGGAGTCTGCCCAATTTCCTGCTTTGCACTGATGTGTTGTGGGGAAAAACATCATTTGACTGTTAACGGGAAAGATGTGGAAGAAAAGGGAAGGACTGATGAATCCCAGAGGGGGTGTTTGGAACTGGAGATGTAGGGTCCATCTCTCTGAGAACTTGGTGAGATGCTGTGACCATTCCCATATCCAGCAGGGGTAGGATTTGGAGAGGAGAAGGACTCTGGGTTGCAGCGCCACATGTGCTCTCCCACAGGAACACGTTGGGGTCTAGGGTACTATTAGGGCAGGACTGCACTCCAGTTATTACACGGGCTTCAACGGGCTTCCGTGGGCTGCCTGGGGACCCAACCACCACGCACGACATGGTTTCTATGGGAAGATACATTTTGAGTACTAGAAAACTGACATACACTGAAACTTCTTGGAACAGAGCCCGCTCTTAAGTTGGAGACTGCTTGAATACCACATTCACAGCTAAATTATATACATAGCCTTATTTTTTAAGACATATGCCTATTTCCAAGACATTCAGCTTACATAACAATGGGAATTAGAAGAAAGAATTGATAGAAGTAGAATTGTGTGTTTGGTGAGGAAGGGGGGAAGACGTGAGCATTTGCTGTATAGAACACATTCAATTCTATATGAAAGGAATATAGAGGATGCAGAGAGAATGCCTAAAATATTCTCTGGGTTTCTGTGGTCCCCCCATGGGGACTTTCCTTTAAGTAGCTCCATACTCATATGGTTCTTAATTTTGTGACAAATAGTTGAATTCCACAGTAACAGAGAAGATTGCATTAAAATAAGAGGTCAGGGTACGACCAAGGCCTGCATTTTATAGGGTTTGTCCACGCCATAAGGCACCCATGGTTCCCTGTCTCCTCTCAGTCTGTGGGCTTCTAGGATGATGCATGAAGTCCTCTGCTGCCAGATCTGGACTCCCTTGCCCCAGATGGGCCTGCCCTGTGGGAGCCAGCCACGATTTTGCACAGGACCTTGCCTTGGAGTCAGTTTCCTAGAGTTCTCAATTACTTAAGGTCAACACCCATACCCATTGGCCAGAAACCCAGTGTTAAGACCCTGGTGACTGAGTCTAAAAACCAACCAACCTAGATTCATTTCACTTTACTTCAAATAACTCATTTCAACTCAGCAATTTATACAGTTAAATTAATTAATTTTCATACTATTTTAAATCAACCCAACAACTCAAGTCAGCTCAGGTGAGAACTGAATTTAATATCCCAAACATTAATTAAACAACTCTAGTTGGCTGGTACTATATTCTTAATTGTGGAAAGTCATGAAGATGGTTTAACTGGCCTTTGGGTTGCCAGAGAGCTGTGGGATGAATATTCTCCTCCTCTCCAACTGTGTGTATTTTATTCATAGACTACCCTTGTATTCTAGACAAAAATAACTAATGTAAATGCTGTTGTTTTTCAATTGTGAATTTAAGAAACACAGTTTTTGTTCCGATTCGTGCCTCATGTTTGGAATAGAGTAGCTGGTGTCTCATGACATGGAGGAAAAGAGGACAGGATCGGTACCTGAATTCTCGATACCTGAATTCCTGAAGAAGCTGACCCTTCTTCACGGTGGGCTCACCGTGACATACACACCCTGGGTCTCAGCCCCCTGTGCCTCAGTGAGGAGGTGGCCTCCACATCCAGGAAGAGGAGACTCACACAGTGTGTGTGGCTTCTCTGTGCCCAACTGTTTCATTGTCACATGCCTGTTTCCCATGGAAATGGCTACTCAACTCTAGAAGGATAGATCTGTCTGCTGACAGCAGGGGCAGTGAGGACAGGAAGGAGTCAGGTTGTTTCATGGGGAGGAAGGGACCCCTGTAGAATGGAAAGAACACTGGACTCTGAATTAGGAAACCTCAGCTCTGATTCTTGTTTTTTATCAACCATCTGGGTGATCTTGGGCATATGGGGTAGCTGATCTTTTAACCCTGTAATCTGAGCCAGGGGTGGTGTGTATAGGAGCAGTGATAAGCTGCCTGTGTCCCTGGGCCCAGCTCCTACTGGCTCCAGCCGTGGACAACGGGAGCTGGTGCGGCCTTCAGCCTACAGTGCTTTGGTTTCTGTGTCAATCCTGACCCAGCAGGTGAGTCTTCCTCAGCCCCATGAGCCAGTGGAGCCTGACATAGATAGTGTGAATGTGACCCTAGATGTCACTGTTATAATTTTCCCTTCAACACCAGCAGCCCTATCTTTGCCATCAGCACTCTCGTAATAGGGTAACTATGTGCCAGGCTCTGTTCTCATCACTTTTCATTCATTATCTCATTTAGTTTTCATAGCAGTTCCACAGGGAGGTGCACGCCCCATTTTTCAAAGGAAAAGCAGGCTGGATCTACAAGCCCCATCTACATGATTCCAAAACTCATTGCCTCGGTCTTGAAGAAGCAATCCTTATGACTGATTTTCTGTTGCTCCTTTCTACCTTGCCATTCAGCTCTTTGGAAGGGACAGAACACAGTCTTGAAGTTCAGGCCGTTGGGTTTGGTCTTGATTCTTTGGCAAGTTTTTACCCAGGCCCTGTGAACCTGAACCTTGTTGCTGGCCTCCCGAGCTGGTGGGTGGTTTCTGACTCTTCATGAACTAAACGTCCACACCAGGATGCTGTCCTCACCTGCGTTTGACCACACCTCCTGTCTGGCTCCCCCAGCTGCTCCCTCTCAGCCTCTGAGATGTATATAGTTCTAGGGATCTCAGGACCTGTCGAAGCCAAGGCTGACTTTGTCACAACTCTTTGGGGCTCTTGGTCACTGCTTGGAGGTTGGTCCTAGAGTTCTCACAATTTCCTTAGTCCTCCTCTGGGCTTCCTTCCTCATCCACCTGCCCTGCTCCCGAGTACCCTGCGTGATTCCCAGCTGAGCTCACTTGACCTACCACATCTGGGGCCCGTGGGAAAGAATATAGTGGAATGTGGCCACCTGGCCCCAGGCTGCAAGGTGGACCCAGGGGTCAGGCCGGCAGGGGGCGGTTAGGGGTTGCCCCGTGGAGCTCCATAAATATCCCCTTTGTTTATTCATGTATTCTTTTCCATCCTCACTTATTTCTTTGCTTCTGGAGAGCTCTCTCAGGGGAGAGAGGCCTTTTCACTGAGTTGGCCCACTCTTATTCTGCCTCTGCTTCTTGCAGGATTTGGTTGTTTTCCATCTTAATTATGCTCCTTGCATCAGTGGCTGGCGGGCACACAACCTTTAAAGGAGTTTATCTTAAAAACCCACTCTCTCCTGAGAGAAGCAGTTCTGTGGGGACCTGTGAGACTTCCAGGGATGGCTGTGTGTACGTGTGTGTAGGCAGTGGTGACAGTGGCACTTGCTTTCTTGTTTACCATTGCCTTGGGGAGGTCAGAGCTTGCTGACATGGACTGGGGCTACTTATGTGTCCCCTAGCCTTAAGTCTCATTAAACCCACAGAGACCCACTACTGAATCAACTGGGGACAGGGATGATATTGTGAAGGGGAGCCAGGGCTTGTCAGTGGGTTAAACAGGTAACAGTATCATGAGTTTAGGTCACATCTATCTAACTTAATGACTAGCTGTAATATATTTCTTTGGATTAAGACTCTGAAGATTCCTGACTGAATGCAAATGTCATCTGGCAGAAATAACAGTTTTTAATTATCAACAATTTATATTTTAGTATAAATTAAATTTTAGATGACTCAGATACCAAGTGCATAGGTCTTCCCATATCTGGAAAAGCCATTTGATTGGCCTAGGATAATCAATTCATTTACCCTTTATTTTACTCATTTGGGAATTTTTTTGTTGGTTCACCTGTGTACCTCTGTATTATACAGGGAGATCAAGAGAAGGAGAGGAACTGGTCCCTTGAGGAAGTAGTTGGGGACCAAAAATTCTCCATAGGAAACAATACTGCATAATAGAGGTAAATTATAGCTGGGGGCTTGACATGTGCTGCAGAAATAGTCACATACTGATGCTGAATGAAGCAGGTATAGGTGGTGCTGAGGTTAGCTCTGTGGAGGATGTAAGATCTGCATAGGATTTTTACTCTTGAAGTTGCCAAGGTGAGATTGATATCATTAAATATCAGAATGAAAAGTACAGAATAAGTACTGCAGAAGGAGAAAAACAGGTGCACTGTAGGAACTGGGAAAGCAGAGGGCTGTGTTAAATATAAGGAAACACTGAAGGTTTTATTCTGCGATGGTGATGTAAAGAGAAAGTCTTCACTGATCTTCCCCTACCTAACTGTTTGACTTTATTCTTTCTTTAGCGATCTCCATCTCTGGTTTGAATTTCCTATCTCCTGCCCAATACCCCCACTAACTTTGTGGGAAGGCATAATGCTCTGCCTATACATAGCAGATACTTATATTAATAAATGTATTGAATAAATAAACAGATGAATCATTAATAGTATTGAGCACATCTGCTAAACTGAGCTACTTCAGGGCCTTGATTTTGATTCTTCTGGACTAAAGTTGCTTTATTCTCAACCTGACACTCAGAAGGAAAGGATATTCTAACACCAGGGAAGGGTCAGTGTTCCCATCCTCTCTATGTCTTTTATGAGCATACATTCACATAGCTTGCTCAAATTCAGTCAGAAAAGCAATGATTTATTCTTCTGTCTACATGGCTAGAAGCTGTGGGACAACCAGCCAAAAAGATGCTGCTCTTGCCCTCTAAGAACATAAAATTGGTAGTTAATTTTGTATTATGAGCAGTGAGGAATTTCCTCAGGAACAAAGAAATTTTAGATCTAGTCTATAATAAAGTTAGTCACCCCAAAGGCATACAAATCTGACTTCTTTAATAAATGTCAATGCCATGGCTCCTTGTTAGATTACATCCTCTAGAGGGTGAACCACATGAGAAAGAGGATTAGATATACCTGACCTGCTTGTAATACTCTCTCCCCCTCCACCGGGCCAAAAGACCAGGCTCCTCAACACAACGCAGACACCAGGGTGTCCTGGAGAGATGCAATGACTCAGTGTCTCCATGGGATTCCTGGGCCCAAACTCGCCATCATCTCCTAAAGCCCTAGATGTGACTGCATGTGCAGTCCCACAGCTCATACAAAGGTCCCATCAATGGGGTTTTGGGCTCTAGGGGACAGTTTCTCATCCTGGAGATGTTCCTGGGACCCAGCCATGCCCTGGATCAGGAGCCTTTTTCTCAGCCCAGTTCCCAGCCATGCAAGAGGAAGCTGGGACTGAGACCAACACCATGATGCTTTTATAACCTGTCTTCTCTCCACTCTCTTCCTATTTCTCCACAACTAAGAAGGCAGAAATATTTAAACTTTTTCCAAACTCCCAAGAAATTGACCTTCCAATCTGCACTGTCATTGCTCAGATCTTTTCCTGCCCACCTGATGGCCATGCCAGTGGCCTAGACTGACCATTGCCGCTGTGCCTGGGAAGCCGGACAAACACTTCCCATATACCATGATGACAACTGTGACAATCCATCAGTCTGTTCTAACTGGGTGATTGTGAGGAGGGTAAAGTAGATGGCACTCAACTCGGTGATGATTTTATAATCTAGTAAACACCCAGTGAGACAGAATTGGAGGTGGCAGGGGCTGGATCGGAGAAGCAATGGACAAAGTCAGACCCAGTGCAACAGGTGAGGGCAGGGCCTCACTAGTGTTGGTCTCACCGGTGCTGGATGGAAGATGCCCAGGGCAAGTGAGACAACTTCCGGGACTAAAACCATGCATGGAGCCCAAACAATGAGCAGGCAGCTGGACATCATTCCCAGTCTCATTTGTTGGGCTAGACCCCAGCTTTCCTTGACCTCAGGGTTAGCATGTAGGGTTTAGGGACAGGGTTGGTTCCATTCTGCAGCTGCTCTTCCCTTGTCTACACCATACCCCTGGGACAGGCCCCTGTACAGCACACCACCCACCCAGCCACTCCATTGCCTCCCTCTCACAGAGAACCCCACCCATATGCTGCAGCCCTGCCTCACTGGCCTGGTCTGATCCTCCCTGAACAACATCACAGGGAGCTTAGACTAAGTACTGATTGTTCTGCAGGTGATGGTGATTTCCTTATTATGCTGATATTTGACTCCTTTTATATTTTTTCAGATGGAGATCTCAGGGGCTGGCCCATGGTAGGTCCTCTGTTGTGTTTGTTGATTGATGGCTTGATGTTTCTTCTCCTTCGCACTCCACTCACTCGCCCTCCCCAGTTTCTCATGACAGCTGTGGGGCAGGGGGATGGGGCTAAATTTACCTTTTCTGTCTTACAGTAGAACACTGCTTGGGTGTTGATTTTCCAAGCTGCCTTTTTTGGTCAGCCTGAACTGACTCCAATGTATCAAAAATGCCAATAATGCCTTGGCCCTCCTGGGTATAGAATTGGTTTTATCTGTGTATCATGTTTGTAATTTCTGTTGGATCATTTTTCTGTTAGTAATATATTTGAAGACTTAGCCAGGCGTGGGCTGGACCTGTCAGGATGAAGACCTAGTGCATAATCAAGCCCAAAGCTGCCCACGAAGGGAATGAGAACAGAGGTCTGGAGGGACTGAACTACCCCATTGAAAGTGCTAGAAGGAAAGTCAGGCCTGTAGGTAAAGCCCAGCACTCCACTTGTATAATAATCACAGGCCACATTTTAGTAATAGGAGCTGGATCAGCCATGGGGTCCCTGGGACAGGTAACACTTATAAATACATATGGAAAGTGTCTCAAGGCATCGTGCCAGCTGATAGCTAGAGACCTACTCTTTAGTGTCTAGATGGGGAATGCCAAGAGCTAAGAAGAACCCCATTCTAGGAGGGGCTAGGCTGACCTTCGTCCTCTTTCCCTCCCTTCCTCCCACCTTTGTTTCCTTCATCAAATAATCAATTAACACTCCAGTAAGTCTGCTGGGTCCTGGGACAATCTGGTGAACAGACAGATAAGACACTTTCTTGGAGCTTGGAGGTGAACAGACTAAAACTAATAAACAAATACATGAAACAATTACAAATTGTGAAAAGACCTAGGAAGGAAGCAAATGGTGCTAACAGAGGGCTGGGATGTGATCGGAGAACACAAATTAGAATGGGTGGTCAAGAGAGCCAAGACTTGAATGAGAGGCAGCCAGCCAGGTTCAGAAGACAGCAGACAGCAGTCCAAGCAGAAGAAATAGCATGTGCAAAGGTCCTGGCTTATTGAAGGAACTGAGGGGGTTGATGTGGCTGGATAATAGGTAGAGGGGAAAGAAACAAGTTACTGAAGAGGGGTTTAGCTGCAGGAACTGTATCAGTTAGCTTTTGCTGTAAAACAAACAACCCCCAAACTTAGTGCTTACAACAATAATGATTTATTGTTTCTAATGATTGTGTGGGTTTCTTCTGGTCTGGGCTTGCTTGGCTGGGGCTGGATGATCTGGAATGGCCTCACTTACATGTCTAGAGCCTCAGCAGGGATGGTGAGGGTGGTGGGGATGCTGGGCCTCTCTCTCCCAGGGTTTCTCATCCTTCTACAGGAAGCCCAGACTTGTTTACATGGTGGTGGGAGGATTCCCAGCAGCAAGAGTGGGCAAGCTCCATGGAGCAAGAGCTTTCTAAGCCTCTGTTTGGGTCACATTTGCTAGTGTTCTTTTGGCCAAAACAAATCACATGTCCAAGTTATGAAACAAAGGCCAGAAAAATCCACCTCTTGATGGCAGGAACTAAAAAATATTGAAGTCCCATTTTTTAACATAATCTCAGGAATGAAAACGGAAGCTCTGTTTGTTAATTGGGTACTAGGTCCAAGGTGGGGCTTCATTCAATTATTCCCCTCCTTCATTTCTTCCTCCTTCTTCTTTTTTTGAAAAAACTATCTATTACATTTCAGGCATTGTCTCAGATCTGCTGCTGAGTATGACGTGGGCCCTATTTTCATGATAGTGTGTGAGATACACAAACAAAGAGCCACTTGCAGTTCTGAGGGGCCAACTCTGCACTGGAGATGTGCCCAGGGTGTAATGATGAGAGACAAAAGAGGGTGCCAACAAGGGGGTCATAGAAGGAAGGTTCCTGGAGAAAGTGATGCCTGAGCTGAGTCCTGAAGAATAAGAAGGTGAGGAAGGGGCATTCTAGGAGCAGTAGGGGAACAAGGCAGACCTCTGACAGCAGACAGCAACAGCTGGATGTCAAGCCTGGAAATGTGGGGCTGAAACTTTGCCAACCCTCCTGCTTCAAGCCATGATGCTGTGAGCTGGGCTTGAATACACAGTGGTAGTGGCAATCAGAATCCAGGGACCCTGGGGGGGTGCAGTGGCTCACCTGTAATCCTAGCACTCTGGGAGGCTAAGGTAGAAAGATCACTTGAGGTCAGGAGTTTGAGACCAGCCTAAGCAAGAGTGAGACCCCATCTCTACTAAAAATAGGAAAAATTATCTGGGCGTGGTGGTGCTCATCTGTAGTCCCAGCTACTCGGGAGGCTGAGGCAGGAGAATCACTTGAGCCCTGGGGTTTGAGGTTGCAGTGAGCAAGGCTGATGCCATAGCACTCTAGCCTGGGCAACAGAGTGAGACTCTGTCTCCAAAAAAAAAAAAAAAAAAAAGAATCCAGGGACCCTAGCAGCAGGGAGGGGGCTGGCTCTAGCAGTGGCTGCAGACAATCCTGGTATCTGCATCTGCACCCTACACCCAAGGCTCTCTGCAGCTTGTGCCACCAGGACTCTCCCTCACAATGAGGACTCCTGTGTCTTATAGTCGATGCTGGCTGATGGCCTTAGCAAAACCCCGGGACCTCTTTACTGGAAATACTTTCCTGTTCCCTCACACTGATTGTGTCCTGAAGGGGCAACTGGGTGAGAGTGGACCATTGACTGCATTCTCCATGCGTGGGGGACACAGCTGGGGCAAAAGAAAGAATCTCAAGAAATGTGTATATTTATCCTGGCCTGGCCTGGCCTTAAGACACAGCCACCAATCCATCAAAAATGAACTTGAGTTTGGATAACATTAGTGTTTAAGGTGATGCTCTTCTCTTGTATTGATTCTCTGTGGGTTGAAATGGAAACAATTTTAGAAATGTAGTCTTAGGTTTCCTTAATCTGCGTGGCTCAGGGAGGAAAAGGCTGTTGTCACTCGTACTAATAACCACAAGGAACACGGTTCTAAAGTGCTTAGCTGGAAAATGAATTCCAGAAGCCAGCCCTGGTCGTGACTCTCGGGAATTTGTTTCCTAAAAATTCAGCCTTTTTCTTTCTTGCAAGAGAGTCATCTTAGAGGGCACGACCATTTGGGAAAGAGGAACTAACATGCAGGATCGAGGATTCCCAGGGAAGGAGGATCCAGCATGGGGAAGGGTCCTAATCGCCAATGTTGGGGTGAGGGGAGGAGCTGCTTGTGTAGCTGAGTTTGGAAGCCCAAGGGAGCCCTCAGCCTCTGACCATTCAAAACCAATATCTGCTTGAAGTTCCATTATGAGATACCCTTTAGATCAAAGCATTGACGGTACCTCTTCAAATGTGTATGAAGTTTGGTTGTCTTAGTATGAAATATGCATCATTAGCGTTAGTACCCTCTCAGGGCCTGGAGGTGAGCACCCAGTTGGGTGGAGAGCAGAGAAGGAGTAAGGTCTGTAGCCTGGGGCAGTGCAGGAGGAGAGACCAGGGTGGAGTCAGCAAGGGACAGCAAGAGCTCATGGGATATCTGAGTTTGGTGTCTAAAAGCCAGCGGTGAGGCTGGCCAGCTCCAAAAGGGAGCTCTGGTCCTGCTCAAGAATGTCATTTTGTTTTTAATTTGAGCTGAGCTTCCTAAAGACACAACATTTGAGGCCCGTGTCCCAACCATTTCACTCAAAGACAGAAAGGCTGTAAGGTCAAAATCGCTTTTGCATTTACAGATCCTGAGGAGGAATGAGAATGAGCAGAACCTGAATGAGAATGGAAGTCAATAGCCTTCTTCTCTCAGCCTTCTAGGTGGCCTGTTAGCCTCTGGCAATTAATAGAGCCCTCCTGTGTATTCACATAACTATGGGCTCTATTTGCATACAGTGTGGGCACTGTTTGCAGGGTCCCCTGGAGGAGCAATCTTTCCTGTGGCCTTTTTCCTGTTTGTCACTTGAGGTTTGTCACTTCACACCTCTCCTCACCAGCCCACTTATCCTGACCCAGATCTGGGGGAGCAGAGCGTGGGAGGAGGCTGGAGGGTGAGTATAGATGGCCCTGTCTTCTGGCCACTGAAAAGGGTCTGAGTCCTGCCTCCTCCAGGGAGAGACTGTCCCCTTCATCCCCTAGGCCTCTAATAGCCCTTGCCCACAGCCCTGCCCCTCCTGAGTAACCCCTTTGTTTTCACCACAAGTCATCTGCTTCTGACAGTAATGATCTACATCTCCCTCAGCAGCTTGCATTTGGGCAAGCCTGTGTCATGACAAGAAGACTCAACCCCACAGTAATGTATCAAAGAGATGAGGACCTGAGGATGTGCCTAAACATGGCCTCCCCGAATCTCTGCCAGGAGGCCAGAGCTCTGAAGAGTGGGCTTTGCTTCCATATTGTTTAGGCTCTTTAAGGTGACAGTGCAGATACTCAGTTCACATCAAGTGTTGGGTTTATATCCACTGAGTCCACACCAGGCACAGACTGGACCTCCCAAGACCAGGAACTCAGAAGAGCAGGGCCATGCAGAGCCTGTGAGGGAGCTGGGGCCTGAGAGGCTTACAGAATTCAGGACAACTCTAGTACCTGGGTTATTTTGGTGCCCCTTTAGAAGCAGGAGCTCACAGTCTTTGGTTCATTCCATTAGTGGCCAGCCATCTCCACTACTATTCTACCTTGTTTAAGAACTTCTGTCTACTTGCAGCTTTTGCTCATTTGGGCAAACCCCAAGACTAAAGGCCTTTGCACATCGACTACTTTTGGTGTGAATTCTGTGGTCCCATTACCAGCTGGCTCACTTTCTCCCCATAAAAAATTTCCAATAGAGAAAATGTGATGTGTGCAGCTGGTCACCATTGTCTCTATTGGTCACAATGTGGGTACCCACCCCTTCAAAGGCTGGTGGCTAACATACAGATTTTTTTTTTTTTTGAGTTAAGTGTCCACCTTGGATCTGATCTGATCAGCTGTGGCAGAGGGTGGGAGCACCCATGTGGGAAGACCCCTTGGAAGGGATAGGGGGCACGGCAGGCATCCGAAACCTTAGCCTGACTCATAGGCATGGCTGTCCAAAGGGACAGCAACTTTGATAGTGGTTACAGTCAGTGGTCATCTACTTACTGTGCTGAGAAAAACCTAGCTGGTCTCTGCATCTAACACTGTAGTAGTCTGTTGGTTTATCTATCTGTCCTATTGGCTGAGGGCTTCTGATGTCCAGTGCAATGCTCAGCACATCCTCAATGCCCAATAATGATTTGTGGAATAAATAAGTGCATGCTGCCTAGACTGTCATGAAAATGTATCCTTTCTACTAGAGTATAACCATATTTAGCATGGGATCCCTATGTAAAGAAATCTACAATAGTTAAAGACCAGGCATACAGTTGGAGGTTATTAAATGCTTACTGATTTACTGCTTGGTAATAAACAGGGAAGTATAAAGAGATATTAGAGGGTACAGTCTGCCAGTCCTCCTAATGGGAACTTTTGGAGGACTTTGGGTCAGCTTGGCCAGTAATAATGACATATATTTATAAATTAGACCTTTGAGTGAGGAAACCGGGCAGGTGTGATAAGAAACAAACGACCCAAAATAAAATCTTATTCTAGGAACCTCATGAGCAGAGAGCATGGACTTGCTTCACTATAAGGGAAAAAAATGATTCTCTTAAACCTCATTAACTCAAACTCTACTAATTTAGAGTGAGCAATCACTCAGACCCACAGAGCTGAGTTTTGCTTTTGCACTTTGAAAAATGTATCTATAAAGTCAGTGAGCAGTGTCAGAAGGGAAGCAGGGGTGGGGGATCCAGCTGGCTGCTGACTGCCAAGCATAGGCCCAGTACCCATGCTCAGGAGGCCCTCCCTGACTGCTTCTCATCCCTGTCAAGACCCAAGGTCCCTTCTATGCATGTGCCTCTCCATTGTGACCCGGAGCAAAATGCCTAGTAAACATCCCATAGGAGATGGGAACCTCTCGAGGATGATAACTCAGTCTCTTTTCTCTGTACTCCTAGCTCAAAGCCTGCATAAATAAATCTTTGTCCAATGAATACATATAGCAAAGCTTCCACAGAAACAGTCTTACGTAAAAATCAGTACTGTGTTCATTACACACAGATATTATCCTAGGAATAAGATTGTATAGTTTTTAGACACATCCTGAACAAATTGTTCTCCCAGACCTACTATTACCACTGTAGAGTAAATGTTGAAAAGGCAACTTGATAATAAGATTAAAGCGAATCACTTTCGAGTAGTTCCTTTATTGGTATTTGTGAGTTTGATGTTATGTTTCACCTTCTCACAAAGGTACCTATCCCTTTCCTCACTCTGAGATCATAGGTTATGAAGAAGAAAATGAGTGAGTGAGTGAATGAATGAATGAATGAATGCTGTACAGTTTGCTTCATTATGATTCTGGTCCTCCTTTTCATGCTGTAACCAGGTTGCAGCCAGGTGGGACTGGGTGTAGAGATGGAAGCTACAATGGGACGTGGTAGGCTGGACAGGACTGGCTGGAGCTGGGGCCCAGCTGGAGGGAAAGGCAGCCCTGGATGGGCAAACCTAGGGCAGGAGGAGGGGAAAGCTCAGCTTTGCAGGAGAGACTTGTATGGTGAGTGCTGAGGAGCACTCACTGATGGTGCTGATGGTGCCCTGGCAAATAGTCATCCTCTGAAAAGTCCTAGAAGGGACACACAGTGTAAAAAGAGGAGACATATCAAGGGTTGGCAACTGAGGACCTGGCCAGCAGGTGGCATCCTAGGAACACTGGCAGGTCCTGGGGTCCCGGCCTTAGATGCATAAAGCTGCTGCAGTTCAAGGCTAGATGAAAAGGAACAATATGGATCCCCAACGCTGGAGGGCACAGAGAACAGAGCATGTCTTTAGGTACAAAGAAAAGGGCAGATAAGTTTGCAGAAATTGAGGCAGGTATTATTTGGTCAAAGGAATAAGACAGTAGCCCAGTTACTATTACTGGCACATGAAGCCAAAGCCAGACTGGGGCAGACGTGACTTAAAACTGGGTCCTCTGGGGAACAACCTACATTTCTTTCAATTCACTTTGCTATTAACACGCCTCTAGAAAAAGGATGGGTGTGGGAAGAGGTCTCTCTGAAGTTAGAAGGTAGCACAGGATTCCTGGGTGCCACATGTGGGATGGTGCCAGCATTGGTGGACTAGTTAATTTGGGACCAACTCTTCCACTGAGGACTAGAAAAGCTGAATGATAGCAAGCTGCCTGAAGGTACTGGACATCTAACAAAGTAGTAAGGAATTGCTCAGAAGATCAAAATATAGATATGTAAGCTCTGGTAAATCACCCTCAACTTGGATTGGGACTCTGAACAGCTATGCCCTAAACAGGTGCATCAGAAGTAAAACAACCCTCTTGAGACCCCAGCCTAGCTTGAGTTACTAGATGGCCCAGAAATTCCCATTACCTGAAACTGGATTAATGTAATCCAAGATTGTTATTGTTCTCAGATGTATGGCAAAAGCAAATAAAAATCACCTCTGGTAGAAGATAATGCCATTCTATGTCTCAAATTATTTCTATAAATAATTTTTCAAGTACATTGTCTGGCATACAGTCAAAGATAACTAGACGTATAAGGAAACAAAGCAAACATTGACAAGAACTTGCCCAAAGGAAGACCCACAGAATCTCCAGGTATTTAAAATATTAGGCACAAATTTTAAGATAATTATATGCATTATTTTCAAGCAATTAAAAACAAGATGGAAATTTCAGCAGAGAACAAGAAACTATAAAACTATAAAACTATAGACTTGATATATCAGACTTGGTTACATAAAAATTATAGAAATAAAAACACATAAAATGGCTTACTTAAAGACTAGATATAGCTGAAAAGAGAATTAGTTAACTGAAATACAAGTCAGAAGAAAATATTCAGAATGAAACCCAGTCATATGAAAGGTAGAAAAAACAGAAAAGAGGATAAGAAACATAAAAAGAAATAGTGATATGTTCTATCATGTGTTTAACTGAAATTCTAGAAATAGAAGAGAGAGAATGGAGCAGAAGGAATATTGAAGAAATAATATAGGAGAAATTTCTAACAATGTTAAAAAACATTAAGCCAAAATTTAAAACTGCTATAAACCATGAGCAAAAAGATTAAAACCCCACATAGTCTATTATTTTAAAATTGCAGAATACTGAAGACAAAAGAAACTATAAAAAGCAGTCATAGATGAAAGATAGTTTGCCTTCAAAATGCAACAATTAGTCTGATGGGTACGTTTTCAATAGAAAAAAAATGAAGAAAAGCCAAAAGAAAATAAAATGATACTTTTAATGTGTTAAAGAATAACTGTCAATCTAGAATTTTGTCTCCTGAGGAAATATCACTTAGGAACGAAGGTAAAATAAAGACATTTTTAGATAAACAAAAGAAATTTGTCATCAGCAATCTTACACTAAATGAAAAGCTAAGGACATTCTTCAGGCAGAAGAAAAATGAGCTCACATGAAAGAATGAGGATGCAGGAAGGAATGAAGAGTAAATATAGAATTAAATCTAATTGACTATTGATTTTATAAAATAATATTGCTTTGTGTGAGGTTTAAAGTTAATCTAAAATTAAATAAAAATTGTTATATATATTAGGAGAAAGAGAAATAAAATTATAATTCTTTGTTGTCTTTTTCTTACCCAGAAAATTTCCAATTAACATTAGACTTTGATAAACTAAACATGCAAAATTTACTTTCTAGTTTAATAACTAAGAGGATAGAAAAATAAATACTAACAAACTAATATATGACTATCCCCTAAAAAAATTAAACTATCCGAAAAAGAAAAGAGAGAAAATGCAACATAGAATAAGAAAGACAAGGGATAAGAAAATAGTAAAGTGATAGATTTAAACACACAGGTATCAATAATTGTATTAAATATAAATGCACTAAATACTCCAACTAAAAGAGAAAGATTGTCAGACTGGGTTAAAACTCCCAATTATATTTGTTTTTTGAGATACACAAAACTGAAAATTAAAAGTAAAGACATAGAAAAAGATATACTACATTAAGATGAGAAAAAGTAGGGTTAAAGGCAAAAACATTACTAGAGATAGAATTTCTTAGTGATTAAAGGTTTGACATACTCGGAAGAAATAACAATTCTAAATTTAAATGCCCCTAAAATGTGACCTAAAATGGAGTAAAAACTGACATACCTGAAAGGAAATGTAAGCAAATCTATTCTCATAATATGTATTTTTAGCTTACCTCTCCCATTTACTGAGGAACAAACAGAAAGAAAAATGAGTGGGGATATAAAAGATGTTTTTAAATATATGAAACAACATTTACCCCCCAAAATGTGAATGTGTGTGTGTGTGTGTGTGTGTGTAGCACATTGTACTTGACAATTACAGAATGTATATTATTTTCAAGTACTCAGAAGCATTGAAAAAATTTGACCACATTCTACACCATAGCACAAATCTCAAAATGTCAAAGTATGGAATCATACAGACTATATTCTTTGATAAAAACACAAATGATCCAGATAAATAAAATGATAACTAGAAAAGTCTTCATTTGTTTGGACATTAAGAAATGTACTTCTAGAAACCCATTGGTCAAAGAAGTCAGAAAACATAATAGAAAAATTTGAAATTAGATTATTCATAAACATAAAACACACCAAAAGTTGTGAAGTGCTGCAAAAGAATTATTTATTGAGGAAACTTTATGCTTATAAATGCACATATAAAAAAGAAATGCTGAAAATTAATATAAACATTCATTTTATTTTTTTAATTTATTTTTATAAGCATCCATTTTAAAAGTTAGAAACAAAACTTCAACATAAACACAAAGAAGGTAAAAGGAATAAGGTAATAAAGATAAAACAAAATACAAAACTAAAAACAAGCATAAAAAACAAAGGATCATTGAATCTAAAAAAGTCAGTTTTTGAAAAGAATAAAATAATTGATAAACTCCTGGTGGGATTAATCATGAAAAAAGAGAAAGGGCACAAATAATGAAAAAGGTAATATCATTATGGATCCTAGAAACATAAAAAACAAAAAAGAGTGTATATTATAAATAACTGTATGGAATAAATTTGAAAATTTAATTGAAATAGATAAATTTTTAGAAAAAGACATTTATTAAATGTAACACATAAGGAATTGAAAATCTGAATTGTTCTATAGCTAATAAAGGAATTTAATTTGTAATTTCCCCCAAAGGAAAATTTTGGAAACAAAAGATTTCACCAGCAAATTTTATCAAACACATAAGAAAGAAATAATACCAGTTTTAACCAAATTCTTCTGTAGAAGAACAAAAGAAAAAAAAAAAACCTCAGGAAATATTTTCTAACATGTTTATGAGGCCACCATAAACTTTATAATAAAACCTGTGGAAAAAAAAGAAAAATTACAGGTCAATGCCTCCTCTGAACATTTAGACAAAATTCCTAAATAAGATATTAGCAAACCAAATCCAGCAATATATGGGAAAGTAATTTGTCACCTCCGATGTGGGTTTATTTTGTGAATACAGAATTGGTTTAATATTTGAAAATCAATTATTAATAATACATTTTACCACATTAGCAGAATACACTAGAAAAAATATTTGATTATTTCAATAGGTACAAGAAAAAATATTTGATAAAGTCATGATTAAAAAACTTTAGCAAATTAGAAATAGATATAAACTTTCTTGTAATAAAGGCGAAATATTTCTGGTAAAGGATGTCTACAAAAACTCTACCTTAAATAACACTTTTGAAGAAATGTTGGCAGATTTTTTTCTTGAGCTCATGACCAAGACCAAGGTGCCCACTATAATCATTTCTATTCAACATTATATTGGATATTCCAGCCCATGTAGCAAGAAAAGTAAAAAAAAAAAATATTATTTCTTTTTCTCCTCCTTCCCATCTCTTCTTCCTTCTTCTTTTTCTTGAGCATCATCTAGGTCTACACATTCTACAACTATTTTATGTAAAAACAAAATAAATATCTTTCCCCCCAAGTTTTTTCTTTTTTACTATTTTATTCTCCAAAGACAAGTATTATGAAAGACATGTAAAGAAAAAAGAACTGACTGGAATGGTTGGTCAGCTCAGGGCTTGTCTGTAGTACCTTACATACCCCATTAGTCTCTGTAACTGTTGGGGGCAGGAGGAAGAACACTGTTTGGGGTTTGGAGCTCTGAAGGCAGTGAATAAACTCTGGCTGAGATATTTAAAACATCCCTTATTCGTGGTGATATAGATGGTCTGAATTCTTCCTGGAGTGAGGAATATTACCTACCTGCTTGTAGACGTAAGCAGGCGTGGTAATGGTGTCTGGTCCCTCTGTGAGAATGAGTTCATTGGCATTCTCCTCCCTACTGCTCTCTCTGAGTTCAGGGAGAAGTGAAGTATGGAATTGCCTCTGTGTCAGGAAACAGGGAAGAAACCAGGGAAGGCTGATGAATTGTCAGACTTTGTTGCATGTCTGGCTCAGTGAAGGAGGGGAGAAGGTTGGGTGGAATCATCCTGCTCCTAGACTAGCCCAAGGAAGGTTCTCCAAAGCTGCAAGGAGTCCCATGAGATAAAAGTCCACCACAAAGGAGTCCTTTGTTTCCCAGGAATCTTCCTTAGGATCCTGCCACATTTAGTCACTTTGAGGCGCAGCTTGTGGGAGCTGTTGACTCAGGGTAACAACTGAGATGGATTTAAAATCTTAGCAGTTGGGGCTCTCAGTCGTTTATGCTCCCTGTAAGTCTCTTTCCTTGGTGTGGCCACATTTTCATGGCTGCTGTAGCAAGGAAAGAGAGGAGAGATGGGATTCTGAGGACAGTTCCCAATGCTTTCCCCAGGTGGGAACTTTGAATGTTGGCTGACTTCCTCCTGTGCCTTTGAGAAAGCACCCTGGGGCATGGAGACAACCCAGTCACTAAAGCAGAAACCCAGTGACTTCAGCTGCCCATATCCTTCCAGCCTCCCTGAGGTTCCTGCTTTTGGGGACACCCTTAGCCATCTCAGGAGCCAAGCTCTGGCAGCAGGGGGAGAGGCTCTCAAAGGTAGAGTGAAGAACCTGCTCTTTCTTTGTTACCTGTACCTGCTGAGGTAGGTTCCAGCTGTCTGCAGGTACCAGGAGGTTCCAGCTGTCTGCAGGATAAGGCCACAGTTACCTACTAATTGGATTTTAACAAACTTTTAAAAAAAAGTGGTGTGGCATGAGCCACAGGTGCCTGGGTTAGAAGCCATCAGTCTGGGCTGTAAGCCTGCTCTGCTACTTACTAATGGGGTGACCTTGAACAAGACATTTAATCTTCCCAAGTCCCTATTTCCCATTTGTAAAACCAATCCCTGTCTATGTTAACGGGCTTGTGTGAGGATCCAAAGAGAAAACACTTGTGAAAGTCCCCCAAACACGACAGTTAATGGATGTTGGTTATTATCATTATTTCTGGCCTCTTTGGTACACACAGTACCTTTTCCATTCTCTCAATTCCTAAAGCCCTTAATGCTTGTATCATTAATTTTTACCTACCTCTACCGTCTGTTATTATCTCTTAATTTCTTCATGCGTTTGTAGGAGCTTCTTAATTAGATCATAAACTCACTGTGGCAAGGGCCTTGTTGTAGACATTCACTCAGAACACTGTGGGTGCATATTAGGTGCTCAAAAATGGTTTCAATGATTGATTTCCATATTCACGCAGACCAATATAATTCCAAAGAGTTCCCAGAGAAAATGGATCTTGGGGTTGACAGTGACTGACGCGGGGAAGTAAAGACAGGTAATGTTTGAGGGACAAATGCCTGCTGAAGGCGATGATGTAAGATCGTGGCAGGCTTTGGTTTCTTTTTTACGTTTTACTCTTCTGGTTGTTTAATTTCCCTAGAACATTCTACCAGGTTTTGAAGTCATTTATCACTCTGATGCTTTGTGAGAAAATCAGATGAAACAAAACCAAAAGAGAAAATATCCGTCCAACAGCTGGACAGCTGAGTTATTTTTAGGGACAAGAAAAGAAGCCAGTGTTTGGGATTCAGCAAAATATCCCACTCTGTTTGGAGCTGACCAGCCCTTGGAAATGCACGGGTCTAAGCATTTTCTCTGCTGTAACTCTCCAGCACGTGTGTGTTTGGAGGGAAACTTAACCCATCTGTTTATGATTCATTGATATTGAACTCATCATAAAAGCTGTTGACATGGCCAAGGTCACCGTGAGTTTTTAGGAAATCCCAACATTGCATTGAGTTCTTTTTGGTATCTTTTTGGTTCTTGAGTTTTGTCTTCACTGGGAACCCAGGGAGAGTGGAGAATGCCTGTATGAATGCTCTGCTTTTCCCTCAAGGAGTCTCAGTGGCTTCCAGGGTCTGACCATTTTGAAAACGAACAAAGTAAAAGGAACCTGCAAGGTCTCAGATCTCCTGTCTTTGCTCCTAGCAGAGCCCTAGGAATGGCCCAGGATAGGGAGAAAGTACTTCAAAGGCAGTTTGGCTAATAAACTAATTGTCAGACAAAGAGAGTTTTGATTTACACACAGTGACCTTGAGCAAAAGCAGTTCCTTTTTTGTTTTTCAATTCCCCAAAATGTGGTAGGAAAATGATATTGCAATTTTTGATCCATCTCCTAGAGATGGCTTGTGTGGTTGACGTGTGGTTTGTGACTTTAGGAAATAAAAATCTCATGGTAAGAAATTATTGTTTTCCAGATACAAATGGCAGTCTTGGTCCTTTTGGTAGTATGTGCTGTGGGTATCTTGTCTCCAGCACTGAATCATCCATCCTCATTACTTCTTAGTCTCGGTGAGGGGTCTAGCTTGGGTGTGTATCCCAACTCCTGAGTGATGCTAACTGATGCACAAAGACAGTGGGTTTTTCATAGCTGAGTCCCCCAGCCTCTCCACTCAGTATATACACTTGGGAGGGCATGAAAGGAGATTTGTGTTTCTGCCACATATGCATAGCTAATACCTCACTGGAGGAAAGAAACATGTACACTCTCCCTAGAATCAAAACTAAAAAGGAACTTGGGAACTCATGACTCTCCTCTTTATTTTAAATATGGGGAAACTTGGGCTGCAAGAGGTAAGATAATGTGTCTAGCATTGACTGGATGGTGATTTTGTGCCAGTCCTGGGCTGAGTGCAATTATGTCTTGCAGCATTGGATGGAAGATATTATTATCCCCATTTTGCAGATGAAGCAACTGCCCTGCAAAAGAGGCTGATAGCTGGCCCAAAGTCACTCAGTGAGCATGTTGTCAACTAGAATTTGAATTCAGCTGTGCTCTACTTCAAAGTTCAACTGACCCACAGAGCTGTCTAGTGAGGGATGAGATCATGAAGTCCTGGACCTCTCAGCTAAAGAATGTCTCAAAAGGTAGACATTGGGTTGTACCTCCAGCATGCATACACTCTCCTCTACAGCACTTCCCACTGTCTCGTAGATCCATCAACCAGTTGGCTGCCTGGGGACGAGACCATGCTGCTGAGGCAGAGGAGGTGATGACATCTACAACAGGGGAAGGGGAGCTGACCTCCCATCTCAGGGCACTGTGCAGGGGTGGGACTTGTGAGTGGACTCTGAAGACTCGGACATGCCCACCATGAGAGAATGAGTGAGCTAAGGCTTAGAAGCCAACAGACAGCAATGGCCAGTGAATTCAAGGAAGGAACAACAGCACCGTTGTCTGTAAAAGACACTTGTTACTTTCCATCTTCATATCTACCCTTTTTTGCACTAAAGGGAGGGAGTAGGAGATGTCCTACAAGTAACCAAGCTCCCTCTCTCATCTCTTTGTCCTTTGGGCCATGAGTTGGCCAGTGTTGGGAGAAGGGAGGAGATGGTACTTATATGTATGTGTACGATGGAGTTATAAACAAGGCTAAGCTCACTGGTACCTTTCAATAATTGGAAGTGATTGGTTAGCAATGAAATATGCTTGGGTTGTGATTAAGGATGGGAAAAGGGATTTAGGCCTGTTTGAAAACAGGGATGGGGAAAAAGTATATCATTTCGTGCCTGTGCTCGGTGAGATCTGGCTGTTGAATGGGTTGATCGTCTTCCTCTCTTTCTATCCATCTATCATATGGAGGGAATATGAAAATTAAACGTGTCCTCAGACAAGATTCTTCTCTTCCTCCTCTCTCCTTGGGCACATTTTGCTTGTGTCTGAACTCCCTGGTTTCGGCCAGAAGAAAAATCCCAAGTCATTGTCAGGTTGGTTATTCTTCCCAGATGAGCTACTCGGCACCAGAATGGCCAGACGTAGGGGGAGAGAGAGTAAGAAAGAGAGAGAGAAGAAGAGAGAGAGATGACATTCATGAATGCCAGGGAGAGAAAGGGACAGGGTGTGAGGGACAGTGGGATGGGAAATGTAGCAGAGGGAAGAGAAGGGGGAAAGAGAAGAAAGAGGGGAAGGCAGTCGGGGAGCAAGGAGGAGGGAAGGAGAAGGGTAGAGTGAAAGGGTGAGAAGGGGTTTGGGGTCAGAGCCAGAGCAGCTTCCTGCCAGGCCTGCTGTCCAGCCGGCTGCAGGAACATCTGCTTCCTGGTGGGGGTGTTTCCAAATGGAGCTGCCTCTTCACAGACTTCTTCCCCACACATTTGCGTGCCTGCCCAGTTAAGCCCCTCCCAAAGTGCTTGCTTTCCTCTTACTAATCAGCCACTTGTGCCCAAACAGCTAACTCAGCTCTGGACATGGTCAACCCTGGGTTCAGCCAGGGGAAGAAGCATTTGCTGTTGGGCATCATGACTCCAGGCTCGGGAGGAGCAGACTGGCTGTGCCAGCACGCCCTGACCTCTTCTTGAATAACTCTGGGGTTATGAAATGAGCACAGAAGTGGAAGTCAGGGTCTGGGGGACAGAGTCCCTGTGTGGTCTTGGCCAGCTCTGAGTCTTCTCTGAGTGTCAACCCATCATCTGTAGAATAAGGAGCCGAAGCCCCTTCCCTATGACTTGGGGAGAAATGCTATTTTATGCAATCTTATTTTAGTATTCTTGCTTATCTGATTGCTAAGTTTGGAAAGAGGGTGTTCAGATGGAAGATGGAAGCTGATGGCATCTTTCTGCAGCATCTCAGGCCTATGGTGGGGTCCTGCCGGAGGAGTCCCTGAATCATGCCCATCCTGGAGGAGTCTGCCAGATGGTTTCGGGTGTCAGAGCCGACCTCCAGCCCTGAGGAGGAGGAAGAGCATGTCCTGCAGGCCCCTTGGGCTACTATGGTGTCCTCAGTCTCCTTTAGAGTTCCATCCCCAGGTATATCACCCCTGGGCAACTGCCCCACTGCCTCTCAGCTGACAGATAATCCCTGAGAAGTTGCCACATGACCTGGGTGGTTCTAACTGCTAATTAGATGAAAAGGGGCTCTTGTTCAGCTCTTCCTTACAAAATCTCAGTTGGAAGGCCACCCTGCCCTTTCCCTAGATGGCTCATCTCCTGGTCCTTCCTTTCCTTCTTCTGCTTCCTTCTCTTCCCTGACACTCACAGCTCCTGAGGGTGATGTCCTCAGGGACTAGACTCCAGGGCGGCCAGGCCAGGCTGGGCCACCACCCACCGCCTTACTTCTGTGGGAATGGAAGGACCATCAGCTCCATGCTGAGGACAGTAGGCAGAGATAAAGGCTTGGAGGGTAGGGGAAGCGTGGGGGGCAGGCCAGATAGGCCTCAGCTCCTGTTGTTAGATCCGTTCCTAGAAGCGCCCCTGTGATTTACCTTCTAGGGCTATGGCCACAGCCAAACTGCTAGTGACGTCATCCTAGGAACCCAGGCAGCTCTTGTAGGAGCCCTCCCTCCCTCAGGCCCCCTATTCCCACCTGCCCTGCCAAGACCCTCTCCGAGGGGCAAGTGACTGGGTGGGGATACAGTGTGGCCCCTCCCTGAAGCCTTGCATGTGTATGGGGATCTGACCTAAAGAGATGAAGGGACCCTCCTGGAATTTCAGGCCTCCTTCTGTGGCCCCAACAGCAGGCTCCAACAGCAGGCCTGTTGGAATTACCCATTTTTAAGTTCTGACTTGGCCTCTCCCAAACCCCTCACTGATCCAGGGGGTTTATGTGTCCTCAGGTGAGCAGTGGGATTCAGAGACCTGGGAAGGTGTGTCTCAATGTTGAAGAAGCTCCCCAGGAGATCCTGGAGCAGGGATCAAGCTGTGAGATTTGCTACCCCATGGTAATCAGATGCCACAGATATATTTATATGAGTTCATGGACTATAAATCCCGAAGGCAGGAATGAGGTTACCATTTGTTGAACATCTACTATGCGCCACTGGATAATTCACCTACCCCTCACAGCAATCCTACCAGGTAAGCATCATTACTCCCCTTTCACAGGTGAGGATGCTGGGGCTCAGAAAGATTAGGAAAATGGCCTAAGGTCTCACAACACAAATGGCAGAGCTGACACTTTAACCTAGATGAGGGGAACTTGGCGTATTTGGATCTTGGCTGCCCTGGGGGGTGAGATGGGAGGGGACACCTGGACATTGACCTTCCTCTTCTCCCAAGGGGCTCCCCATTCCTTCCAAGTCTAATTCTTATGACTTTTCAAAGCCAGCTCCAGACTCAGTCCCTCTGGGAAGGTCACTTGCTCCTCCTTCTCCCACCCTCTCATCTCCACGGGCCATCCTGAGTTAGGTACTGCAGCGTGTGCAGGAAGAACCAAGTAAGTCAATTCTCCATGTAGGACTCTTTCCTCTCTGGGGCTCCTGGCTAGCCCAGACAGGGCCTTTCCCAGTCTTACTCTCTCTCTGACACTCTTACCATGGTCCGTGCTAATAAAGTAACTGGGTGACTGGTGTAGCTAAGCCACAGGAACTTTTTCTGGGCAGCCATTTGCCCAGCTCTGACTGAACTGGCTTTGTCTGAAGACAGGGAGGGCTTGGCTGGATCCTTATTGAGGACAGCAGAATGAAGAGGAATGGCCGGTCACCCACGTGGCCCTCATACTGCCACAGACAGAGGCCACAGCTCCCTCCATTCAACTACCCCTAAAATCATGTGACCGCTTTGTCCCTAGATTGTCCTCTCCCTGTCCAGACTGGATGCCCTTGAGTATATATTTCACTCCTCTTACTTCTCTCAAAGAGCTCACTGCTTGGCCTGTGCTCAGTGAACATGTGGTGCCAGAGTGACTAAAAGCTGGGACACGTCTGATGTGGATGGAGTTGAGAGGTCCCCATGGCCCAGCTCCTGCCCATGATTAGCCCCTTTCTTCATGCTGCCCTAAAATCCTGACTTGGTTAATTAAGACACAATAAGGAGTCTGGGGAACTGGCATCTTCTGTTTGCAAGCAACACTCCATTTTATCCTGCCCTCGTTCCTCTGCTCACAGCCCCACAAGCCCAAGCGTCTGTCCATCCTTTCCAGGTGTTGCCTTTCCACCTCTAAGGAGGAAAATTTAGATGTATGGGTTTTGGCAAAGGTTTAAAACCGGCAATAAATAACAAAATATTCAACATACCGTTCTGCATATTTTATAACTCAGTCTAATAAAGAAATAATCCAAGATGGCACCTGCTAAGAAAACTTAGTTTATTGAAATATGACTGTAATATAGAAAAGATGGCTAATGCACTAGGCTTCCTGATATTAATGCTCTATACTTCAGCCGGTGTGTTTAAAATAAGTCTCTCATGTATTTTATTTTATTTTATTGGAAGCCATATCATTAGCTTTTAAAGACATTGTGGGTGAGAGAGAGAAGAAAAGAGATTTGGACTATTTAAAAAAAAACAAAACAAGCCTCAGCAACTCAACCTGCCTTTTTCTACAAATGAAACAAACCAAAAGAAAAAAAAAAAGGTTTTTTTTATACACTTTTTTTTCCGGCTGGGATATTAGGACAGTATATTAAATTCCCCCAAAAGGAGGCCCTAGAACTATTTACATAATAATGTCTCCACTGTGGTTGTGACAGATGGGCTTCACTGACGCAGACATACTGTTAGGGGCTTAGCAATAGATTAAAAAAAACCACCACAATACTGTGTAACATAATAAAAGTGTATTGTAATGTACATCATAACTTGTGGCCAAGGTTAAATTTGCAGTCAGAGTATGAAAGTCGTATTCCATTATACAAAATAGATGTTACACAGAAAAGCATTAAAGATGAGTTGACTCAACCATTTATTTTTAGTTTATATTTTATTCTATTTTCCTTGGCCCTATTTATGCAACATATTTTTAATCATATGAAATGACATCGTTATGTGCCCCTGACCCCCACCTCAGAGTGAGGGGCAGCCTGAGATCTTCAGACTTTCATCGCTTTGTGGATTTATGTTTCAGGGGGCTTGGAGGCGTTGCTCTATTGGAGAATGGCTGTTTGTGTGTTTCTGTTTTTGCTTCATTCAAAGTTTCCTGCAAGAGCTGAGGCTGGCAGTGGCCTCTGAGGGTGGCCCCCTTTGGTTTATGTGGAATCTCTGGAGACAAGCTGTAGTCTCAGGGACTTTCCCCACCCCATTAAGAGGTGACAAAGACACGAGAGCAGAGGCTGATATGAGCAATCCCATGGAAGATGCACTGTGACCAGAAGGTGACCATGTTGTCCTTGTCCAGGACCTGACCACTGACTTCAGTTCAATGGTCCTAGTGCCCTGAATTCACCCTAAGTCCACCAGCATGCTCGCCAAGTATTAAAGGGGAAATAGTGTCCTCTTTAGGTCAGCGTGCTGAAATAATGTCTAGACCCTTAAGGCAAAGATGAATTTGGAGGCATACTTGAGACCCTAGGCAGAAGTTGCCTTTCATAAATACATTCTTTTTCCAGTGCCAGCTTGGGAACTTTGGGTTATACTCTAAGGCAGGTGGCTTTTCCTTGCAAGGATCCAATCAATGAAGGCCCCAGATTCTACTCTAATCAAATGACATTAACCTTGATTTAAAAAGTCTTTAATTCTGAGATATTTTGTTTTGGTCAAAGCCAGCAACCTCTTAAAAGACACTGGAGAGTCTGTAGAAAGCACAGCCTCTCAGCGTTTCACAACAGCTTGGGGAGTTTAAGGGCATGATTTTAACTAGGGGTCCTCCCTTGGGGGCCAGGAAGACAGAAGCATTATTAGCTTGCAGCTCAGGCTGTGAGCCTGGCTCAGGAATTCATTCTAGGCTCAGCCAGGGATGCTGCATGTCTCCGTGGTGGGGCTGACCATTGACCCGGGGGTGCCCAAGAAGCTGGTAGATGGGGGAAGCTTTGGGGTGGAAACAAGCACCATGTTCTAGAAGGATTCTGTCCTGAGTCCTTATTGTGGCAGATTAGAGGACTGCAAGCATGATCTGAACATATGGCTACCTGCATGGAGTTATTACAAGTACTGGAACAGCTCTGTTTTCCATATCAATATCGTCCAACAGAAATATAATGAAAGCCATGCACATGTTATAATTTAAAATATACTAGCAGCCACATTAAAAAGTAAAAAGCAGGTGAAATTAATTTTATTAATATATTTTAAATTTAATTTATCTAAAAAATTCTAATTTCAACATACTATCATTATAAAAAATCATTAATGAGATATTTTACATCATTTTCATCACACTAAGTCTTTGAAATCCTATGCTTATTTATACTTACAACATCTCATGAATGAGATCAGCTACTTCTAAAATGCTCAGTAGTCCCATGTGGCTGGGGCCACCATATTGGACAGCACAGGCCCAAAGGATCCTTCTCCTCCAAGGCTCTGCCATTGGGGTTGGCGGAAGTGGATTGTTACCTGTTCTAACTCAAATTTCCTTTTACGTGTTTCTATTTCAATCATTTATCAACCTTTAGCAACAGTGATTGAATTTCTAAACCTCTTTCCAACATGGCTGAGGTAGATGTAGACCGAGAAGTTGGCACTGCAGGTGGGGTTTTGGATACGTTAGGAGGCAGCTGGAGGGACACACCACCTGGAAGAGCCTGAACTATGGGGAGAACAAACAGTGGAAATGAGGAGGTGAGTGGTATCAAAGAAAGGCTCTGGCCATCTGCCTACCACTGCAATGAGAAGAGTGCAGATTGGGACTGGCTGGCTGGATTTATTAGACTGGTTACATAACTTTAGACTAAATCACTAATCTCTCCAAACCTCTCCTTTCATATCTGTACCGTAGGAATAATAAGCTCTTTCCTGCTTTCCTCCAAAGGGTATTGTGAGGCTCAAATTATGTGATTCACAGCAAGTGGCTTTGTGTAGGCACTAAAGTCCTCAGCTCCTGTAAACTGCAAGCCAGCTCCAAGTCTTCCAGCAGATGTAATTCAAGAGAAGCAGGTTTTGTTAAGGGCTTGGTCTAAGTCAGGGACTGTGGTGGGGTAGGAGGTGCCTCAGTGGGAAAGACGCAAGTCAGATGGAAAATGATTAGAGATGTACTGGAACTCCAGAGGAGTGGTTGGCACAGATGGTCCAGAAGGAGGCAGTGGAGAGTGTGTGGTGTCAGCTTAGCAGGATGCAGAGGGTTTCAAGAGGCAGAGAGGGAGGAGGAGAGTGTTCCCACTGAAGAGCAGGTCACACACAAAGGCCCATGCCCCAGGGGGTCTTAAGAAATCAAAAACCTCCAGAGTAGGACAGAAATAAGGGGCATGGAGGGGCAGCCCAAGGGTCCCTTCCTTGCCAGCATCTTTCCTGAAGGAGTTAGCCATCAGATGGAGACCAAGCCTCTGATGCCCATGTCTTCTATCTTGCCCTGAAAGTGGGTCACCCACCAACAGATGAGACCAGTCCACTCGAAGCAAATATGAAATATGACCACTGCCATGGTGCGGGTGCTCTAATAATCACCAGGACAACTCCGGGCTCTTAACTCAGATCATCCCTCTGCTGCTGACACTTGTGCCAGGAAGAAAGCCAGACAAAGGCCTTGAGAAAAACATAATTGCTAGACATTTCCAAAGGTTTCAGGGGTTCCTGGCTTTTGAGTTAGTTCTTGATATAATATCAGGGTGTTTTCCATCATGAATCCACACAGTTTTACACATCCACATAATTCAGACTTCAAGTGCATGCACTGTAGGTGCCCCTTCGTTTTCTTAGCAAGCACATGCAGACATCCCCCAACACACATACACACATCATGCATGCGCACACACAGGCACACTCAAAACCGCACAAGCCTTGGCAACAGGGAAGACAAAAAATTCTAACTGGAGAGCAGTGCATGAATGAAGACTCAAGGCCAAGGTGCTGTATGAGACTGCTCATCAGACACTCAAGCAGGTAGCTGTACAAATGACACCAGGGCATTTGTCTTCTCTTCTTTGCTCTTCTGTCAATCCTCCACCAGCTCTAATATCCTTCAAGCCTTGGGGTCCTTGCTTGTCTGACACTTTTCTCTCCATCCTTGATATACTTTTCTCCAAGGTTCAGTTGAGTCCAGGAATGTGGAATTTGGAAAAGGCCAAATTACCTTTGCAAATTGTTTTCTCCAGTGTGGGTAGGGGTAAGGAGTTTCAAAAAGTTCCCTGTGTTGCAGGAGCCCTGTGCACTGAGTGGACCATCTCCAGCACCTCTGAACTACTGCTGCCCTGGCAAAAGGAACGGCTCTGTCTGGATTTGAAAAGTGTGCTACTTTTTTCAAAAGAACTAGTGTTCTTTTACTGGGCAGAAAACTCAGGCTCTTTCTGGCCATTTCCTCTTTTTCATGTGTCCCTGACACTCAGTATAGAACTAGTCCCAATTCAGTAAGTACAGGATAGATGGATGGATGGATAAACACAAAATTGTTAGTTAACAAAATGATTTCATTTGCCAGTCAAATCTTATATGAAGCTCTGGTTTTGTCCAGAGGTCTCACACCAGCCAGAAAATGTCAAACTCTATTTGAGATAAATTCTTAGTCCCAGCCCTGACTCCCATTGCCATAGTGACAAGTAGACTGAGCCAGAAGCACCACTATAGGTTAACTGAAATGAACCATAGAAGGCAACCAGATGCAAGAATGGTGCTGGAAAGATAAAGACAGTGGAACACTGATGAATTCAGGAGCAGAACATTGTGCCATTGCCTACTGCCTTGCCCACTGGTGTCTTCCAAGAGCAAGGACTGAAGTCAGTGTTGGGTTCCTGGAGTTTCTCCAGCCTTGGAGCTAAATTTCACCTCCAAATTTTAGAGTCTGATTAGTTTTCACCAAAGTGGGAGGGCTACCTAGACCTCAGAGGTCCCAGTGACTGTGACATTATGACTTCAATCTTCAGGAAGGGAAACTAGCATGAACTGTGTGCTGCCTTTATGCCAAATATTGTGCCAAGTATTCTCAAATACATGACTTTGCTTGATGGGTTTTACAACAACCCATGACTAGGGATTATTCTGGATAGAACTGAGGCTCCCTGAAGTAAGACATTCACTGAGTACCACACAGATGGCGGTCCAACACCAACCCTGACATGTTTGTCTTGCACTGGTGGACAGATTTTGGATGGAGAAGAATGGAGTGAACTAAATTGATATAGAATAGAGTGGAGAGCACAGGTTCGGTTAGAATGGGATTAGAGTGCATTTCCCATTTCCTTTTCTCTCCTCTCCAAGGGTCTGATAAGCTCCTCCCACACTGAAGTGGGACAGCCCAACCAGCAAATCCTCTCCAGAGCATTAGCATTTTAAAGGGAGGTAAGTAAGTGGTTTGAAAGGGAAGTATCACAATGGTAGGATGGCAGCCACTAGCAGAGGGTGAGAGGACAGCAAGAGGCTGGGGTGGAGGGTCCTGAGGGCTTGCGAAGCTGCCCTGTGTTTTGAGCCTGTCCATAAAGCTGTTTGCTCCTGATTATTTCCTTCCATTGCCAGGCCCACTTCCCTCTGCCCTTTCTGTCAGTCTCCTCTTTCTTGCTTTCTTTTCAGGACTCTGAGTTGCTAGGCAACTCCAGTCTGGAGCTGAGGTTCTCACTGTGGCAAGCAGCTTCCACGCAGGGACAGGGAGTCCCAAGGAGCTGGTGATTACAGGTGTCTGTGTAGAAAGGAAGACAACAGCAGCAACCGCTGCTCATTCCCCCATCGCCTCCCAGAGACAGAGGAAAGGAGAGGTCGGTCTGGGCAAGGGAAGCAGAGCTTTGCTTAGGCCGTTTGCCAGTTCCCCTTCCTGTTTGCTCTCTCCTCCCACCAGTAGGACCTCCTTCCGGCAGGCCCCATAATCCTGGTGCTCTTGGCCCCCCACGCCCTGACTCAGACCCACCCAGGCCCTCAACCTCTTACCTGGAGCTGCCCTCAGCTGTTCCCCCATTAGGGTAATCACACCTGCAGGCAGACCTCTATGGCTTACCTGGTTGGGGGAAGGGGGTGCAGGGCCCCTCAGTACCTGGAACCTGAAGAGCTGAGCTATACTTGGCCCAGGGGAACAGATGTATACTCATGGTTAGCCTGAGCTTGTCCCTGGGTCCCATACGGGTGGTGGCAGTGCCACGCTGAGTGGAGGGGAGACTCAGAACACAGCCTCAGGAGCCTTTGAGGCTTCAGTCTGCAAATGTAAGCGTTTACTGAGTCCTCACCTTGGCCAGCTACCATCCGTGCTTAGTG
Organism: Propithecus coquereli; assembly: GCF_000956105.1. NCBI lineage: Eukaryota > Metazoa > Chordata > Mammalia > Primates > Indriidae > Propithecus > Propithecus coquereli. The sequence continues at coordinate 203,531 of NW_012152385.1, forward strand.
CTGAGGATTCCACAAGTAAGAAAACATTCAGAGTCTCTGACCTCACAGAGCTAATATTTATGCTGGAGGAGACAGTCAGCAAATAACAGACAATTAGACAAATGATGCGACTTTGGATGGTGTTTTTGATAGTTCCCTTCGGGAGGAAACTGTGCCGCTCAGAGTTGGCAGGCCCTGGGTTTCCTTCCAGCGGTTCGCGCCCTTGTACCAGCTCCTAGGCCCTGGAGCACCTGAGTAGGGAGCTGGCCTCCGAGGACCCCCCGCACTGTGACAGGATGCGGGATAGGAGTGTGAGGCATGAGGGGCCAAGGGGGCGGGCTGTGAGGGGGCGGGCTGTTGTAGGTACCCAGATTACACCAGCTTCCTGATTGAAAGTTGCTGCTGTCAGTCTAACGGAGCTCTGGAAAGCGCATGATCTAGACCTGACCAATCAGAGCTCAATGATTAGTTAAAGAGGGGCACGTGGTCTTAAGATGGCCAATCAGAGTCCAGCCCTGCACTTGGAAAAGGAGCCGCTCTCCTGCTGGAGGTACCACGCTGCTGGCCTGTGAGACCAGAGTTGCCGTGAGTAGCGTTTGCTATCCTTAAGGAGAATGCAGCCACCCCAGAGAAAATCAGAGCCAGGAAGTCAAGAGAGCCAGCTGGGCCTGAAGCCAAAGTACTTTCTGACCTTTGGGTTTCATAAGCCAATACCTTCCTTTTACACATTATTTATTTATTTATTTTTAATACTTAAGCCAGCTTGAGTGAGTTTTTATTTTTTGGCTCAGTAGAGGGTTTCTTTATCAACACATCTTCATCACTTTTCCCTTCCCTTGGATCCCAAGTATACAGGACTGGCCTCCAGACTGAGGAGTCAGAGCTTAGATTAAGCTTCCTTACTCAGGGCTCCAGGTTTCGGGCTTGGGGCCACCTTTTTCCTTTTTTTTTTCTGTCAAAATGTACCTGTCCTGTGTTCTGTCTCTTCAGGACCCTGCCCTCTGCCAGTGGCCTTTTGATTCCATTACTGATGGATAAAAATTCCAGCATTGATGGATAAAAATTGCTCCAGGCATCAGTGATCCTATGTGGCATTTTTACATTTGGACTGTAGTCCTTCATGTCAAAATCTGTGGAACTAGATAGCTAATGGTGGAAGTTCGGGCACTGAGGCAGGCTGCTAAAGAGCTGATTGCATAGAATGCGCTTCCTTGTCACTCTGAAGTTCCTTGGCTGGGTGTTCAGTTACTCTGCCTGTGTCCATGGCTGAGGGCCAACTCATCTGGCTCACAGTGAAATGTCTGGGCCTCTACCACTGTGAAGAGGTCATGTCCTTCTCATAGAGGGAGGGGCAAGGTTCTAAAGGGGGAGCTTTTTGAAATAGGCATCTGATGAGCCTCTGAGTCCTGGAGTGGCCTTGACTCATCGTGACCTCGCTGGGCTTTACTCTTCTCATCTATGGAATGGAGGTGTTTTGTGAGCTGATGCCCACATCCTCCTCCAGTGCTGATGTCTTGGGTGGGTTTCTGTGACTTTTAGTGGCGTGTGGGCCTCTGTGTTTAAGGGTAAGGTGTCCTCGAGGAGCATGAAATGTGTTTGAATGCATACTTTTCAGTCCACTTACATCTCACAATCCATTCAAAATTTTCTTGCTCCCTTTGGCTGGTTTCAGGCTTGCTTTGTAACTTCTGCTCATTCCACACAGGGCAGTGGATGGGAAGCATAAGGAGTTGAGTCCCAACAGTTAGGACATCTGGGTACCAGTCCCAACGTGGCCATTGTCCAGATAGCCAAGACCTTGAAGAAGATACTCTGCTACTCTGGATTTGTTTTCTCCTCTGTAAAAGAGCAATAACGCCACTTTGCTTTGCTCATGGATTTGGTTGTGACTTTGATAGCACACTAAATGAAAATGCAATGAAGAGATAGAGGCTGCAGAAAAATGTCAAGGGAGCTTTCTGCTTTGGGCTTGGAGGAGGCCAAGGAGTAACTTTGTTCGATCTTCTTACATCCGGGTTCATCTGACACCAGCCACATGTACTGTCCTGCCCAGGTTTGACTCTGGCAGGATTATAGTCCTGTACTTGAAGTGCACCAGTGGGGAAGTTGGTGCCATGTCTGCCTTTGACCCCCTGGATATGTCTCCAAAAAAGGTTGGTGATGACATTGCCAAGGCACCCAGTGACTAGAAGCGTCTAAGGATTACAGTGGAACTGACCTTTCAGAACAGACAGGCCCAGATTGAGGTGGTACCTTCTGCCTCTCCTCTGATCATCAAAGTTCCCAAAGAACCAGCCAGATACAGAAAGAAGCAGAAAAAACCTTAAGCGTAGAGGAAATATCACTTTTGGTGACATTGTCAACATTGCCCAACAGATGCAGTCCCGATCTTTAAAGAGAACTCTCTGGAACCATTAAAGAGCTCCTGGGGACTGCACAGTTTGTAGGCTGCAATGTTGATGGCCACCACTTTCATGGCATCATAGATGACATCAACAGTGATGCGGCGGAATGCCCAGCTAGTTAAGAACTACAAAGAAAAATATTTCAGTGAAGGATCATTTGACAACCAGAAAAAAATACCAGGAGAAAGTGTCTAATTTTGGAAATGCACTTAGGAAAATAGTGTTAGTCTTCTGCCACACCCAAGGAAGCAGATGGTGCAAAACTTTTTCTCTAACAAGGGGAAGTGAGATGGGGGCTCAGAGAGGAGAGGATATCAGCTTAGCCTCATACAGCAAGTCTCGGGACTGAGGTGCCGGCTGCTGGCAGAGCAGGAGGCCTTCCTCCTGGAGCCCTGTTGGCTTGCTCTCCCCCTTATTTGCAGGGTAGAGATTTGAGTCAGATATGAGGCAAATGCTTAGGCAAGGAAAAATGTTTCACCAGCTTGCTCCACAGGGAAAGAGAGTCCGTGATATGATATGAAGCCAAAAATAGAGTGCCTCAGGAAAGAACCTACCAACCGATGACTGTCTTGTGGTGGAGGTGTGGGGGCCTCCTCCAGGAAGATGGGGGTTGAAATGAGAACGCGACGTCGCTGCCTCGTACTGCTGAACGCAGATGCTCTGGGCTGGGATTTGGAATCCGTGTCACAGAAAAGGGGTCCCGCTGGAAAGGCTCGTTTAGCGATGCTTTCCTGCTGGGGTCTGTGGAACATCCTGACACAGTCCAGGGCTTGAACAAGGGCCAAGGATTTATCCAGAAACAGCAAGCCTTGTACAAAAGATGATCCTGGATTTAGAACAGATGAAAGGTACTTTGAGGGAGTTCAAAGAACGGGCACATGCTCCCCGATGGCTGCTTGCTGGATATTTTGAGAGGCGACTGGGGCACGCTTTACCTCCTTGCTTCTCCCAGGGGTCTTTTCCAGCACGGTTTCTCTCCATTAGTATATTCCAGAGCTTTCAAGCTTGAAAGTTTTAATATGGAAATTCCTGCAGTTGTGGGAACAGGCCTCTCCCAGTTGGGCGTTGCTAGGGCCATTATTCTGATGTGTTAATGGTGATGATTAATTGGCACTAATGATGGAGGTGGTGAAAGTAATCTTGTTTAGGTGATGGGAAGGATGGAGCATGTGGGCTCAGGGTGAGGGTTGGGATATTATGGTGATGCCAACGGCAGGGAGCTCAATTTTAGAAATTTGTTGAGAAATCCAGGGAACTCTAACCTTAACTTGAACTTCATTTTCTTGTCTGGCAAAGTAGATTATTGGCAGAAAAAAATAGCCACCTCTGGGAAAGGGGAAAAGGAAATACTTTTCACCTGTGGTCAGTTCTATCAAGCCAAATACTTAGTGTCAAGTATATCAAACAACATGTTGCTGGCTTTCTGGTGGGTTATCTAGTGAGCCCAGAGAAGCTCACATTGACAAACTCAAGGTGATATGAGTGGCCACAAAACAAATTAGTGACCTCTAAATGTCAGATTAATACAAAAAGGAGCCAATTGTCCTCATTTCCCTGCTTTGAACAGTGTCTGGAGAGGAGGGATGAGAAAGTCAATCATCAGACTCCTCTTCAGGATCTGAGACAATCCCACTGCCTTTGAAGAGCATTCACATAAGTAAGGCTGTGCTTGGAATAGGTCCTTCTACTTACCTGTCTCCTCCCTGAGTCACGATGTCCTTGCCTGTCTGAGTCACTGGGTCCAAGTTGTGAGATGACAGCACAATGGCAAAGAAACTTTGAGGTCTAGCTGGCTCCTATGCCTGGCATTGCTGGTACCCCCAATGGCAAGGGTTGAGGGTCTCTGAGACCTAGTAAAAGAGGGGACCACCACTAGTGCCAGGTAATCCCAATTTTAGTATGAAAATCAGTAAAAAATTTATGAACCAAATTTAATCAGTTCCCATCAAGTAAACAGACAGTGTCAACCCATCTTGGTCCAATTGTGAAACATGAGAAGCTTGATTTCAGAGTTCCTAGATTTCCTTTCTTTTAATTTTGCCTTCTTTCTAGGTGTCCTCACTCACCACCTCTGCCTCACTTGTACACAATTACTCCCTCCAGTCCAGGGACAAACTCCCATGAACACATTTACTCTGCACCTTCGGGCAGAATAGTAATAGTACTGTGGCTGATTCGATCGCACTGTGAATGTGTGTTCCCTTCCCAGGGGATGTTCTTTTTAACAAAAGAGCCTGGAGAGGAAAATGCTTAACCCATGAGGGGATCTGACATGGTGGCTTTGCATAAAGAAGCCCCTTTGCTCTTCAAGCCATACCACATAGGTGGTACAATGTGCTAGGGCTGTAATAGTGGCTTATTGAGGAGTCTGTCTGGCTGTTTGGGGCTATAGTTCTGTAGTTTGCATCCCTGTTTACTGAGGGTATGAAGATAGCAGTCTTCTGCTAACATGTTGGTTACCAAAGAGTGATAGTGGCTTCTTCCTGAGTAACGGGCAAGCCCAGAGCAGTCAGTTTCTTCACTGGTCCTCTTATTTTATTAACTCCTCTTTCTTTAGTGAATAAAATTTTTCTGCATGCTGGGTAGCTGGAGGTGTAATTGAAAGGAATTATGCAGAAGGAAATATAAAGTTCAGAGAATGTATGAAAAGGATTTGCTTTGCTGGTTCTGTTAGGTCAAGAAGTTATTAAGAAGATTTCTTAACAAGCATAAGTTTGGACTAAGGAATAAAGTGAAGGTTAGAATTCTCATTCATTCATTCATGTATATAATAAATTCATGTATATAATAAATACATGAATTAGTTTTTGTAAAGCCAAGGGATGGAGGACTGAAAGTGGTCCAGAGAGGAGATCTGTGAAGCAGCAAAGAAAAAAAAGGAAGTGTAAATAAGTTCCAGTTATCAATGGCCATATAAAAAAATCACCCTGAAACTTAATGACTTAAAATAAAGAAATTATTTTATTGTTACCATCTGTCAAATTTCAGAGGCTTGAATAGGCTCAGCTAGGCCGTTCTTGTTCAGGGTCTATCATGTGTTTGCAGACAGATAGTGGGTGGTGCTGGAGTCAGCTCAAAGGCTTTCTCATTTGCATATTGGTGGTTGTTGCTGGCTGTTGACTGGAATTTCAAGTGGGACTCTTAGCCAGAACATCTACATGTGGACCCCCCATGTGGCCTGGGCTTCCTCACGGCATGGCAGCTGGGTGCCAAGAAAGAGCATCCTAAGTGAACGTGGTGGAAGCACCATCCTCTTTTATGTCCTGGCCTCAGAACTCACATAGCATCACTTTTGCTGTAGGTACAGGCCCACTTAGATCCAAGGGCAGGGGCCATAGGCCCCGCCTCTTCATAAGACGAGTGTCCATGTCAGTGGTAAGAAGAGCATGTGGGATGGGAGAAATCATTGCAGCTGTCTTGGAAAATACAACCTGCCATGGGTAAGGTAGATCCAGATATTAGTGGGAGGAATTAATACTTTCAAACCCAGGATAATTAGACAGCAATACAAAGAAGCATGGGAGATTGTATAACATGGGTAATAATGGCTAAGAGAGTGTGAAGAGTGAGTAGTTCAGTGAGGTCTGGGGTAGTTGGAGTAGACTTGATGGAGGAAGTAGTACCTTGAGCTGACTTTGAAGCCTGAGTAGGGTCCATTTGGTTATGTTTAATTTATATTCATTCCTCCCCACCCCATGAAAAAAGAAATGATAATTACACACCAATATAATTATTGGTAATTCCTCCATACTGAGACAGCTGCTTAACATTTTCATGCATATCCTTCCCCCATTTTACCCCCGGGAATATATTGGAAATTACAAATTTGGAATCCTATCTAGCATTTTTACCTATAATATTTTGTGAATATTTTCATTAACTATTAAATATTCTTCTAAAATACAAACTTGAATGGCTGCATAGCATTCTATCATGTGAATATACTATTTTTACTTTTCAGCCTCTTACTGTTGGAAATTTAAGCTGTTCCATTTTTTTTCTATTGCAAAAAAGGTGGTGAAAATCTTTATGCAGAAATCTTGGTGATCATCTATGATTATTCTCTTAGGATTAAATGCTAAAGGTAGAATTGCTGGTCAAAAGTTATACACATTTGAAAACCCTTTTATGCGTCTCATCATAGTGGCTTCTATTAATAGGATAGGTTGTGCTCACTGCCCATCTCACCGGGCTAAGTTGCCCATCTCACCAGGCTAAGTTCCCATTTATTTGCAGTTTGCCAATACTGATTGGCCACAAAGAAAGGTTTTCTGTTTGAGAGACCAAAGTGAGACTTTGGGTTTTACTCTGATTTTATGGAATTATTAGAAATGTAGTGTTTTTCCATATATTTATTTATCTCTAGGTTTCTTTTACTGCAATTTGCTAGTTTAAGTCCATTGCCTATTTTTTTCTATTGGTATTCTTCTATTGATTAGTAACAGACCTTTATAAATTATAAATCTTTTGTTTAGCATATATGGTGCAAATATTTTCCCCCCTGATTTGGTATTTTGTTTGCCAGCTATGTTTATGGTGTGTTTTCAAAGGGGTCTTTTTTTTAAGCATTTGTGTGGTCAAATCTAGTAATCATTTTTAGTTGTATATTTTTCTTTTGCTTTTATGCATGAAAGGCCTTACCCATAATAATAACAGACAATTTTACCTTGTTTTCCCTTTGTGTTTACACACACACACACATGCAGATATATAAGTCATTTAATTCTCAAATAAACCTGGACTATATCTTAAAATGTGTTCTGAGTAAGGGTCTAGTTAAAGATTGTTTTCCAAGTATTTACCTAGATACGGGATTTAGGTGGGTAGAGGGAGAGGTCAGCACCCTGAAAGTAACCTGCACATAAATTAAGCATGAGGATGACAGAAGGGTCACTGTGGGGGTGGAGTGGCAGGGCTGCAGGGCACCTGTACCCGCATTCTGCAGGGCTTGGGGTGCTAGGCCAAGGGAGGTGCCTTGTAGGCACTGAGGACCATTCTAGGTCTGGAGTAGGAAAATGATTTTTCCTCTTCCTTGATGTCCCTTGAAGGCTTGCTAGGAACCAGGTACTCTGGTAAATGTATATAATATTTCATTTAATTCTCACCACTGCTTACGAGGCCGGTGCTATTATTATCCTCATTTTACAGATGAGATGATTGAGGCTTAGTAAGTGGTAGAGCTGGGACTGAGTCAAAATCTGGCTATGTCCAAAGCTCTGTGTTCAACCACTATGCGTATTCATTTCTAATTATAATTAAATAAGAGTTTCGGAAAGTTAATCCAGCATCACTGTGCAGATTAGAAGGAGGAGGGAGTAATTGGGGCCAAGGAGTTTCTTAAATACTGGAAGACACAGGGATGAGTGCCTGTACTAAGGCGTGGGTGGGGAATGGAGGAAGAGGAGGAGGAGGAGGAAGAGGGGGAGGAGAGGTGAGGAGCAAGCAATGGCGGGGAAGATGAGGGGAGTTCGACCGGCTCAGTGTTCCTTCATATTTGTCCATCACTCTAAATATTTGATGTCCCTTTCAGGCCTTGCCTGTGGTCTTCATCATCTGATTTTAGCAGCTAATCTCTGAAAAACAGAATTTTCCATGAGCCAGACATTCTTGTGTAGAAATTGAGACCAATACCAAATTTTTTTTTTTCCTCCATCCAGATCCTTGAAGGAAACCAGTGTGATTAAGGGATTTTTTTTTTTCAGTGGATGGAGCCGTGTCTTTGTCCATCAATAAACATTGATGAAGTGTACAGTGGGCACACACGTGTTGTACCCTGGGCTGTGAGAGACCCACAGACACATCAAAACACAGCCCTGCCCTCCCAGAGATGAAAGTTGAGCAAAGAAGTAACCTGCACATGCATAAATATCCCACAAAGTGGAAAGTGCCAACTCCCCCCGAAGAGGTACAGGTAATGTTTATAGGAGGTCAGAGAAGAGAGAATTATTCCTGTCGGGAGGGCCAGGAGCAGATGGAATCATGAACTAATAACTAGTTTCTAAGTCAGGATCGTGCTGGGCCTGCTATGAGGAACAGATAAGAATCCTGTGTAATGAGAACTTTCATTCTTTGTTTGCAAGCCCTGCGACCTGCCCTCCTGCAGGCATGGGTGACGCCCCTGGCATTTGTCCCTCCTTTCCCCGGCCCCTGAGGTGGTTCACTCTTCAATCACAACCGTGTCATGCTGTAATTACAGTAATAGAGCAAGCGCAGTTGTTTTCTTTCTTTATGCATCTAAGATGTTCTAACAAAGAGGACAAAAGCAGACGAATAAGAAATAAACTGCAGCTCAGTGCACAGAACATGCATCTTTATCAAAAGAATTACAGAACGGATGCTGCTTTTATTCTCCACCCAGGCACGAACTGAAGTCCTAACTCTATTTCACAGTCTTCCTTAATAACTCAAGCTGCATAGATTGTCCACAGCTCTCATGTTTATAGCCCCAATTTGGCCCTGTGGTTCTTGGTAGCTGAGCAATTGTAAGTAGGCTTAGGTCTGTGAGAGCATCCCAGAAAATGTCTTTGAGACTCTCTGCCCCAACTAGACAGGCCCATTAAGAGGAATAGCAGGACCTGGCTGCTTAAGAGCCCCATGGCTTTGAGTCCTAGCCCTGTGAATTCCCAGCTGTCAATTCCAGGCTGTTTGACCTTGGAAAAGTTACCGAATTTCTCTAAGTGCCAGTTCATTAATCTGTGAAAAGGGGATGAAAAATAGCACTCACTTACCAGGGATGTTATGAGGATTACACGAGGTTGTGGAGTAAGCATTTGATATATGAGTGGGATTAATGTGGAATGAGGACAAGGAACAGATAAGAGTCCTGTGTAATGAGATAGGTTCATAGGTCTTGGTTGGATGCAGCCAGTGTATGTCATTGAGCTTTAATAGTGCAGGGCTATTTCCCTTTGGGTTTGAAGTCATCATTCCATAATTGCTCCATCAGAGTGCTTGGAATGGGTCTTTCCTATCTTGTTACAGGGTAAGCATATCCTGATGAATATGTTCTTTGCATTACCGTTCAAAACCTTTTCTGAGAATTTGATGAGTGCCTCAGGTTTGGGAACTGTATGTCTGAAACTCTGGAAACTGGTGAACGTTCCTCTTTCACCCGTATGTAGACCAATCGAGCACGTGGCTCGCTGTCTTGTTTCTGTGTTGTTTACTTGTCTGTACCCCTTACTAGACAGCGAGCCCCATGAGAGAGGCGATGGGTCCATTTTATGTGCCTCTGCATTCCCAGGACATAGCATTAAACCTGGCGCATGGTGGACATTTGCTGAATATTTGTCAAATGGGTGGTTTGATGTTTTACCTCTGCCGATGGATTGGTGCCAAACACCTTGTTGGGCCCTTTATTTTTTTAACCTAAACACCACCACAACTTTATGAATTAGGTATTCTCATTTTCAATTTATTAATAGAAAAACACAGATTCAGAAACCTTAACCAGCTCACCCAAGGTTAGTGAATTACCTGCTCCCTTTCTGCACCCATTGCATCCTTTCATCCTGTAATACTCTGGATCTCACATTGCATATACTAATTATTAACCATAAGGCACCAGGCAAACCACAAACTCTTACAAAGAGTCACATTTGCTTATAATAAGAACTGCCTCGCTGACTTGGGAGTGTTTTAATATTTTCTCGATATTCACAATCCTGAAAAACAAGTGACTCATCATGATGTTGTTTTGATGAAGCCTGGAAATGGCGTGTCTATTTTTAATGTTGAGTGGCAGTAACTAATAATATTAGGTTCTCTTACCCTACCCTGAGAGGAGAGGGAAGTGAAAGGTCACGGGGGTTAGGGAGTATCCATAAGGAGGGAGGTGGCGCTTCCACAGCACGCAGGGTAGAAAGTGTCCAGTCATCCCAAACACCTTGCCCTAAAGTTGGATGCTCCAAGCCACATCTAGGTCTACTTTCTTGGAATCTTTATGACAAATGTCACCAGCACTATCTACTTTGTGATTGTTCTCAGCTTCATCTGGACATATCTTTCTCTAGCTACACTCTTTGCGTTTTCTCCTTTTCTGTTACATTTCAATTTCTACATCTCAGGTTCTATATCTACATTTCAGGTTCTATCTTAGCATTTCCAGCAACTTTAAAGTTACTGGCACAATGTGATACTCAACCTTTTATTTTTAATTTTTTGAAAGTATGAGTGAACAAACAACTGTATGATTAAATAATTGTATCTGGAGAAGAATTCAGAATGTGTCCAAACAATGTGTGGCATGAGAGCCAAGAAGGCAAGAAGGGGGTTGGTGGTGTTGCCTAGGGGTTAGTGTACAGGCTCTGGGGCCAGAAGGCCTGAATCGGAACCTGGCTTCACTGCTAAACAGCTGCGAGATCTTAGTTGGATCACTTACCTTTGCTAAGCCTCGTTTTCTGCATCTTTAAAATGGGAGCCATGGTAATGCCTCTACGACTTCACCATTGCCGTGCAATAAACCACACCGAAGCTCAGTGACTTAAAGCAACCGTTTTTACTGCTCTTGTGGCAGGGGGTTGATGAGGGCATCTGGTCCAGTCTGGGTTTTGCCGGGTTGACTCTTCTCCACACACCTCTTGTGTCTTTCCTGCACCAGTGGGCCAACCAGGAATTGTTCTTCTCAGGGGTTGGCGGAAGTGTAAAAGAAGGCAAGAGGAAACATGCAAGGCCTCTTAGGGCCTAGATTGAAAACTTGATGCTGCCATTTCTACTCATATATCATTGGCCGGAACAAGTCACCTGGCCACACTCAGAGTAAAGGGGAGAGGAGGTACACCCTCCTCTCCACCCACCATAAGGGTGCCCCAAGTTTGTAAGTATGGGTGCTGCTGGTGAGATGGGGGTAAAATATTGCATCTCCTGATGCATTTTACTATACTGTCTTACTGAACTATTAGAAAAACTAAAGAGGTACTTCTTGTTAAGAGTTTAGTATGGCATCTAGTATATAGTGAGGACTTTATATGTGATTGATAGTTTGTATATCTTGTAAACCATCCACAAATTGTAGCTACTGCTGCTGTCATTATAACTGTTACTGTCAGAAATATAGACACTGTTATCCCAAAGAGCAGGACTCATAGAGACCTTAGCTGGGAGAAGTGGATGAAATGGGCTGTGTTTGGGTGGTAAAAGGGAAGTTTATTCATTTAGCAAATATTTTTTGGGTATCTATGTGCCAGGCACTGCCTTAGGTACTGTGCATATATTTGAGAATAAAACAGAGATTCCTACCCATGTGGAACTTATATTCCAGCAAGAGACGATATAAATGTAAAACATAAAAATAAGTAAATGATAGAGTATGTTGATGTGTGCTATGAAAGAATGCAGAGGAAAGTAAGGAGATTCGGTACAGTGGCTATAGGTGCAGGCAGGTGGCAGGGTTATACAGGGTGGTTGGGTGGGCTCCTTGGAAGGTGGTGGCAGTGACTTGAAAGGAGGCGAGGGGGTGAGCCAAGCAGACATTGCGGGGAGAACATTCTAGCTAGGGGAACTCCAGAACAAAAGTCCTAAGGCAGGGGTGCAGCGAGGAGGATGGTGTGACTGGAGCTGGTGGGTGAGGGGAAGGGAACGGGAGTTGAGTCAGAGAGGTCGTGGGGAGGGAGCACCTTGTGGGCCATGGCAAGGGTGTCGGTTTACTTTTGGTGCAGTGGGGAGCCACTGGGAGGTTTTGAACAGACACGTGGCATGATTCTTATATCAAATAACAAGAAACTCACATTTCAAAGCATCCCCATTGCCTCCAGGAGGCAAGGGAGGCTGTGGGAGCAATCCAGAAAGGAGGTGAGAGTCCATGGGGCTGGGGGGCGATGGTGAGATGGGGAGTACTCGGATTTGGATGAGTTTTCAAGCTAGAGCCAACAGAATCTGCTGGCAGATTAGATACGGTGTGTGACAAAAAAAGAGGTGTTGTGGATGACTCCAGGGTTTTTGGCCGAGTGGGAAAAATTGTGGGTGGAGTAGGCTTGGGGTAGGGAAGAACCAGCGGTTCAGCTTTGGACACATGGAGCTTGAGAGGGCCAGGTGGAGCTTTAGACACCCAAGTGGACATCATCACCTGGGCAGCTGGAGATACACATCTCAGAGTCAGGGACAAAGTCCAGGTGGGAAAGATGAATTCGGGATTCATGAGCCCGCAGCAGTATTTGAAGTATATGATGCTCTTCCTATCAGCAAGGGAGTGAGTGGTAGAAAGGTGGTAGAAAGAGGACCAGGGAGCAGCCCTGGAGCACTGGCTGTTGAGAGAGTGTGGAGTCTTGGGAGGTGGACGGTGTTGTCAGATGCTGCTGGTGCGTCAGTGTGTTGAGGACTGGGAATTGACAGGTGGGTACAGCGATGTGGACGTCACTAGGGAGCATGATGAGAACAGTTCTTGTTCAGAGGTGCAGGTGAAAGGTGGACGGGCGTGGGTTTAAGAGAGAAAGGGAGGAGAGGAACTTGAGAGAGTGTAGATGACCCTGTGAGGAGGTCTGTTGCAAAGGGGAACAAAACAGTGGGTCAGTAGTAAGAAAAGTGGGGTCAAGAGACTTCTATGTGACGGCAGGTGTAACGGCATGTCTGTGCTGGTGGTGATAACCCAGTGAGAGCGGAAAAACTGATAGTGCAGGGGAGGAAAGGATAAAGGACGGTGATATGGAAACTAGCAAAGAACTGGCCACACTTTTCCAGCTTGTACCTCTAGTGTTCCTTACCCTGATAGGAGGAAATTCATCACACTATTACGGTTCTCTCCTACCCAATGATTGCATTGAGTTACAGTGGTGGTCCCAGTCCCAACATTAGCATCAGTGTCTCCTCTGCTGTCGTCTCTCGGCTCTCCATGCAGGGCTCGGTAGGTCCCGACACTTTTTATTTTCTAAACGTGAACCCTGAGCCATTTCCCATGTTTGCCTGTTGCACAGATAGGACCGTGAGGAGCAGAATTGGCTCCCTGACCTTACTCCTGGAGGCGATATAGACAGATTCCACTTTAAAACACACTGGGGCAACCATGGGAGGAGGGCTAAGTTGGGTTGACAACTTTGGGGATTTTAATGAGAAATGGGTCAAGTAAGGAGTGTCCTGCTCACTAGCAAGGTCAGGGCAGTGGTGCTGGGAGGGGTGGGATCTCCAGTGTCTGTGGCTTCCCACTAAGGATCTTACTTTTTTAAAAGAAAAAAAAAAAAACTTTACTGAACTGGCATCCAAATCCCACCCTGCGGCCCTCCCCTCCTGCCCTCTGTTTGGAGCTGCTTTCTATGTCCTGGATGCAGTTTCTGCCGCAGCCCCATGTGGGTTCTGGCCTTTCTGAAGCCAAGGACTGTGCCTCTCCTCTGCCCCAGTGAACTAAGCGCTTGTCTGCAGCAGGACAGCAGATGGGTTAACACTTGGCAGGTCACTGACGGGGCATGATGAGGGCTGTCACGAGCAAAGCCTGTGAGCTTGGAAAGTTTTCGGCCCCACATTCAAGTTAACTGGGAAAAGGGCAGAGTGGGTCTGATGGTGAGATTTCTTCCCATCCTTCGATATCAAATGTACAGTATGGAGGCTGCAGTCTGATCTTCCTGATCTACTGATGCCCTGGGGCTCTGTCTTCTCTCCTCTGCCCAGTCCATCCACACCTGGAGCCTGGTGGTCAGCCTCCCTGGGAGGTGGTGAGCTCTCCCTTGCTGTGGACGGTCTGCTGGAGCCTGGGAGTTAACAGTCAGAGATGTGGATGGGCCTCCCACATTGCTGTAGGTTTTCTCTGAGGACATGTTGGTTTTCTATGATGCTCCAGCCCTGCCTGGATAGGTGAGTGATGGTTCTCTGTGTTCCTCATCATCAACACCCCCTGCACTCTTACCTTGTCATCCTGCTGCTTCACTGTCTTGACTCCTGAGTTCCAGGCTACATAGTATCATTGCCTCAGTTCAGGCCCAGGGCACAGGAGAGGGGTACGGGGTATAGTGTCAGGAACAAAACAAACTAAGGCCATTTTCAGCCACTTCCATGTGCAAGAAGAAATCTGTGTTCTAATGACCAAGCTGATCCTAGGTGTCGCATGAATGAGGGGTCACCAGTGGGTGCTTGTTTCTGGGTCTCTGAGGTGTGTCTCCTTTTCTCTTCATCTCTCCCTTCCAACATCATCTGTCAGTGTTGCTGGGTGCCCACCTTCCCACGGCCATAAGAACATAAGACTGAGATCATTGTTAAATTGCACACTCCCAAGAAAGACATTCGGATTTATATTTTATTATTAATATTAGATATCACTCCTGAGTATGACTAAATATGTCAGTGTCCTGAGGGTGGGCCTGTGGAGGGGAGGGATCCTGAGATGCTGGGGGGGGTCCTGCTACAGGAGGGAATAAGCGAGAGGAAGAGGAGAGCCCAGAAAGTAATGATTAGGGTACCCTGAAAAGAAATGTCTCCGTCTCCACCATTCCATGGAGGCCAAGTTCTGTACACCTGTTGCTCTCATAGTCTTCAACCCTCACACAGCGACTCCAAAAAGGCCTTCAGACTCCAAATGACACCCTCATCAATAAGCTTGCATTGCAAATCCACATTTTGACAACACATTTCCCAAATTTAGTCCCCTAATCCACTCCCAGAATATATTATGCTTTGCACCCAACAGATGGATTAAAAGCTTAAATCTTCTGCTTGTTAGGAAACCAACCAGAAACCAAAAATACAAACACATACACCCCTGCAGGTGTGAGTTCAATGGTGGGGGTGAGGCGAGAAGCATGCATGTATGTAAGGACCCGATGGTGTTCACTTTGGGGAGGAGAGAACCACGGCAGGGGATGTGGGGGGTTTAGGGCATCCTCTGGGCTCTCAGTGGGGTGAGCGGAAATCAGCTGCTTCCCATAAATCCTTCTCAGATCCCTTGATTTAGGGCTCCTATGTGTTAGGCGGGTGTGTAGGTCTGAAACACAGGTCAGAATCCCTCGTGTGGTTGCTGTCAGGGGAACTCTGTCAAGCTCTCTCCTACAAAAGTGACACATCTCCCCAGGAGACAGAGGCCTGAGTAGGGGGACTGAGCCCACAACCCACCCCATGGCCATGTTGGGGATCAGATGTCTGCCTCCAGTCCAGGGCCTGCTCCTCTCCGATAGCTTCTCTTGGAGCCTAGGGGGCTTTGAGGGTTTCCCTCTGTCCAGTTTTCGGGCGTTCCAAATTTTCATCATGTCAGAGACCACATCTCATCTCCCCTCTGTGCCTAAAGTATGCTGAAATCTGTGCAAATAGATGTTATTTCGAAGGCAGCTGGCGGGGGTGGAAGGGGAAAGAAGGGGTTCCAGGGGCCCTTATAGGGGATCCAAGGGAATGGCCCAGAAGCCGGGCTCACTGGGGAAGGAGAGAAGAGCTCTGGGTATCCCTGAGAAATTTTAGAATCCCTTCCCCATCATCTTGTTTTCTCATCATTGAAAAATTGCTCAGAATGCAATAAAAACAAGGTGTTCTAATTAAACAGATTTGTTTACATGTTGTGGCACAAAAAACTAATTCAATCTGATATACTGTACATTCCTGCTGTACTTTTTCTCCTTCCCTTTATATAAAACTGCCCATTTTTAAATAGTATTGTATTTAAGCATCTTAAAGATTGTCCTTGATTAAAAGAAAGCAAGCAATTTTCTACTTCCCGCATGTCATCCCTCATCAGGGGATGCTAGAGTCAAAGCCAGCCTGCCAGCACTCCAGAGTTCTCAAAAGGGATGTTGGTTTGGGGTGAGAAGTCTGGCTAGTTTCTGGCCACACTTAGATTTTCAGAGCTATGAATACGCTGGCAGCGTCTGGGGAGCAGGGACTCCCTCTGATCTCCAAACCCCCTGTGCCTTAGGCAGTCCTCTGGGTGTGTGTGTCAATATTTGTGATTCGAATTGTGAACTGGGAGAGTTAGCAACTCTGTGTCCTCAATGTTCTGTACACATGGCTTGTTCGTGCTGACCTCCTTGCTTTCATCCAAGCTGTTCCCTTCACTTGGGAACCTTCCTCCACCCACTCATCCTATGGAAAGCCTACACTTCGAGCTGAATGGTTGGTTCAGATCTACCATTCCCTTGTCCTTTGCTTTCCGTGCATTCGTTTCTTCCATTTGTGACTAGCTCTGTGTTATTCAGCCTGCTCTTTAGTGGTTCTACTTGGTGAATGCCTTTCAACACAGTCTTGTCCTCCAGCTTGGCTGTGTCTCCTTTTCCTGTCTTTCCACAGCACCCAGTGTTGTTCTGGAGAGACACAGGTGGTCAGTAAGGACATCTGGGTGATGGGTTTATTGAGGGTAACCATTTTAGAATTCCTTTTTCCCTCCTTCCCTCCCTGCCTACCTCTTTTCCTTCCTTTCTTTGTTACGTGAGTATTTAACAGGCATATCAGCTTAAGGTCCCATGGTGATAAACCTGAATGAGGCAGATTTCTCCATGCTGTTACATTGCTGGTGGAGAGCATCAGCCTAACTGAGTCCTAATTTGGGGCTTGGCGGGAGGAAGCCCTTGGATCTGAGATGGGGGTGTCAGGCCCACCAGCTGTCATCCTCTGCTGTGGTTTAGAGACTTTGCTTCTTTGTGTGGCTCCTTCCTTCCTCTTTTCTGCCCTGCTACACCCCCCATGTCCAGAGGCTTGCCCCCAGTAATCCCAATATACACGTCCTGGGTTAGTGCTCAAGATAATTCCAGGAGAAAAGCCTGGAATTACACTCTCCTTGAAGGAAATGTGGCTCTCCCGGACCTCATTGGCTATATGTATAGAGTGGGACAGTGATTTGAAAGATAAAGGCCAGAAAGAAGAAAATATATGAAAAACACCAAACGTGTTCTCCCAGCTCACCTACAACAGCCGCTCTGTGCATGCGGGATCTAAGGAGGGATTCGCTTGACGGATCTCAGATTCTCACACTTATGCATTTAATGTTTAGGTTGACATATTTCTTAAAAAACGATTCACTGAGTTTCTGCTGTATGCTGGCCACCATGCTGATGATCTAACCTGTATTTCAAGAAATGAACATTTGGCTCAACCTTAAGTCCCACTACTTGCCCTGTTAAGCCCATTCAGCCTAGCTAGGCCAGGTGTCTTGCCATCTACCACCTTCCAGTGCTCTTGTTCACACCTTTGCCCTGACTCTGGACACTGGCTCCTGAATGGGATGCTTTCCTCCCCCCACCTACTCAGATCCCACCTACAGGTCAGAGTCCCCCACGTTTCATATCTCCCGTGGCCCTCCAGATCCACTCCCCACCTGTCCTCTGCCCTCTGCCCTGTGGGACACCCTGTATGGATTACATCAACAGGCACGTGAGCCCTTGGGCTTCTGGCTTGTTGGGCCAATAAGAGGGATTTCAGTGGGGTTAAAGTATTTCACCTTCTCCTTCCCTTCAGTGGGGTCACCTCTACCTGCCACTGTAAGGTCCCTGCCCACTGCGTGACCTGCTCTGCACAAGCCTCTCTCCTTTTCAGCATCAGTGACCCCTCCCTCTCCTCCTCCTGTCAGCCTGAGGTTGGTCACAGCTCCACTGCTGCTACCCCTGGGTTGCCACACTGGCCCTTCTCCTTTCTCTTCACCCTGCCCCATTGTAATAAGCTGTCTGCAAAGAAGCTCTCCTAATTTGAAGGTTGCATACTTTCCTGGAGTGACCCTGACATATGACCTCCATATGTATCCTCCTGGGTGTTATCCTTTCTTCCCATTTTGGAACTTCTATAGGCCTCCTTAAACTTGGCACACAATCTAGTAGTGTTTTCTGAATTGGTTTAAAAAATAATTATAATGCTTATATTTCCCCTGTCTCTCCTGCTAGATCATGACCTCTTGAGAAGAAATCCTGGATGTTTTTCTTTTTCTTTCACTTATCTCTTTTAGGACTGGGCAGAAAGTGTTGCTCAAACAAGTGTCTGTGTTTGGACAGATGAATTATTGCATTAGCAAGGTTGGAGTGGAGTGGCATGGGCTTCGAGTTCAATTTCAAGTGCAACCATAGGGTTCAAACCTGGCCTTCTCTGTTCAGGGGGCCGTGCCACCTTGGCCAAATCATCGCTCTTTCTAAATCTCAGATTCTTTACTTGCAAACTTGGTGTGATAATACAAGTTATTGTACCTCTCCATATTTTATTTTCATTTTAAGAAAAGTGTAGTTGTAGTAGTGTTTTTCTGAGGTTTTACTAAAATCTGATTTGAGAAAGCTTCTTACTCTATTCATATAAGTTAAATCTGGAGATACAGTCTGAGGCCAAATATTGAAAACTTGTAAGTCAATTCAAAAATATGAAAACTAATATATTCAAGTACTGCATAATGACTTTTTCATCAATGACAGACCTCACATGCAACAGTGGCCCCATAAGATTATAATGGAGCTGAAAACTTCTTAGTAACATCGTAAGGCAACACATTACAGGTTTCTGGTGAAGTTGGTGTAAACTGCCAGTGTATAAAAGTATAGCACAGTCAATTATGTGTAGTACATAATATTTGATAATGACAGTAAATGACTATGTTCCTGGTTTATATATTTACTATACCATACTTTTAATTGTTATTTTAGAGTCTACTTCTTCTACTTACAAAATAAAAGATAACTGTGAAACGGCCTCAGTCAGGTCCTTTAGGAGGTATTCCAGAAGAAGGCATTGTTATCATAGAAGATGACAGTTCCATGTGTGTTATTGCCCCTGAAGACCTTCCAGTGGGACAAGATTGTGGAGGTGGAAGACAGTGATATTGATGATCCTGACCCTGTGTAGGCCTAGGCTAACGTGTGTGTTTGTGTCTTAGTTTTTAACAAAAAACTTTAAACGTAAAAAAAAATTTAAATAGAAAATATCTTATAAAATAGGGATGTAAAGAAAGAAAATATTTTTGTGTAGCTGTAAAATGTGTTTGTATTTTAAGCTAAGTGTTAATACAAAAGACTTAAAAGTTGTAAAAAAGTTTATAAAGTAGAACAGTTTATTACTTAAGAAAGAAATTGTTTTTATAAATTTAGTGTAGCCTAGGTGTACAGTTTTTACAAGATCTATAGCAGTGTACAGTGGCATCCTAGACCTTTGTGTTCACTCACTACTCACTCACTGACTCCCCAGAGCAATTTCCAGTCTTGCCAGCTCCATTCATGGTAAGTACCTTATGCAGGTGTACTGGTTTTTTATCTTTTATATCATATTTTTACAGTACTTTTTCCCTGGTTAGCTATGTTTAGATACACAAATACCATTGTGATACAGTTGCCTACAGTGCTCAGTACAGTAACATGCTGTACAGGTTTTATAGCCTAAGAGCAGTAAGCTGTATCATATAGCCTAGGTGTATAGTAGGCTATACCATCCAGGTTTGTGTAAGGACACTCTGTGATGTTTGCACATTGATGAAGTCACCTATCGACGCATTTCTCAGAATCTATTCCTTTCATTAATTGATGTGTAACTGTTGTCTTAGTCCTTTTGTGTAGCTATAAAGGAATACCTGAGGCTGGTTTATTTATAAAGAACAGAGATTTCTTTTGCTCATGATTCTGCAGGCTGCATAACAAGCATGGCACCAGCATCTGCTTCTGGTGAGGGCCTCAGTCTGCTTCCACTCATGCTGATCCATGGAAGCTGGGCAAGGTTAAGCTACTCTGAGGCATGCTCACAAGCTGAAAACCATTCTCAAAGGACGGAAATTAGAATGAAGGAGATGTGTTTTGGGTTCTCCAACTGAGGGAAGAAGAAAGGATAAAGGTGAGAAGACACATTAACTCATCGCACAGTGATCTATAATACCCAATTGCCTGTATGGCATGGTGACTAAGCTTTTAACACTGGCATTAGACTGCTCTAATTTTAATATTACCAGCTCGTTCTGGTTATCTGTTGCACAAAACCTTAAGAAATAATGGTTCTGTGGATTGACTGGGCTCAGGTGGGCAGTTCTTGGTTGGGATCTTTCTTGTGGTTATAGACACATGGTGGCTGGTATTGGAGTCAACTGGAGGCTCAACTGATCTTATGTCCAGGATGGAGTCTTTATTCACATATCTGGTATCTCAGTGGGGATGGCTAGAATTGCTGAGGACTATTCAGGCGTGTTTATTTATATAGCCTCAGCATGTGGCTAGCTTGGGCTTCCTCACAGCATGTCAGTCTCAGGGTAGTTGGGCTTCTTACATAGTGCCAGGTTTCACCCAGAGCAGATGTTCTAAGAGGCCTGGACGGATAGGGTAAGGCTTCTTATGATCTAGCCACAGAAGTCACATAGCACCAATTCTGTGGTATTTTTGTTGATTAAAAGCTAGCCATAGAACCAGCCTGGGTTTAAGAGGAAGTGTTCACACGGTGGTATGAATACTAGGGGGTATGACTCATTGTGGGGTCATTTTTGAAGACCAGTTTCCACACATCTTATTTATCAGCTGTGTGGATGTAGATAAGCTATAGAACATGCAGTGACTTAGTTCTTTTTTTCACCTGCAGAATAAGAAAAGATGTTATAATGGCTGCTTCCAAGTGTTGCTTGGCTGTAACATATACCTAGGGGTTATGGGTTTCCCATACTGACTCGCACAACTAAGGGTTCAACCACAGTTGGCACTTATTAGTTACACATTGCCTTGATCCAGCACTTGAATTTTTCCCAAACATTTTAATGTATATGTGTCTTGTCTTCCCAGCCAGGCTGGAAGCTCCTTCAGGTTAGAGATTATCCTATACTTCTCTCTTTAAATTTCTTTCAGTTGCCCTCAATAAATGTCTGCTGAAAGAAACTGAGAAGGAAAAAGAGATAAGGGAGCTGGGGACCATGCAAACAAGCTTGGACACCTTTATAATTTTCTCTGTGCTCAGTGTAGCACCCAAGCTCCAGGAGATCTGACCTTTGTCTTTTCTGGAAAAAACTAATAAGTTATCCTAGATTGTAAGGTGGGCATTATTAATCTAGTTAATAGATTGCACTGTTTTTATGAGGGCTTTAGCCCATTAATTGTTTCCATGCAAATGGATGCCGTTAATTACAAATTAATCTTATCTTTCCGTTAAGGCAGGGCCATCAGGACCTCCACTTGGCAATGCTTGTTGGCACTTGATATGAATCAATGCTTATACTTGAAAGTAATAAAACTGCATTTCTTTAAAGATAGTTAATAAATCAGATCTTCATTAATGCAGATAGGCCAGACCCCCTACTTGTCTAATTTAATGAGGTTCTAATTCATTACCGTGATTCATGTGTCCTCCTGGGGATGGTGGCCAGCAGGGTAGGGCACATAGTAGGCAGTTAATAAATCCTGTATTTTCTGAGTTTTTCCACAGTGAAGAGGTGCTCCAGTAGCCTTTAGGTCCTCACCAGCCTGAGTGCCATTTCCCAGGTGGCCAATAGGACCCCGAAAAGGAAACACCACCTTCCAGTGAAAAGCCGTTGCTTTTCTGTCATATCTATGGTAGAAGCTCAAGTATTGGCAATGGGGAAAAGAAGGGTGAGGCATCAGAGGCACTGTTTGGGCCGGAGAGATGGCTCCTTTAGCTGGTGCTTGGACTCTGCAGCTGAGGCAGTCAGATAGGGACTGTCTGTCCTCCCTGGACCTAAGCATGATGAACGAAAAAATGAACAATGGGGCCCCAATTTTTCCCTGGGACCCATTAGCAATCTGTCCCAGTGATACCTCTAAGCTGTCCCTCAGCCTGTTTCTCTCCCCTGGCAGATTTCCATTTACAGGAACCCTAGTTCCTCCTCCTCAGATTTATTTCCAGTCTGAGACTGGCCTCCACCTGTGCCCTTTTGCAGCCACTGGGGTCTTGGGGGCCAAGCCCCAGCTTCCTGTTCACAGAACAGGCACAGGCCAGCAGAGGCCTGCCCTTTCCAATCTGCCCACCTGCCTGGTGCTCCAGGAGCGAGTCCAGAAGCACCAGCAAAATGTGGGGTGGGGTTTGCGAGTGTGGTGGGGGAAGAGGAAACATGGCTTCTGCTTTAGACTTGGGGAGCCGGCAGCGTGATGAAACACTTCCCTCCGTGCCGCCGAATTCATTTCTCTAAAGTTCCACTGTGCACAGAACCATTTGTTTCCACATTGTTTTTATTAAACAAGAAAGGCGAGTTTTATTACTGCGCAAATGAAAGCAGCCGGCAAAGACAGATACTTCCCAGATTCTTATTAATCTCCAAGAGTTATGGGCCTCTGAAGTCCCGAAGAAATTAACATACTCCACAGAATTTTCTCAGCAAGTCACCCAGGTGCAGCCCCTCCCCTGTGGGCAGCGATAACTGCCCTGCCCCGGGCAGCTCCAGGGGGGGTTCCCGGCCCCGTCAGGGGCTCTCATCTTGTCACCCTCTTATCTGACCCCACCCTCTCTTGGGTTGCATGTAGGCTAACCTCACGCTTCAGCGCACAATCATAGATTTATTTGTACACCTATTCTAGGCATTGTCTGAAAATGGGGATTTAGGTGTCATTCGATTCACTTCCATATACAATTAAATATGTATGGATTATTTACAATTGTAGTGTAGGAGAGTCTTGGCATCTGTGAGATTGTATCCTGGGGCCTTTGTGGATCTCAAATGCATGAAAAACACAGTTGTGTGTAATTCCCTCTCTCTGCAAATGCAGTACAGTGATCACTCGCTCATTCTACAAATATTTTCTCAGTTCTCTCCATGCACCGGGCACAGTAGTCTCTGCCTGCAGAGAGTCCTGGGTGTGATGGGGAGGCTGGAGAGAGATGGGAGAGTTTGAATGAAGGAACAACAGGATATGTCTTAAAATTTTCAAGGATCATATCAGCTGCTGTGTTAAAAATAGTCCATTGGGGACAAAGCAGAAGCGAGCTGCCGAGTTATGAGGGAGGATATTGCAACAGCCCAGGGAGGATGAGATAGACTAGGGTGGGCAGGATGTGGCAATTGGAAAAATTCAAGACATACCATGGAGGCATAGAGACACAAATAGGACCCGACATTGCACCTTCTGATTCCTAACGGGAGCTGCGGTGCCTGCCCACGGGGGAGAACAGCTGCACTCGAGATGGTCGGGTGCTGGGCGGCCAGCTAGGCTCACTCACTAGGCTCCCTGCTCAGCTGGCCCTATTGGCCCCTGAATGTAAATCAGACCCCAGCAAAAGGGTGACACACTGTTATGTCATGGAATTTTGGGGTCTCTTGCAAATAGTCAAAGATGGAGTGATAGAATTTTTGAATGCCAGCATCTGCAGTATGTAAGATTTGAATAGCCTATCTTAGTTTAAGATATTTTCAAGTTGGTTTTCCATTAAAGAAGTAAAGTAGCCCAAATGTCTTGTTAGCCCCATTTTACAGGTAAGAAAGCAAAGGTTCAGAGAATTTTAGTGAATTTCCCAAAGTTGCCAGATAATGAGGTCCAAGTCTAAAAAGCCTGGGTCTTCTGTGTCTAAGGGCAGCTTTTCCCATGGTTACATCATGTGAACTCCCAGCTATGCACCCAACCCTGCTAGGGTAGAGGGCAGTGGTGAGGAGGAAAGGAATGCCAAGGGAGATTTGGTCCTTGTCCTAGAGGAGCTAATAGTTTCTTTGCAGATGACACTCATACACACACACACACACACACACACACACACACACACACACACACACACACACCTCTTAAGGAGGCATGTGTTCTGGAAGGGCACTGTTTAAAGTTTAAAGCGGTGTTTGATCAGGTGCAGTTCCGATGACAAGTGCCTCCAGCCATTAAGTTCATCCCCGTGAAATGTTCCATGATGGGCTGAGGGCTCCAAGGCAGAGCACATAGGGCTAGGTCATGTCCAGAGAGCTGCTGGTCAATTAGTGTGTTTTGAGAATTCTTCATCTCTGATCTCATGTTCCCTCCTTCCCACCCAAACCCTTTGGCTCAAGCAAGGCTGGTAGCCCCAGGTCCTTTTCACAGTAAGATCATTTCTGCCATCAATGCCTTTACTTACCTTTGTCTCTGGTCTCTATTGCAGGGAGGGCCCCTGTCTTCTTCCCACCAGGGTAAACCTCACCTTATAATGTTGTCCACTGCTGGGCACAGAGGGAAAAAGTCCAGAAAAACTTGGAGGGTAAGTTTGGGGGTAAGAAAAAAATCTTCGGAAGCTTGAGTTGGGAATGGGGCAGGACTGTGGGAAGACGAATGATGACTTGTTCCTTAGACACCTAGACTTGGGCATTTCTGGATGCTTGAAAGAGGTGACTTTAGGGTGAGACCAGAAATCAATTTATATCACAGAGGAATGACCATCTGGCACTTGTACTCCTATGGTGGGAGATAGACACCAATTCAAAGGGTCGTGATGACTCCTAGTGGGGCTCAGAGGGATTCCACGTGTAAGAGCTGGCCAGGGTACAAGACAGCAGGTGAATCAGAAAGAGTAAGCCCAGCTCCCTCCAGGGTTGGGGCCTCTTGGGAGCCAGGGTCCTGAGTCTAGGAATAGAAAGAGGCATGGGTGGACAAGGCCTCCTGGGGCTCCTATTCACCTGGAAATGGGCCTCTTGCCTGCTAAATCTGGAGAGCATCTCAGGCTGTCTGAAGTGCAGATTGAAGTGCAAACTAGGGAGTCCAGGGGCCCGCTGTCCTTGTCCTTAGCACTCCAAATGAGCTAGAGCTTCTAGTAATTCTCCACTTCCCTGTGCTGGGGCTTCACGAGGAAATGAGGTGTGTGCCCTACACAGCACTTTTGCCCTGAGAGACTGCCTTTCCCGCAGGCTCATTGCTGCAGGCGTGGGCCTCCATGGATACATATATTACCCAGGACAAAGCCCTGGAAGCCCCTTTCTCAGGCACTGCCCCCTGTATTGGAATGAAATTATCAGAGTTTTTCCAGGGGAAGCAGCTTAGAGGGGAGTAGGGTCTGGTGTGAAGAGAGGTTGTTGGCACAAGGATCTTCTCCGTAAGTGCAAGTCTGGATGGGATCCATGATGTGTATGTGTGTGCGTGTACATGTGCATGTGTGCATGTGTGGCACAGGGCATCTGCAGCCACATCAGGATTCCTATGGAGTCCCTAAACCAAGGAAAATTCTAGAAATCACTCAAAGAGGGGAAATCTGAGACTGAGTTGTATCTTTCTGCACATTTCCAGTCCCTTGGGCCATGATGTGCTCAATCCCTGGGCCAGTTGGCTGGCCAGGAATGACTGTCTGACAGTGACATTTACATATGCAGCCTGACATTTTCCTCCTCAGTGATTTAATTCTTCTATTTATTTTTGTTTATTGTTATAGCCCCCTACGTGCATTTAGATCCGTCAATACAGGCAACCCAGCCAGCCGTACTGGCATTTTCTTTTTCTCAAAGCTGGTTATTTTCCCAGGCCCCATCTCTCTTGTCCTTTTCCTGTTCTCACTCTGGAATAGCATGTCCCTGATGCAGAATGATTCAGCAGGTGGGTCTCCTGAGGAGGACTCCCCTCTGCCTCGGGTTCTCGATGCCCCACTGGTAAGAGAATAAGTAAGTGGGAGCCACAGCCCCACAGCAGGCAGGAGATGGCACGATGGAAAAACTAGCCCTCTAACCTTTGAGGCTCATTCCTCATAAGACAGAATGTGGGGAGGCGTAGGCTTAGCTGGCACACAGGGACCTCCTTCTAGGTGCCTGACCTACCTGTATGACCTTTCTGCAACTGCAGTACTGCTGGGAGGGGAAGAAAAAAGGGGAGAAAGAGAAGGAGAAGGAGAGGAGAGACGACATCTAGGAAATGCACTAAACCTAGATTCAAACTTGTGGATTGACATCCACATTCTGTATTTGTTGACTTGAAGAACTGAATAAGTTTCCTCTCTTTGAGTTTGAATTTCTTCCCTGTGATGTGAAGAATCATATCATACCTTGCCCATCCAACAGCTCAATTGTGAAAATCAAATGAGATAATATATGGAGGCGTATTTTGTAGTGTGAAACGTCCTCTAATATAAAGAAATACATCTCTGCGTGTTTATGCCTCCGTGCACTGATTTGCATGTTGTCATCATCGTTGCATTATCCTTTGCAGGTGCCACATTGATTCCTGTGGCATCTTTATCTCTGCCAATTCCCATATCTGGCATACTTCAGCCACTTCTGACCACCACCATACATCTCAGCTTGAACCGTTGCTCAAGCATCTGCCAAACTCTGGCCTTTGGAAAGCATTTCTTGACTGCCCAGTTACCACTGACATCACTGACACTGACTCAGGAAGGCTCCCTCCTCAGCCCCACCCTGTCCTAGGGTCTGGCCATCAGCTGGAATTGTGAATTGTTTTAAATGTGAACACAGATGGGATGATGTTACCGAACCATTTAGGAACCACAGTATTTTTACACAGTGCTCTGCAGTGTCTTGGTGTAGGAGAGTGTGTATGGAAAGAGGATGAAGACTGAAGTTTTTTCATTGGGCTAAGATGAGGAGGGCAGTGGGTTTCTAATAAAGAGTGCCAGACAGAATGGCAGGTGGTGCTTCCCCCTTCTGCCCTGAGCACAGGTGAGGAACAGGAACTGGTGTACAGGTTGTTGCCCTATACACAAGCAGTGGTAGATTGGAAGCCCAAAGCTGCTGTAGCAAATCAGGCCACTTTGAAAGGTGTTTCTTGACGGTTCAAGAAATAGTAGCTCAGAGAACAGAGGGGAGCACCTGCCAACCCCTGCTTTGTATGTTGCAGGAACCACAGGTCACAGTGGGACGCCTCAGTCCTTGAGACAGAGGAGTGTAGTGATGTCACGTTTCTGCAGGATCGCAACATCCCAATATCAATTGACTTTGCTTCCATGTTTGACCTGCTCACTCAGACGAGAAGGGAGTCCGGTGTGAGAGTAAGGGCTGAGAGCTTGGGTCCAACTGTGCAGGACATGTGATCTGGCCCTCAAGCCCTAGAATCTTCTCTAGTCAGTCTCTATAGGTATGATTTGTCTTTCCAAGCAGATTATAACAACCTCAAGGGTGGAGGCTCTGCAAAATACTTCTCTTATAGTCCATCGCCCCCAGCACATGGCAAAGACTTCCCCCCTTGCCCGTTGAATTGGAATGCGCTCAGTAAGAGCAGCAGTGATGACAACAGATGACGCAGGCACAGGCCAGGCACCATTCTGAGTATTTCCCACATATCACTCCATCTCATCCCCATAAGAGCCCTTGGAGGTCACTACCATGACTGGCCTCATTTTACAGATAAGGACCTCAAGGCAAAGGGAGGTGGAGTCACTTGGTGGTTAGGGCCACACATCTGAAGAGTGATAAAGCTGGGGTTTGAACCAGGCAGTCTGGCTCCAGCATCCAAGTTCTTAACCACAGTACTATGTTCTCATGCTTTCATGTGTGTGTGTGGTAGGGGGAGAGTTTGGGGCAGTCGGAGACTAATTTTGCAGGGCAGGGGGTCCACATTAGTCGAGGAGGAGAAGTTAGGAATTACTGGAAGAATGGGAGCCCTAAAATGGAGAAATCCTAGAGGCTTTGAGGAAAACCTCTTTTTCAAAGAGCACATCCTCTAACAACTTATAGCAATCCCCACAAATAGGAATATTCCTGAAATAGACCATTCCTGCATATGCTATGTTTGTAGCAACCTCGTCCCTGTCTCATTTTTAGAACTTTAGGTAATCTTTACTTTCTATTAGTTGTCTGTGTTTTGAATTCTCTCAGGAAGTTCTTTATGAGGTTGTTCCTCTTTTAGGCTCCCTGAAAGTTCCTGGGCAGGCAGGCTGTGATGCTGGTGGTGGCAGGAAGGGAGCTGGGATAACGTGGCTGCTGGGAAGCGCTGTTAGCCTCCTTTTCCTGCGAGTTAGTTACGTGTCCTCAAATAGGGCTGCAGGGAATGTGGGCGCAGAGCCTAGTGTCCTGGTCCATCCCCCATAGCTCTCAGCACAGGGTCCTGTGCACAGGTAATTGATTACCTTGTGTTCGTTAATTAGAGACCCTCCACGGAGAAGAAGTGGCCTCTCCTTGGAGCCCTCTCCAAGTTGGGCTTGGTTCACGGGCAAGTCTTAGGCCTGCTCGGGGGTCATCCTTGGTGGCCTCCAAAGTGAACTTCTCAGCTTCAGCTTTTTGTGGCATTTTCCTCGTTGAGCACAATGCTGTTTCCAGAAAACAAATGTTCTTTTGGACGATTGCATTTGTTATCAGACAACCTATCACTTGAAACACGGAGAGAAGATGTGTTTTCTCAGCTCTAGTGATGTTGTCTTATGGGAGAAGTTCCACACAATAGAAGCTCAGGAAACCCAGTGATATGATTTAGAAGCAATTCGCCAGGTCAGAGACACTGTTAAATCAGAAATGTGACAAGGGGACAGAAGAGCAATCTGGAACAGTTAGTTATTTGGGCTACAAATCAAGGGCACGGTAAACTTTCTCACTTTTAACTTCTATCGAAACGATGACCATAAACAATGTGCAATGCTAAAAACTAATTAAACAGCCACCCTAAATCAACAAAAAAGGGTAAACTGAATTTTAAGTAACATTTGCTCCTGTGAAATGTGCTTCTCCTTGTTGGAGGCCTGCCCCAACGCTGACGCTTTTGTAAGTCGGGCTTCACTGATTGGTGACTTGATCAGCCTGTCCATACTCTCTCGGCTGGCTTCAGTTCTGAGCATGCCCCTCAGCAACGTGTCATAATCATTGTCATCATCATCATCATCATTAGGTTTTCCTTCAAGCCATTTGTCCAACTACAGTGTTCTGTTTTTTTTTTTTTCCTGCTCATCTAAATCCTACTCATCCTTACAATGCCCTCAGTCCTTTCATTCAGTCTACCCAAGAGTTCCCCAACCTTCCGGCCTCTTAATGAGTACTTCAAAGATTATATTTCTTACTGGCCACTTTATATATCCAACTTCACGAAAGCTGTTCATTCAGTTCTCATCATTCTTATCGGTTTCATAGTCCTGCCTGCCGGCCTCCATGCTAATCAGAGAGGGTTAGGTTATGCAGGGACAAAAGATTCCCAAATGTCAGTGACTCGATACTGCAAAGTTTTATTTGTTTGTATACATAAAGTCAGTTGCAGGTCAAGGTAACTTTACAAGCAACTGACCTCCATGTGATACCTCAAGGATCTAAGCTAAGAGGGTCTCTTCCATACAGGAATCCGGGGACTCTTTGGTCATTGTCATAGGGGTAGATTGTGCTTTTTACTGACTTATCCTGGATGTGACACTTATCATTCCTGCCCACATTACGTTGGTGAATTAGTCCCATGACCTTGCCCACCTGCAGGGTGGTTGAAAAGTACAATTTTCCAGGTATCTGGAGGGAAGGGAGAATTGGATATTGAGGAAAACTGTGATGTCAACCACATCTTCAATTAGATAATAACTTTATGAGAGCAGCTTGGGTTTCTTATATTTCTTAGCATTTCTCATGATGTTTTAGGTAAAATAGGTCCAATAAATGTCTGTTGAATAAATGACATCATCAATTAGTCATTATGAAGCACTCATTTGGGAGAAGATTTATGCTAGGCACAGAGTGGAATAAAGACCTGAAATTAAAGGCCTGGCACATGGTAGATCATTTGTTCATTCATTCATTCACTTGAGAAAATACCTGTTGAGCACCTTATATGTTCCAGGTACTGTTCTAAGCACTGGGAACAATGTGTGGGTCATTTTCCTTGTGAGCTTACATTCTAGAGAAGTAGACGGATAACAAACAATAAATATAACAAATAAGGAAACTCAATAATATGATAGAATGCTATGAATGGTGAAAATAAAAGAAAAAATAGAACAAGGTAGGAGATATATAGACTGTGAAGAGTGAGGTGCAAGTAATTTTAAACAGGACAGGCTTCATTGAAATGACATTGGAAAAGGAGTGTGTGTGTGTGTGTGTGTGTGTGTGTGTGTGTGAGTGTGTGTTGTGGGGGTAGTTCACTGTGCAGGTATTGTAGGAAAAGCGTACAGGAAGATGGAATAGCCTGTGCTAAAACCTGAAGCTGTGACATATTTGAGGACCAAAAAGGAATCAGTATGGCTGGAGTGAGATAGTGTGAGCTAAGGGTGATGAGTTCAGAGAGGTGATGGGGCTTGTAGGCCATTGGAGGACTTTGGTTATTTCTATGAAGGAAGTGAAAAGCTATTGAAAGGTTACAGACAGTTGTGTAACATGACCTGTGTTGGAAATTGTAGAAAGCGAGGCTATAAACTGGGAAATCAGTTAGAGGGTGAGAACAATAATCCAGTAGAGAGATAATAGTGCCCGGAACAGGATGCAACAGGAAGGTGTTTTTAACTACGTACATATATGTGTACACATATGTGTAATATCTATGTGTAGGAATAATACATACCTATATGTGTGTCATGAATATGCATATTTTAATCCAAAAAGGAAACTGTAGCTTTATGTCTCATTTGCATTTGTAGATACATTTCTTGGCCCTTATTATAATATCTTATATTTGTCTTTTCAGAGAACTTTTTCGTGTATCGTATCACGAAACAACAATTAAAAAGACAGAAGTGGCTGGAACTATTATCATCCCCCTCCCACATGTCACCTTTATGGGGACCGTCACTGGTATGGGGCGTAAATGGAAATTGTGCCTGGAGTCCTTGCGACCCTGCTGCCACAGGGATGGGGTTTTGGGGGCTGGCTCCCCCCTTACCAGCCTCCCACGCACTCGCATCACCAGGTCTTAGAGAAAGAAACTTAATCAACAGAGTCAAATGGGTGGTGAGATGAGTTCCACATAATCCCCACTCTCATCGAATCTGAGCATCTCTTAATAAAACTCACAGTGGTTGTGGGGAAGGGATGTGGGGCTGCAGCCTCTCCAGCCCGCTGAGCTGCCACCTGCTCCCGGCAGGGGCTGCACCGTTAATCCCCTGAGCATCATAGCTTATTTCCCAGGCTGCTTTCCCTTCCAGGAAGAAAATAACTGCTGGTCTGTGAGCTACATCAGAATCACTCTCCCAGTGCCATCAGAGCTTCTGGGGCTACTCCCTGCATCTTGCTTCCGTGACTCCCTGAGTGGAGACCATCCTCCACCGACACTCTTAGGGGGCTTTTCTTTTAACTGATGGATACCCCTTGGTCATGTTTCACTGTCTCAGTCCTGCCAAAGTTAGGGCCAATTCCCTCCTCTGGACCAGGTCTTAGGTTATTTTTATTTATTTTATTGCCTTGTGGTGGTGATTGCTGGCTATGAGACCAAGACTGTCTGAGAGGATTTCACAATTTTCCCTTAATTTGTCTTAGATGCAGGGTCAAGAAATCCTCATATCCTGCTGGCATTGCTCCTACTCTGCGTGAACAGGGTCTACTTGGTTTTCCTAATGTGTCCGCAACAACGACTGAGCAAATACTTAATGATAGTAATTACCTCCTGCCAATCAGGTGTCCAGTCCTTTCTGAGACCATTAACTCTTGTCTGGTGAGTGTGATGCGAACACTCCCTCACTGCCGCGCTGTCTCTGCTGGCTGTGCCTGTCACACTGCCGCCCCCACCCCATCCTTGCTGCCCTTCTCTGTCCTGCTGCTGCCTCAGGTTGCTAAGCTGACCCCTCCCTGTGCACCACATCCCTCAAGCTCCCTCTGTCTTTCTGTTATCTTCAGCCACCAGGAGGCACCAGCAGGATACTGGGGTTGGGGGAAGTGAGCGAGGGCAGAGTGTTTCTTCCCTGCTCTCCCCGCTTTGGACAGCAGTTCTGGACGTGGCTGTTTCTCCACACCTGCAGCTCCTGACAGCTGGGCCCTCTTCCAGGGCTCCTGCTCTCATTGGGTTTTGGTAACATCATTTCCTCCCTTACCTGTCCCTTCAGGCCTAGGGGGCAACAGCCCCTGCTGTAGTAATTTTGGGGTGCCTTGACATCTCTTGTTAGCATCCTCAAACCTGCAACTAAATTCTTTTCAGAACCCCAGCTGGGATGCCCTCCATTTCCTACTGGGGCTTCATCAATGAACAGTTCTCTCTGAAGGTCGGGACAGGATTTGGCCACAGGTGCTGGGGGCTCTCCCCATCATCTCATCTCCCAGGGTTTCTATGCTTCCCCTTTTCTGCTGTACAGTTTGGTTAGGGTCACCCTAAGGGATAGGAGTGAAGGTCATCTGCCAATGAGGGCACATGGGTGTGGGCTTGAGGCAGTGGGGGTGGGGGCTGAAGGGAGAAGGTGTGAGCACTGACCAGCGGGGATGTGAGACATCACAGGCCATCAGAACAATATTACTGATGAGCGTGAAAATATGATATTCTTATTTATTGAACACCCAATGTGTCAGGCATTGGGGTATATAGTAGTAGACTGTGTGTAAATTACCCCCGATTCTCCTAATAACCTCTCAATGTCAGTATTATGACCTCCATTTTATAGACAAGAAG
The DNA here is from genome assembly GCF_000956105.1 of Propithecus coquereli. Lineage (NCBI taxonomy): Eukaryota > Metazoa > Chordata > Mammalia > Primates > Indriidae > Propithecus > Propithecus coquereli. The sequence continues at coordinate 236,148 of NW_012152385.1, forward strand.
TTTGAAACCCAGGACTGCAAGTGACTTGCTAGATAATGCTGGAGCTGGGATTTAAAGCCAGGTCTTTCTAGCCCCAAACCGTCATTGTGCTTTCAGCTATGCCACATTGACTCATGAAATAGAAAGTCATAGAGGCTAATGTATGTGATCCAGGACGCAAATGGGGTGCAGCTCAAACTCTGTGTGTGATGGAAGGTCGAACCCAGGAACAGCAGCAATGGGGGACATGAGAGGCTTCATTAAGAGGCAAGATTTGACCTGCACCTTGAAGGAAAGCAGTGAGGACATGTGGAGAAGGAGAAGAAGAGAGATGAGCACACAATGTCAGTGTTCTGCCTGGAAGTTGTGACTTCCAACTTGAGGAACTCAGGAAGTGGCTGCCCATGCCTGTAACTCTTCCTATCACCCTGGGCTCCAGGGCTTGGGCTACCCTGGGCTGGGATTTAGGGGGTGCTGCAGAGTTGAGCTTTCCTAGGGCACAGCTGCCTGCACTTAAAGGCTCTTTGCAACTCTTAATTAGCTCATTCTTGGATTCCCCGTCAGAATGAGGGCCATGGGTTTCTGCTCTGCCTCACTGCTTGCTACATGTTGATCTGATGGGGACATTTGCTTTGGGGCCAGACTCAGAAACTTATCCATCCATCTAGCCACCCATTTCTCTATTCATTTACTTGCTCACTTAGATTGATGCACCTGTCTACTGTATTCTTATCCACCCTAACCATATATCCACACAAAACTGTACTGAAAATCCTCAGCTTTGGACCCACACACACACCCATACTCAGGCTGGCAGGCATGGCTGAAGAATGCCCCGTGCCCATGCAAATGCTGGAGCCACAACCTCACCAGGGACTCAATATCCTGGCAACCACTTTGTATGTCTGTGATGCTTTTTCGTTCCAGACTCTCATCCTTCTTCTTCGGACATTTGCTGTCCACTCCTCCCTCTGACTCACTTGCCTCCCCGCACTCCTCAGATATCCTTACCACCTTCTCCATCCCTTCCTAACCTAAGTGCCTTCAACGCCTGGCTGCCTGCGTGCCCTCAGCATCTGCACAGTACATCTGTCCTGCCTCGCTGTGCCTTTCACACTGAGAATTGTCACCCCAGTCATCACCTCCCATTCACCTAAGTCCCCACAGTCTCCCACACCAATTCATGGAAATACAGGTGGATTCCCCATGGCCTCCAGGGGGCTGAACCCACAGGACTTTTTCTTATCTTGCTTTCTGCAGGATCTTGGGAAACATCTTTCCTCTGTGATCTCCAGGACTCCACCTTCTCTGCAGTCGCCTTCTTTCTCTCTCTATTCTTCCTCTTCTTTCCTACCTCAACTCGCAAACTCAGGCTCATTGTCCTTCTCTACCCTCCAGCAAGCTCTGACATCAGCATGGTGCAGTGGTTAGAAGTGTGGACCATAGACCCAGTTGCCTTGGGTTTGAACTTTTGAATCTTGGATTCACCACTCCCTCACTGGGCAACTTATCATAGCTTGCTGTGCTCCCACATTGGAACAGAGCCTTGCACATCGCCAGCACTCAATAAACATGAATTATTAGCCATTCAATTGTCCAAGCAAAAAACTCAGCTGTCACCCCAGCCTGAATCTTCTTCCTCACCCCCTCCTTCAATCCAGCACCAAGGGTCCTGATCTTCTGATTACTTCTCAGAGCTGCCCATTTTTTGTTTTCTCCAGAGCTGCCCCGGGTCAGAGACTCATGTGGGGTTTGAGTCTTAACTGTTCTATTTGTTTTCACTTTTACTTGGCTTTGATCCAATTTTTACTTTGAAGCCAAAGTAATCTTTCTAAGAAACAAGTATGACCTCACCAATGCTTAAAATCCTACTGGGAGTGCTACTGCCTTTAGGGTGGAGTCTGAAGGCATGGAATGGAGGGTCCTTATGATTCTGCTTCCTTCTCCACTTCGGTCATGTTTCCAACCTCCTGCAAGCTTCCCAATATCCATCCCATGACCCAGCCATACAATTTCCTAAAGATGCTCATTAAACATGAATCCAGACCTGCTGGCTGAGACTCGCTGGCACTGAATATCCTAGAAATCTGCATATTTGACAAGTGCCACACAGAGTCAGCCAGTTTTTACTGTCTATCTTGGTTGTCTTTGGTTTTCTCTCTCCTCTTCTTCCTGCTCCCTTTTGGCCTCACACATTGAGCAGGGCCAGGTTTTATTCCAGTGAACTTGTGTAACAATAGATATGATTGCCAGCCTCCCTGGGGCTGGCCAGGTTTTTATGAAATTAGACATATTTGTCTTGATGTTTAGGAGAGAGCATGAAATTCAAATTTGTGTGTTGGCATTCCGCGGGCCGGGCCTTTAATATTCAATGACATAACATCATTGCGGTTTTGACAACACTATATAGAAGTTGTGCTTACCATTGAAAATTAAAGCCACTGAAAGCGTTGACAACAGCAAAATTGTGAATGCTTCCCAGCTCCTGAAGTGATTGCTATTCCAGTTTGTCTAGAAGTGCTTATTGTGTTTGTAATACCGTCAGTTCCACTTAAAGACGACTTGAAGTCGATGCCATACAGGTAAGTACCAAAGAAATCTCTTCCTTCCTCTCTCCACTGCCCTGTCGTCTCCCCATGATTTTTCTACTGAGGGTCCATTTGCATTCAGCTACAGAGCCCCTGACTCCCTCAACTTCTGGTCCAATTGGTTGCATTTCTTGTTCAAGTTGCCAGGTTGACCAGACTTTCATTTTTTTTTTTTTTTTCTCACTGTCCTTTTCTTCTTTTTCTTCTTCTCCCATGTGAGCATCAGGGAAATTGAGCTATAGTGATTTACTGCACAAATCCCCTGTGTGTGTGAATGATGTCTTCTTATGTATAAAGCAAATCTCGAGTGGAGTGTTGAGGAGGATTTGGTATCTGACAAAGGATTATTTAAAACTAATAAGAAGAGTAGGGAGAGACTATTAACGGACTTCAGGTCGGGTCTTTATAATGTCAAAAATGGTAAAAAGAAAACTTAAACATAATTGCTTAATCGTGGTCTGCTTTGCTGTTGTTGGTGGGAAAGCAGAAGAATCGACAATGTTGACAGACGCCTTCTTAGGTCGGTTGCTTGGTTTGGTCTTTGAAGGAGATTTCTCTCCCTGTTGCAAGTCGAGGGAGGGTGGTTTTATCAGAAAATATTCTTTATACAAGCCTTTCATCCTTAGGCAAGCTGAGGTCCTTGGAATGTAAAACTAACATGCAGTGGGATTGCTGAGAGGACTGTCTGGGGCGCTGAAAGCAGTGATGCTGGAGAGACCCTGTGGCTGACGGAGGGGTGACATCTGTGGGAAGGGCCCTGTGTCAAAGGGCAGCTGTGCAGCACCCACACCAGCAATCTGGGGAGCCAGCATGGAGGCAACCCCCAGGCTCTAACCTCCTGCTTCCATCAACACACTTCTCATTGTCTGTCATTCACTTTCCTGCTTTTCCAGAGCCTGCTGGACAAAAAGTTTCCAATCATGGAGCACAAGTATTCTTTTTTGTCTGCAAGCACCCCCTCAGAGTCTGGAAATAAGAACTTCATTGCCAGGGCAGGGCCACTTTGGAGTGATTTGAATGGTGGGCCACCAGGGACAGACATCTGAACATCATATTCTTCCAGGATGCTTCATCGTTCCTCACAATGTGGCATAGTCTTTCTCGGTCCCTGACTTTTCAGAAGGACCATGCCATTCAGTGGAGCCTTGCACTCAGGTGACCTTCCAAGGAGGCCCTGCTACTTAGACATCCCTCATCTGTAACTCTTCAGCAGCCCGTGGAGCCTTTCATAAGTCGTTGGTGCCAAAGGATTCAGTTGAATTAGGAACATTTCTAGATTTTACAATTTTGTTGTATATTTAAATTAGAGAATTCTGTTTGTTTATTTGTTTGCCTTTTGTTAGCTTTCCTAGTCAACCCACATCCTGGCTTGTTGGCTTGTTTGTTCATCTCCTTAAATGACCCACATGAATTTCGATCTCATTTGCTATACGTGCTCCCCATCTGTGACTGTGTGTGAGATGAGTGTTGTGGCCTTTCGGGAGGTTTGGAAGCTTGGGGTGGGCTTGGTGATCATTTCCTGACTTTTCACCATGAAATTTTTTCTTTGGTGCCTAATTTCTTATACTAATAGGGCTATAATTTTTTGTTTTAAAAAGTTGGAATTTTATCCAGAACTTTGAAATGTGGCCTTGTTCAATGAAACTATTCTTTCTTTCTTTCTTTCTTTTTTTTTTTTTTTTGAGACAGAATCTCACTCTGTTGCCTGGGCTAGAGTGCTGTGACATGGCTTCACCCTAGCTCACAGCAACCTCAAACTCCTGGGCTCAGACCATCCTCCTGCCTCGGCCTCCTAAGTAGCTGGGACTATAGGCTTCCACCATCACACCTAGCTAATTTTCTACCTTTTAATAAAGATGGGGTCTCACTCTTGCTCAGGCTGATCTCAAACTCCTAAGCTCAAGCAATCCTCCTGCCTCGGCCTCCCAGGTAGCTGAGACTACAGGCACATGCTACCATGCCCGGCTAATTTCTTTCTGTTTTTAGTAGAGACGGGGTCTTGCTCTTGCTCAGGCTGGTTTCCAACTCCTGAGCTCAAGCAATCCTCCTGTCTCGGCCTCCCAGAGTGCTAGGATTACTGGTGTGAGCCACCGTGCCCTGCCCTCAGTGGAACTTTTAACATGAATGATTTGGACATCACCAAAATGCAATTTTATTTTTATTTCCTGACATTTGCGTTAAACTTATTTAGTGGGAATAATTTTCCCTATGCTCGATGAGAAACTTGGCAGGTCTCCTGGCTTTTCTGCTAATTTTTAGATACGAGACAGACCTATGGCAATTGTTGTAGGTCACAAATGCAGGCTAGAGCCAATAAATGGGATATTTAGTCTCATGTGATGGTCAAAATGCTAGATAGGACTTAGCATTACTTATTCTTCCCTGCCTTGGCTTGGACTGCTTCAGGCTGGAAACCTGGGGTGGGAACCAGGCATGGTTCTTTGGCTATCTCTGGTTTCCTGGTTCCCAACCCAACTTCTCCCTGACTTGGTCACTAGCTGGGTCTCATGAGGGCAGAGGCATGGGAGGGAGAAGAATTAAGTTGATGAGATAGTATCTGCTAAGCTAGGGCATCATGGTCTCTGGTATTGGCCAATGGATAGGGTTAATTAATTCTTGAGGACACTTTCATGGGATTTTAAGAGATTCTCTGCTGGGTCTTGTGACCTGAGTTTTCTGTGACCTGTGTGTGACCCCATAATCTATCTAATCCAGTTCCTTTGCCATGGGCATCCAAGGGTACAATTCCAACCTCTTTCTGCTGAGGGTCTGACTTCTTCTGGGCAGCTCAATTGGTTAATACCCAAGAAAGCTTTATGTAGCCTCTCTCCACCTAACCCACATCTGGTCCATAAGAAACACTCATGCATCTCTTGCTCTATTCTACCAATCCTGGTGAAGCAGCCCTCACCACTGGAGCAGCTGGTAACTCCAACTCTACCTTCACCCTGTAGATTTCCACTTGGGGGTCAGACCTGGTTCTAGTCCCTTTACCCTTCTTAGGAATGAGTCAGGGTATGGGGGATTTCTCTGTGCCTGTGAAGTGCAAAAATACATTTCAAATTTTTGCAAGTGGTCCCACTGGAGAGCCCCTCATCAGGCCTGGGGAGGGAAGATACCATTTTTCCACTCTCCCCAAATACCTGACTGAGCTGAGGGGTCCCCAAATTGCAAAACTATGTTCAGTTTCTTTTCCTTTGTAAATTCTTCATAAAGGAGCAGGGTTGCAAAATGTGGCAGGGAATGTCTCATTCTATCTTACTGTACCTGCTTCCCTCTCACAAAGGCCTTACAGTCTATAGGAGGGACCAAAACAAATGAGGAAAAGATCAAAAAGCAATAAAGGAGCTGTTACAAGTCAAGTAGCCCCAAACCCCAGCTATATAGACAATTAACACGGTGGTTCGAGTTAGGGTTTGGCAGGTGGTGGAAAGGGGGAAATGGGACGGAGTCACGAGTGTGTTTGTTCAAAGCTTTCAGCTTTAGTCTTGTTGCCGTCTACTGCTCTCCTACTTGAAATTCAAGATTCAAACACTCTGAGATGATGAGCCAAGCTTCAAGGATTCTCCTGGCTGGGAACGACTGGCTGAGAAAATGCATCCAGGGTCCAGGCAGCTCCTGCAGGGAGGAGCTGAGGATGATGAAAAACAGTGCTTATATTAAGCACCATATGCGTGTGAACCCTGTCCTATTAGCCTACATGTGTTTTTGGCCAATTCCAGAAGCCTCCTGAGATACTCAGGACATGGGAGAAGAGGTAAACTTAGATCAACAACATTCACTGTGGGGAAACACTTAGATGTCCCATTGACCATTTGTTCACTTAACATATGTATATGTATATGTACATACACACACCATGCACTGTATTGCTCGGGCCTCCTCCAGGCATTGTGAGAGACAGTAAAATCTCATGGGTAGCTCAAGAGATGAGAGAAACATAGCCAATAACCATCCTTGCTACTGACAGTGTAATAGTATATTTGAATGTCAGGACAGAGAGTACTTGGTCAGTTCAACAAAAAAAGAGATGCCTTCCTGCTGCCATAGTCCAGGAAAGTTTTACATGAGGATAGGAATCAACGGTGTCATACGTTGGACATCACCACCTTGCCAAGCGCTGGCTTCCCGGTTGGGCTCAGCCATGGCCTCTGGGCTCCTCGAAGGCACAAATATTGATCGTATTCAGTGCTGGCCAAGATTTTGACAGGGTCTCTGATTCACTATTCTCTGTTCCCAAGGAGTCCAGCACTTTCAGAATTTTTGTCCTATGCTTAATAAGTACCTAGCACATTTCCTAGCATGTAGTAGGTCTTCCCTAAGGATTTGTGGGTTGATTGAATGAGAACCTGAGATGGAACTTCTGGGTCATGCTGATGCAAGCTACCTCTGGCTTTGACCCTGTCTGGCATGGGGCCTAGGAGGCTACACTGGGGAAGACAAAGCCAAGCCTCCAGGAGTGGTCCTAGCTGGACAGAAGTGTCCCTCAAGAGTCTTTGTTCTTTGGGCATTTCTTTCCACTTTCCTGTCTGTTTTGCAGTTATTGGCTTGGGGTCTTCCTTGGGGAATCTGTTTCACAGTCTCTTTCCTGCTGGAGACAAATGACTACCTTTGTTTTAAAACTCCCACCAACCTGCTGCTGGGGCGCGTTGCATCCTGGTGGCTTTGGGTGGCTTTAGAGTGACAGAGAACTCCTGCCAGAAAGTTCCACCGTCCGTGCATACTAGGTTTCTCTAGCTGGAACTGAGGGTCATTTTCTCCATTCCTGGTTCTCCTGGGACAGCTCCCCACTGACCACTTTTCTGGCAAGGCTCCCCTCCCTTGAGCATGTGCAGGGCTGAACCAGGAAATTTTTTCCAGCATTCTGCCTTCTGCTTCGCTTCACTGCAGCCTCCCTCCCCTGGGAATCAGCCAGTGACATTCCAGGGTTAAGAGAGGATACTTTCCAGGAGGCATCTGCATTCTCCATCGTTTGTATGAGGAAGCCATTTGCTCCCTCAAACGTTGGAAACCCCTGTGAGCGGATGGCCAGAGGGGCACTCCCTTGGGGTGGAGGATCCCCAGGGCCTTGAACTCACACTGGCGGGGTGGGGACTTCCCAGGGTGCCCACACCTGAGAGCGGCAGAGCTCAGACTCTTCACTCCAGACTTGGCTGCCTGTCTTCCCTCCACCAGTCTGAGAGGTTTCTGAGGTTACAGACTTGAATCTACTGTTTAATTTCTAACCTCCCATGGCTCCCAATTTAGGGCTCGCCTATGGGGTCCAACCACTCAATTAGGACAGGCATTAAAGACGGTGGCTGCTTTTACAGTGTATTGCGGGAGGTGGCAGCAGGTCCCAGCCCAGGAGACTTTCATGCCTCCCTGACGGCCTCTTTCAGGGGGTTTCTTTATCAGGTAGCACCTTGGTCATCATTAATGCCATGGCAAACGTCAGGCAGCATTGACCTGAGGACAATGGGCTAGGCCACCAGGAGGAGGAAAGGATAGCTAATAGTAGAATTGAAGGCAACAAATAAAATCTTCCCTTGTTTTGACATTGTGCCCAAGGTGACTCCTGTGGTCCATCACAGTCCCTCTGCAGGGTTTAAAGCAACAACTCTAATTTCTTATAATATGAACAGCTCCTATTTATGGAGCACCAGCTCTTGAGATAGAGTATTTTTTATTCCCACTTTATAAATGAATGAATGGAGACTCAGAAAAGTTAATGATCTTCCCAAGATGGCACAGCCCATGGGTGGTGGAGCTGGAATTAAATCCAAGTGTGATCCCAAAACTATTGTTCTGCACCACATTCCTTCTTTCACTACTAAACTCTCTCTCTCTCTCTCTCTCTCTCTCTCTCTCTCTCTCTCTGGCTCTTTCTCTCTCTTTTCCTGATCTGAACCTGGTACTGACATGGATTTTAAGCTAGATCAAGAATACTTATTTGTCTAGACTATTCATTTGCTTCTGTTCAGAGTCAGGAAGGAGAGCAGGGGAATGGCAGGCATAGCCTGGTATACATTTTGTGAAAGACTCACGAGGTTTGTACACTCTGATTCTGTTCAATCTTTTCTCTCCCTCCTGTTCTTGGCAACTGTCCCTTAAGCCCGTCTGTTCTCTGCCTCTAATATATTATGCTGATATTTTATTACCAAACAATTACATCCACTAATTTGAAAAGGAAACGAGCAGGAAATTGCAATTATAAGAGTAAAAGCAATGCTCTTTTATTTCTCCCCTTTATGCATATGAAATATGGTTTGTCGTTGCTGCAAAACAGACTTTCCCCCTCTACCATGGCTCTTCACTGCCTTGTCTTTAATAATTGAGCAGAAAGCAGAGTAATAATTAGATTCCTGATAACAGAGGAGATATCCATGGATTTGCAGCATGTGGAGGCTCAGCTTGGAGCCATGGGGCCCGCCACCGTGCCTCCATGGGAAAAAGCATACTTCATGCTGTTTCACTTGAGTACCTTCCAAAGTATTCTTTACATCCGTGGTCTTCTATGTAGATTAATTATTTGTTCACAGTTATTGTTTCCTCTCTGCCTTTAACCATGCTTTCCCACCCCATTGACTCTGGGCTTGGCCAAGGCTTGCTTTGGTCAATATAATGTGAGTAGATGTGATGTACAGCTCATTTAACTAAGCACAAGCTTTAAATGTGCCTGCAGTATGTGGCCCTGCACCTCTTGAGCAATGCATAGGATGGAGGCTGCTCCATCTAGGTCCCTTAGAGATTACACTGCACAGAAATGCCCTTCTGACTCCTGATGGATATGTGGCGAGAGCAAGAAATAAACATTTGCTGTTTTAAGCCACTGAGATTTGAAGCTGTTTTTAAATCACAACGTAGCCCAGCCCATCCTGACTGATCTATCTGTGATCTCATTGGATTCTCACTATATCCATGGGATAGAGAAAAGGCTGATCACACTGGGTGGTGTCAAAGAAAGAGCGTGTGATGTGGAATCAAAGGGACCTGCGTAAGAAGGCTTTTCCCAACATTGCTGGCTGTTCAGGCTTAGCCAAGCAGGCCGATCTCTCTGACATCCTAGTTCTTTATCTGTAACATGGAAATAATAATACTTACCTTGACGATTCCTGAGGAGCAGAGTCCATGTATGCCAAAGGTCCTAGCATAGTACCCATCACAGAATAAGTGACTAATAAAAGATAGTTGCTTTTTAAAAAGCATTATTATTTTTAAAATCCCTTTTTGACATTATCTCCATTGAACAGATGGGAATGCTGAGCCTAAATCTGCTGCAGGGAGCTGCCCAAGCTAATTAAATAACAGAGCTGGAACACAAGTTTGGATTTTCAGACTCTGAGTCCAGAGCTTTCTCCCTGGACTACCAAGTATTGATTGAGTCCATGCCTGGAACTTGCTAGGGAGGCTGGGGGCAAGGGAAGGAGGGAAGGTGTTAAGAATGGAAACGTTGCTTCTCCAAGGAGTGCAAAGTTTATATAGTGAAATGAGCTAAATAACAAAGTTAGTTCGAAAGAAGCAACTGGTTTATATTAGGCGCACAATATTCTGAAGTTGTAACTTTGAATGCATAAGAATCACCAGAGTAGTGTATTAAAATGCAAATTCCCTTGTCCTACCCCTAGAATTTCTACTTTAAAACATCCTATATGATTAGAGGAAGTAGAGCATAGTGTGCTTTAGCATTAGGTTCCCTGGGTTTAAATCTTTCCTCTGGTACCTATGAATTAATTACATAATCTTGAGCAGTTACATAACCTCCCTGTGCCTCAATTTCTTCATCTATAAGATGGGGCTAATAATAACAGTTGTCTTTATATATTATAGCAAGAATTAAATTAGGTCATATGTCCAAACACATGGCATTGAGCAAGCACTCAACAGGTGCTATCCATTAGTATCCCGATGCAGGGTTTCTGCAAACCACTAGTCCAGAAACCTCACTAAGGAACAGCCCAGGACAACTTCTTCCTTTGGTGTCCTAGCTGAGAACCCTTTCATGGGGCTTCTTGAGACAACAGCCTCAACCCTTGTGGGGTCTACAGGGGGAGTTTCCAATCATGGAAGCTTTGATCATGTGGGCGTAGTTGGGATTACCAGCGCATCATGGTGACTTTAAATCACATGTGTGCTGCCGCCTTCTGCTTGCCTGTGCAAAGGTTTGCCCCTGGGAGAAGACTTTCATTAGCAAACTTCATTTGGGAACCATCTCTGGCTGGCAGGTGGGCAGCAATCCGGAGAAGTGCCTGGTGCTCGGTGGCCTGAAGCTGGAGTCAGGGCTGAATCTGTCCCAATTGAAACGTTTCATTTACTGCTCTTGCCCTGTGCCAAATGCCTCATTTTGCCCCTTGTTAATCATCAGATACAAGAGTCCATGAGAGTCACATTTACTGGGAGAGAGGTTTTATTCCTCTTTTCCTTTTTAAATGTTTTAAAATAATTCATGTCCAATTTAGAAGGATTAAATATGGCGTGTTCTCCCACTCCAGCAAGAGCTGTGGGTGAAAATCTGGTTTCTCAGATGAGGCAGAGGCCAGGCTGCAGGGAGCCTTCCCCAGCCCAGCCTCTCATGGCTGCCAGGGACTGTTTGACTCAGGGCCTTCTGGGCTGTTTTCCCTCTTTGTTTCACTTGCCTGTACTGGCTCTCCAGTTTTTCTTACTCTTCAAGACTCTTCAAGATCTGCCCTGTCTCCTTCTGGGGAGCCCTCAGCGAGCCATCCTTCCATGACCTGCAGAGGTGGGGAGTCTGGCTATGAAAAGGCAGATTAGATCTTCTCTGGGGACTGCAGGGTCTTCAGCTGGGAGGGCTGCCTATTCCCTGGGCCAGGAGGCTGCTGCTACATATGTTCTGTCTCCTCCAAACAGCCTGACTGTCTATGTTCAAATTCCAGCTCTACAAATACCTGGGGATGGTGACCTTAGCCAATAACTTCATCTCCCTATAGTCTCAGCATCCTCATCTGTACAGTAGAACAGACCCTCCTCATAATGTTGTCCTAAGGATAAAGGGGAAAACACAGAAAATATAGAAACAAATAAACATGGAAAACATAAATAGAAACCACTTAGAACAGGGTCCGTCTGACATTTGATAATCTCTCAATTAACATTAGTGGCTATCATTATGTATCCCTTAGATCAGAATTTGAAGTTTATGATGAGGCATAGGTTTTATTGTATTTTATTTGTTCAATTAAAAATAATTTTAATTACATAAGGAATTCATGAATACATTCTCCTTGTAAAAAATTGAAGCATTACTGTGAAAATTAAATAGCTCTGGACTACCCTCATTCCCAACCTCTTTCTAGCATTTATCAGTTTTCAGTTTGGTATTCAGCTTTCTACAGTTTTAAAAAAGGCACATATATATGTACATGTATGTACTTGCTGCAAATAATAGAGTATATATAAATGCCTATCTACCTATTTATCATAAATGGCATCCTACATGTAGGCGTTTTTCACTCAACATTGTGTCTTAGAGATTATTTTATTTCAGAACATAGAGATATATTATATTCATTTCAACAACTTCATACTATTTCTTATTATGAGGATATCACATTTAATTTAGCCATTGTTTAAAATTTTCCCCTACTACAACCAGTGCTGGCATAAATATCCGTGTAGATGTCGCAATGTATGAATGCATCTCAAAGGTTTCTCAAGGGTTGTCATTTTGCTCATTTTATAAAGTGATTGTACAAACTTACACTCTCATCAGTTGTGTACCACTTGTGTGTTTTCCTACAACCTCACCATCTTTTTATTCTACCACACTTAATTTTGCCAATCTAAGCATTGTAAAAGAATACAAAATTTTACAGATGTTTTAATTTGAATTTTTCTTATTCCTCAACCTTAATAAATTTGAGCCTCTGTATATATTTATTGTCCATTGGTATTTTCTTTTTGTGAATGATCTGTTTGTATTTATTGCCTGTTGTTTTATTGAGTTAACTTTCTTCTTCTTAATTATTTTTGGAGTTTTAAAAATGTACATTTTGGATAATAATCCTTCTGCATTGTATTTAATGACAATAATTACTCCCATCCACTGTTTGCTTTTTGTCCTATACATGTGCTTGATTTTGATTTAGTCCATTTATATCAACCCTGTTTCTTGGTGCATTTTGCTTTTGTATCCTTTTCATAAGTAGTCTTTCCATATCTTTAATGTCATAAATACATTTTCTAATATTTTCTTCTATTTTAAAAAGTATTAAGCCTTTCATCCATCTGGGCCTTATTTTAGTAAATGATGAAAAGTAGGATCTAATTTTATGCACTAGTTATTGAGCTAAGAGCTTTCCAGGTATGATCCCTGTCATTCACACCACCTGAACAGTTAGGCACACTGACATCCATCTTCCAGATGAGGAAGTCAGCTGAGAGGGATGCAGTCATTTGCCCAGGGTCCCAAAGTGGACACAGAGCGGCCACCTGAAATGACATCTCTCTGTGAGATCAGAGTCTTTGCATGCTCAAAGGCCTCTCTTCGAGGTCCTTGCAGGCTGAACACTGGCCGATCTCAGTAAGGGGAGGACCGTGTGGGGAACAGCCTCTCTCATGTAGCAACTGAAGTTACTGAGCATCCCTGAAGACCAGGAAGACAGGCCCCAAAAGGGGGCAGCAGACTTCTGCAAAGGGCGAAGACTGCCCCAGTCTCAGCAGCATCACTTCTGTGAAGCAGCTTCGGGCACCGCCACCCTTTAGGATATGGAGGGTTCTTGGTGGGCATCTGACCCAGACAGGTCCTGCACCTCGTTGAGGAGGACACTGGTCCAGGCTTTGCTCCTCTCTCTGCACAGCAGGAGGGGGCAGGAAGCTGTTAGCACAAGCTCTTCTTCATTTCTCATTCCTACTGAGCCCCTGACTAGGAAGGCTAAGTAGGGGGCAGGGGTCTTCAGAGGGGCAACAAAAGGAGGAAGATGAAGGGAAGAGATGGCCGGACGAAGGGAACAGCTCTTTCAGGTATAACCCTACGCATTCCACAGCCCTCTCCTCACCCACTCACCTGTGTGGGCTGGAAGCCTGGCCCAACCTTTCCATCTCTCCCCAAAGAGCAGTGAACCACACGCTTAGTGATGCAGAGCGGTGGCTCCAGGAGCCCTCGGCATTTACTGTAAATCACGGAGACAGGAGAGAGATGCAAAATCACTGAAGCAGCTACATCGGGCACATCTTACCCCCAAACAGTTTCCCTCCACAGCATATGGGACTTTGGAGACCAAACCCAGAGAAGCTGCTCCCGGGGGGCAATATTCTCAAGTCCTGGGAAAGTGCTTCGGATACGATCTAACATCAAGACCCTCTTAAACACTGGCATCTTCTGACCTCCCTTGAGACTGTCTCCCCTTGAAACTGTGCCCTCCACGCCTGTCCTCATGCCCTGTGGTGTTTTCACATTCTGGCTTGATTACATATTTGTTATCTTCTGCCCACTAATAGATTTTAAGCTCCTGAAGGGAAGGCTTGGTTTTCTTTGCAGGAGATCAGTACATTCTATTTAATTTCTTTTGAAAAAAGATACAGGCAGAAAATTCAATCTTCTTGTTCCTAATAGACCTTTTCCCCTAATCAGATGATTTCACCTCTCTGCCCAGAACACAGTAATCACTTTCTGCTCTGAACCTCTGAACCCCGTTCTTCCATCTGGGGTGCCCTTTCTTCTGTGTCTGAGCTGGTGTTTAGACTCTCAGTGGTGTTGATCAGCTGCCCTTGATATATTCATTGTAACTGCATGTCACATGCTAGAAAAGGTGAGAAGAGGGAAGAAGTGGCCCTTCCTGCCTGGTTTGCCCCTGAGTCTCCCCCATGGCCCTAGGGCTGACCCTGCGTGTCCCAGCCATGGGGGAGGCTGTGCAGAGCTGGTCACCAAGCCTGTGGTCTGGACCAGCCAGTGCTGCCCTCTGCTCTTCAGCTCAAATCCCACTGTCACCAGGCAGGGACACCCTCCAGATGGCCCCACACAGACACAGATGCTGCTTGGAAAGTGGGCGGGGGGAGTCTCCCATTGGCACATCAGCCTGAATCAGTAACCAGACTAACTAGTGTGTCCAATTGGTCTGTCGCTTCGTGGTGGGCGGTTTCCTACCCGGACCCCTCAGCTACCTTTTCCAGAACCCAAACTCCCATGGTAGAACTTGTTCCCATATCATCTGAATTTCACAGAAATCTTTATTGGTGGAGTTGTGGGAGAGAAGCAATATTCCCTTTCCTGAAAATGATCGAATTAAGAATGATTATAACATAACACCCTTCCCACCTGCTGCACTGAAGGTGTCTTCCTCTTATATAAATATCGGGCTTGTTGCTAATTGTATTATATATTATACATGGTGGTCCCCTGAGGTCATTAGGCAAGGACATACCCTGGATGTCCTTGGCAGGGCACGATAATTTCCAGTGTTGATGACAGAGGAGCGGATCCTCTGCAGGAAACAGGAACTTAGAGTGGGCTGGGCCTCTCTGGCCTTGCTCTCCTGGCTGTGGAGCCTGTGACCGTCTCGGTGCACTTGAATTAGCCCCCACGTGGAGGGCTCTGCTACCTCACTCCACCATGCTGTTTTGTCAGCCTATCCCGGCGCACAACCTCTTAGCTTATTTCCCTCTTGTGATCCCTGAGTCTTGTGATGCTCCAGTTTGGGCAGAACAAAGGTCTTACCTTGCCAGGCTGCGAACGTAGTCATTCAGGTGTCGCCCAAGGACTGGCTGACGCAGCGGGGGGTGCTGGTGTGTGAGGACCAGCTTGTCCCTCTGCCCTGTGGGGAGAGTCTCCAGCTTTGCCAGCCCTGGTGACGGGGCTTTATGTGGGCAGGAAGAGGTGGTTTGCCTAGCAGTTCCCTACAGGATTGCTGCAGGCAGAGGTCTCCTTGCTACAGTGAGAGTCCATTTATTCCCCGCACCCGTGTGAGTTATCATATGGGAAAATGTGGCACAGAGTGTAGTTTGGGAACAGGGCAGAAAGCGGCAAATTTTGCTGGAGATGTTAGAAGTTTGGGAGGCTTGATAATGAGTCAGAACTTGCCAAGCGGAGAGTAGGAAGAGTACCTGCCTCTGAGGGCATGTTTTGTCCCCAGAACAGAGCCTACAGGGGCAAAGGGCAGGACCCTCTGGGGAACAGATGGGGGTTGGAGGGGATGAGGGGATATCAAGCTCCAGGGACACACAAAGCCTTGCTGGTGACTAGGAATTTTACTGTCTGTCTTACAAGGGAGAGCATTTCTGAAGACACTATAGGTTGGTTGATTGAGAAAACCCACCTGCTTCTGGGCAACAGAGTTCTGGCATGAAGGGGAGTCCAGCTGCACAGCAGTGGTTCTTCAGTCACCCTCGGTTCCCCCGAGCCCCTTGCCGAGGGAGGCCTGTGGGTGCTGAGCACCAAGGGGCACTGCTCTCAGATTCCAGAAGTGACTCCCTTGCAGAGGCCTCTGGGAAGTGAATTGCAGCTATGATTCAAGTCAGGCCAAGAGGAACTTTCAGAGCTCATGATGAGCCCAGCACACCTCCTTCTTGGGGGTCAGGTGACCAATGGAGACGGCACACCTGCCCCTAGAGGACCATCCTCTGTGCAGGGGAAACAACCCCAAATACCCAGCACTTCAATAACCAGGGTGGCAGGGTGGGGGTTGCTCGGGGAGTGGCCGTGCTGTGGGAGGGCAGAGGATGGGTGAGAACGGTGATCGGACCTCTCTGGGTGGGGTGAATGGGCTGGGGCAGGGAGAGGTGAGATTTGAAGGGGTGGAGAGGACAAAATGCAGTCATCCTTTGGAAGGAAAGCGTCTGAATGGCATTTGCAAGTGCCATCAGCCAACGTGTGGGTGAGTATCTCTATGTGCAGAACTACGTCAGGAGTGCTGAAGGCAGGTCCGTGCCAATGACAAATGGTGCCCCTGCTCTCTTGGGACCCACCTGCCATGGAAGACACATTCATTCATTCACTCATTCATTCATCCCACAGATGCTCACTATGTGCTGGGTGTGGGGACAGAACCCTAAAGGGGAAGGAGACACAGGCAGCTAACTCATGAAAGGGATATACCTTCTAAATAATGTCTAAGAAGTTTTAGAAGGCTGGAGTAATGAGACTGGATTGCTTTTGTCTAGGAAGAAGACCTCCTCGAGAAGAAGACGAGTGAGAGAAGGAAACCAGCAATTGACATGTGCTGAGCATCTGCAACGGCCACCTGTGTGCAGCTCCCAGGGCTTGAGCAGTCTGCAGGGGGAGCTCAGCAAGGGAACAGATGCCTGTCATGCGCCATGATGACGGTGACAGTCAAACATGAGAGTGCTGAGGAGAAGGCGGGAGGGAGGGAGAGAGGAAAAGGGAAGAAGGTCTCATTAGGAGGCCATCGGTGGCATGTGTGTCTTGGAGGGGTGGCCTCAGGGTACTCGGAAGGGGTCCTGTGCCTCTGTTAGCCTCTGTGCTGATGCCGATGTCCTGAAGACGCCAAGATCACAGACAGGAGGAGAAAGCGCTTCAGCTCCCGTTCCTGTGAGCCACTATGTGTCTCAGAAAAAGCATTAGGAAAGTGGGAAAACGGCTTTTTCATGCTGATGCTGTGTGAACAGGCTTCCCAGAGACAGACAAATTTTAAGATGGTGTTGAAAGATGACAGGGAAAGAGAGGAAGCTCTCAGTCCTTCAGGCCTTCTGCTGCCTTCTGAAAACCTATCCCTCAGAAGTAGACCTAGGAAAGGAACCCACTGAGGGCGGCCCCTGGGGGCTGCGGGGCAGGTTGGAGGAGGGGAAGAAGGGGGACTTCCTGACCACTTAGGCCTCTGGGGTCACGCAGGGAACTCTCGGCCAACCCTCCCACCAGGGAAGTCCCCAGAGGCTGAGGCCTGGGGAACCAGCTTCATAAGGGCACCCAGTGCCTAAGGTTCTGATTTGTCATTTAGTTTACATACCTTCCGGCAGGGCCATCTTAAATATCCTTGCAGTGCACGGTCACCTGGTGGCAAGGCTTAGGGCCCCCGGCAAGGCCTCCCTGAGTGGGGCCTCTCCCCATCATTCTGTCTTGGCTGTGCAAGAGTCTGCCCGAGGTATTTTTCTTGCTTAGCTTAAACGTTATATCATTTGGGTTAAACATCGCCCTCTTTGGGACCCTCTTTGAGTCTAATTTATGCATTGTTTTTTCTAGGAAGGCTTCCGGAGGAACTCTCCCCACCTCCTGCCTCGGGGTTCCCAGGGTGATATGGGAAACATGATTATTGCACTAAATAGGCAGTCCTGCATGGGCCTGCTGACTGAAGTGCTGCAGTCCCTGTGCCTGACACCTCCACGTGTCTCATCATTCCTCTCCCAAGGCACCCAGCGCACATGCCCACCTGTCTGTTGGTGATCTGAAGGCTGGCTTAGGCCCCACTCCTCACCTGGGACCCCAGGTGGTCCTCAGTTGGTTCTCGCTGAAGACCCTGGAGCAGAAAACACATTCGGATCCCGTCTCCACAGAGTGACTATGCTCATTGCAACACCTTTTACTCCCGATAGGAAGGATGCAAACAGGCATGAATACACGTGAACACGCTGGGTTCCCTAAGGGTTGGAGTGACTGAGACAGTGACGGAACAGATCAGAGGAAGAGCAGGGATCACCAGCTTAACCAGTTTTCTAATTTTATAAACAGATTCTGTCTCCCAGGGCAGCCACCACAAACACAATCTCCTGGGGACAACAAGGGCTTTATATCTAAGAACTGGAAAACTGCCAAAGGGACTCCTCCCCAGGGCCACTTCTGTGGAAATCCATTTGCCCCACAATCCAGACAATGTCAGTCTTCAGTGGGATGCTGAGATGGGTGACCCAGTTCTCCCCATCTCATCCAACCCAGCAAACTCAGCCCTGAAAAACAAAAACATTAAACTTTGCAGAGAAACTAACAGTATGGAGTGGTCACATTTCAGAAGGAAGCAAGAATTCTTTTCCCTATTAATTGTATTATGATTTCAGAGATATTCTATTCATGTGTGAGACCCCCAGCTCTTTGAGAAGATAAGAGAATATAAATTATTTATTGTATACCCTACATTCAGTATAGGGCTTTGCACATAGTAAGTGGTCAATAATGCTTTGGGGCTGAGATGTTTTGTGGTCATTGATGTTTGATTTATGGCATCTTAGGTGAGGTGTGGCTGGGCCTTGGGAGGAAGTAGGCTCTGGAATTAGACTGGCCCAGTTGCCTGGGGGAGGTATGGGGTTGCCGGGGGAGAGGGTTCAATCTTACAGATGGAAAACTTAGCACTCTATGGGCACAACTGCTTAAGCACATAGCTCAAGGTGGGGGATTGCCTGGAGGAAGTGGCACTCCCTGAGGGCTTCCATGCTCACACACTGTTCTCAGCCCTCTACATGCCTTTCTCCTTCACAGCCCACCTGTGAGACAAGTAATACTCATCTTCCTTTTGCAGATGAAGAGGTCGAGTTAGAGTGAAGCAATGACATTCCCAGGTAACACAGCTGACTACACCCCAGGCTGACTGGAGAGTTCATGCTCTTAACACCTTTCCTCTACTGCTCCTCTGCAGAGCGGGGCCCCAAAAGTGGGCGGCGTGGAACTGAGGAACCCAGCAGACAAGCACGGGGTAAGTCAACACAGGCTGATGCTATGGATGGCGCCGGGGGCTGCAGCAGGGTGAACCACATCCTAGAGGGTCTGGCTACTAAGCTGTTGGTGGAGACAGGGATTGACACAAAGGAGCAAGGCACAAAGAGTCCCTGGGCTCAACAGTGGATTCATAGAAACCAAAGCTAACAGGGCTGAGGCCCAGGGTATTGTAACAGACCTCTGAACTACTCCTTCTCCAGGCTCTGTGTTGGACACATTCTAGGGCAAGGCCAAACATCACTCTCAGAATGTTTTCTTAAAGTGGGAATTGTCCGAATAAGGGAACTGAGGAAAGCATAAACCACCTCATCCAAGGCACAGACTCACTCTATTCCCTTACAGTGAATGCCTAAAGCCTATCCTGTTTTTTCAGGCCACCCAACTGGAGCCCACGTTGACCTCCAAGGTTGTGTTACATGATGGGGAAAAGTTATCTGGAGAAGAATTCTGGGGCTCGTTAAACAGTGGGTAGAAGAGGAGGAGAGAATGAGGGAGGGAAGTAAAGAGCAAATTATAGCAGGATGATGTTTCCTTTTCCTGTAGGAAAGAACCTAAAATAATTGCATCTCCTGTTTAGAACACTTTTATTTTTCACACTTCATTCGTGTTTATGCAAAGGAGTGGGTTAGGAGACTGCATACTTAGGAAAAACCCCTCCTAGGAAATACATTGCTGGGCCCACAGGACTTTTCAGGTCATTGAAGGAATGGGTTGGACACTAATATTTACTTACAGTGGAAGATTGACTACAAGTCCCTCCTATGCCCCTCTGCTTTTTAAACACTTTGTATTTATGATATTTATTGGGACAAATTGATCGGTCTCCCTTTGAGTGTAGCTGGAGAAACTTAGGAATGCTTGTCCAGGATTGTTCAGGGCAAGCCCAGCCTGGGAAACACTCCCTGTTTATTTGTTGGGGGACCTTTGGGCTGCTATAACAAATACCACAGGATGGGTCATTTAAACAACAGAAAGTTATCGTCTTACTGTTCTGGAGGCTGGAAATCTGAGATCAAGGTGTTCGTAGGTTGGTTTCTTCTGAGGCCTTCTTCTGTCTGTATCTTCACATGGTCTTCCCTCTGTACACATCTATGTCCTCCTAAGCTCCTCTTTTTGTAAGAACGCCAGTCATATTGGATTAATGACTTCATATTGGACTTAACGACTTCATTTTAACTTAAGTAAAGGTC
Organism: Propithecus coquereli; assembly: GCF_000956105.1. Lineage (NCBI taxonomy): Eukaryota > Metazoa > Chordata > Mammalia > Primates > Indriidae > Propithecus > Propithecus coquereli. The sequence continues at coordinate 256,499 of NW_012152385.1, forward strand.
CTATCTTCAATTACAGTCACATTCTGGGGTACTGGAGGTAAGAAATTCACCATATGAATTTTACGGGGACACAATCCAACCCACAACAAGGGGTGAATTTGGACAGGCTTCTGCAACCAGATGTCACTTTGGTCCTTCTATACACAGAAAGGGGTAGCTCTCGCTACAAAGCATAGACACTAGAAATCTGGTACATAGGTATTAGACATCATTTAGAAGGGGCTCAAAGGACCATGTATTACCCATTGGTTTTCCAACTTAGTTGCCTATTGAAATCACCAGGAAGTTTTAAGAACACTGATGCCTGACACTTACCCTTAGAGATCCTGATTCAGTTGACATCAGGTGGGGACTAAAGCTAGTAATTTTTTAAAGCTTCTTGGGAGATTTTAACGTGAAGCCAGCATAAAAGAAATGAATGGCTAGCGAGGTTCAGTGACTTGTCCAAGATCAGAAAACGTGTGGACTAGAGCACAGGGCTCCTGATTTGGATCCGGTGGCTCTTCTACTAGTACTTTCCTTCCCATTCCCTAAATACTGATATTCCATCAGGGTTCCAGCACGGAACCTTCCCCAGCTGCTAGGAGAGTAGGTGCACTGGCCCCCCATGCAGAGACTGGTGGGTGATGGCATATAAAGACAGATTGATTCTGAAGGGCCCTCTCAGCTCCAGAGCCCCCTGCAGTGACTGCATCCTCGTACAACTCCTCCCTTCGCCCAGTTCTACTTTTCCCACTCCACTGCAGGGGATCCTGTGGATTGCAAAGACGCTCTCCAAGAAACTCTTATCTGCCAATCTTCATCTCAGAGTCTGCTTTCTGAGGAGCTGGCCTATGAAAGTTCTTCCCTGTGTTCATTGTTTTTTCGTTAGTACTTACTGATTGCTCACCATGTTGGGTTCTGTGCTAAGTGCTTGGACGATGAAGAGGAATAAAACCTAGTTCCTACTTAAGCTGTTTGCCATCTTCCAGAGGGGCTGGTGGTCAACAGCCAACTCCAGTGCCCTGCCTGAGCTATTGGAACGGCAATATAAGGTGCAAGGTGCGTGAGAGTGCTGAAGAGGGGAATGCTGATACCCAGGTGAGGGTGTCCTTCCTGACTCTTCTCCTCCTCTTGATTCTTCCCAGAAGTCTGTCTAGGAGGCTGAGCCCCTTCTTGAAGCAGTAGCTGCTCTTGCTGGCATGCACAATCTTGTATCTTCTGGAACTGGATTTATGAGGACTGAACAACCAGGACTGGGTCTTTGTGACAACTGTCCCTTTGTGAGTAGTGGCTACAAAGAGGACTTCCCAGTACACCAGTATTTAGGAGGAAGGGGGCCCATAACTCCACTAACCTCAGACAGCCTCACGCCTCCTCCAGAACATCCCCGGTGTGCCAAGCCCTGGACTGGGCCAGACTGAGGGCGCCAGTAAAATAGAAGTGAAGGTCCCAGCTTTCAAGCAGCTGCCAGCTTAAGTGGGTTGACAGGTACATCATCACCAGGTGTCTTAAGTCTGGTGGAAGATGAACAGTCTGCACCCCGGGGAGCCCCAGGCCTCCTGGCCTAATTTGAGAGATGTGGTTTCTGCCACAGGCCAGTATTTAGGACGAACATACATATTTAAAAGACCTAAGAACACACAAATAAGACATTAACATGTGCAAATGGTTACAGCTGACTAGCTAGAGTCAGGAGATAGGAGAGGCAGAGCTGAGAGCAGGATGTCCCAAACATGCGGAGTCAGCCCATCTGCCTCAGCCAAATCAGGTGGTTCTGGGGGCAGGAGCCCTGGGCAGCATCGCGTGCACTGTAGGTACAGCGTTAATACCTGCCATAAGGGAGGGCACCGAGTGTCCTGTGGCAGGCAGGCTGAGAGAGAATACCACTGCGTGCACATATATGTGAAAGCATGAAAATGATCAAGGGGACAACATCACTTGGGTGTTTTGTATACATAGGTTCATGATTGGTGAACATGATTGTGTGTGGAATGTATGTGTATTTGTATGTGTGTGTGTGCACTCGTGGGGACTTCCTTTCCATTGAGGGGAGGTTAAAGATGCCCATACATAAATCATCTAATCCCCTCTCTCCCTCATTCCAGCAAGCTTTCCCTGTGAGCCACGACGGCCCCTCACTGTGCTGGCCTGGCCAGCTTTCCCTGGGCAGAATGGCCCCCTCTCCTGAGGAGTTGGACCTCTTGTCCAGCTCTAGCCTCTTCCTTGCTTTCAGACCTCAAGATTAGGAGAATTTTACCAGTCCACAGGTGCTAGAGGACACTGTGTATGGGGTGTGATTTGCCCAGGCTGGATAGAAGGTAAGTTTCCTGCACAATAAGGGGCATCTAGAAAAATCAAGACCATTGAGCAAACTTTGAGAAGCAGGTGAGAAGGAAAGTTGGAAAAACAAGTCACCTTCACTTACAAGAAGAGCCAGGAGATGACCTTAATTAAGAAATCACCTTAATTTGGGGCAGAGAGGGGTTTACAGAACGTTGGCTGGAGAGCTTGACGTGGAGCTAATTTCCTGAATTCTTGGGTTAAAGACTCCCCTGGCATCCCTCCCAAAAGCAGACAGCAGTAAAGGAGAGGGTTTGCTCTGGGCAGCTGGTGGTCTGGCTGCATGGCAGGCAGAGAGCATGGGGCCCTGGACAGCCCTCTTGGTGGCCCTTTGCTGAGGGGCTTGGGGAGGGAGGAAGCAATAGCCCTGGATGCTCAGGCCTGACTCCAGGGCACTTAGTGTGTCTGAAATGCAGTGAGACCATGGGCTGGAGAAGGTGCAGTGCTCCACAGTGGTCTGAACTCCACTCAGTCTCCAAGCCCTGGTTTAAATACCACTTACTCCAGGAAGCCTTCGGTGATTTCTTTCACCCTCAGTGCTCTTGGATTCTGGAAGCTTCTAGTTTTTCTCCTGCTTCACTGCCTGTATTTTACTTACCCTTGGTGGCTCCTTCCACCCACCCTGATGTGGGAACGCCTGGGGCATCATCCTGGGCTTTCTCTTTTTCTTTACTTATACAAAGCCCTTTTCAGGGAAATTTCTTCACCTTGTGGTTTTAATTAGTAACCCTAAGTCAGTGACTCCCAGGTTCCAATGTGTAGGCCTGGCCTTTTCCATGATCTGGTGACTTATGCACCCAATTGTCTTCATCTCCCTCACTGTCTCACTGCACTTCAGACACATTAATGCCCTGGAGTCAGGCCTGAGCATCCAGGGCTATTGCTTCCTCCCTCCCCCAATCCCCTCAGCAAAGGGCCACAAGAGGGCTGTCCAGGGCCCCGTGCTCTCTGCCCGCTGTGCAGCCAGACCACCAGCTGCCCGGGATCAAACCCTCTCCTTTTACTGCTGTCTGCTTTCGGGAGGGTCATCTAATAGGAATCTCAGGCCTCCAACATCCCCAAAGGAAGCTCTGTTTCCTCCTGTGACTTCTCCTTTCCCAGTCTCAGTAACGGCACCACCATAGATCTAGTTACTTAGACCAAGCAGAAGCCTAATCCTAATGACCCCAACATTCCTCTCTTCCCTGGGTATCTTTCATTGGCAAAACCTACCAACATTGCTTAAAACACATCCTACATTCACGTTGTTCTCTCTTCACCCAGGACAGGTCACGGCCTTCGTAATCAGAAATATTGCAACAGCTTTCTTCTCACTCATCCCTTTGCTTTTACCTGTTGCCTAAATCCATGCTCCACAAAGCCAAGTGGCATTTTTAGAACATAAGTGAAATCATGCACTTCTCTGCTCAAAGCCCTCCAGGGTCTTTCTGTCACACTGAGAGTAAGATGCAAACTCCTCATCCCGGCCCACCAGGCGTCACGGAGTTGGGCTTCCTGGGGCCTGGTCCTTGCCCAGCTCCCTGATGCCATCTTATTCTGCCCCGTGTGCTTGTCCCACTCCATCTTGGGTCCCTGGCACGGGCTGTTTGCTCTGCCTGGGCTGCTCTTGCCCCACACCCTCCCAAGGCTGGCTGCTTCCTGCCAGGCAGGTCTCAGGTCAAATGCCACTTCCTCCAAGAAGGAGGCCTTTCCTGACCGGCAGGGACCCTCTTTCATACCACTGTGCTTTGTGTTCTTCACAGCACTCATCACACCTTGATGCTGTGTTGCCTGTGTATCAGGTTTGTTTCTTCTTCTCTATCTCCCCCCGCTAGCGTGTAGGCTCTACGAGGGTGGAAAGCTTCTCTGACTCACTCCCCTACTCCATCCGAGCCTTCAAAGCGATGCCCAGTACAGAGTAGGCACTTGGCGTGTCTTTATTTAACGACTATATAAATAAATGGGCCCAAAAGGGATGCTGTTTGATTTGGAAAGCCTTGATTTCCTTCTTGGGAAATGAGTTCTAGACAATGACAATTTTTACTCAAAAGGATTCAGTCTGTATCTTTTACCCAAATAACATGCATTGAAGTTCCTATCCTTTCCCTAATATTTTGATACAATGACTACTATTTATTATGTATTTATTGTTGAGGAGATGGAGCAGCAGGTCTCCTTGTTTTTGATGATAGCTCTCAAACATTTGGAGATTTGTGTCCAGCGTGTCCTCCTCTCAGCAGCGTGGTGCAGAGGGCGTGCTGGGACTCCAGGGTGGAGACCACGAGTCTGGCTTTGCCACAGGCAACTTACAACCCATTTGGGAAAGTCATTTCTCCAAATCTTGTTTTCTAGGTTATGAGATGAGCTTAATAATTGTAGCCCTTCTGGCCTTATGAGGCAATTGGAAAGATGAAGGAGATGGCAAGCATGTATATTTAAAGGAGAGGTGGCTGTCACTCCTGATTTATTTTTTTCACTCATTCAATCCATCAGATATTTCAGAGCAATGCACTGGACTAGTTAACGCATGGCTGAAAGGAGGATGTGCACCGTATACCCTGCTTGTGCTCACGTGTCTGAGAGGGTTGATGCACACAGATGATGACGGCTGGAAGGTACCGGGTTACATAAGGAAGGTGCAGCAGTGTGTGCTATGAGATTCAGAGGCAGGACGGTAATCTCAGCTCGGAGGCTCCTGAGATAGAGGAAGATGTCATCTTGAAGCAGCCAGACCTAACCGAAACCAATCCCTCAGGGGTCTGCAGAGTACCCAACCCAGGGGCCGGCACAGCTCCAGCAGGCTGTGGAACGTAAGGTGACATCTCCCAGCCAAGGCCATCCTCAATGACTCTTCAGTGGTGGAGACTGAATTGACCTGACTGGCAGGTCCTGAGGCTCTGGAGCAAATATTTCTCCTCTTAGAATGCAACTTTAACGTTTACGCAGAGGCAGAAGCAAAAAAGATACAGTCACGTATTACCTTATTTTTGCTGTTAATTGATTCATTTTGAGCTTTTTCTGCCTTGCCTCATTGGGGGTTCAGTCTTGTCTTCCCTAGGGGAGCCAGGCTGGAGTCAGGCGCTTAGAGTTTCACGGGGTTCCTCGGATCTGGTGTCGCCTACAGCTACTGTTTCCAGTAGGCGAAATCTCTTGCTCCAATTAGCACCGTCTCTGCTGCAGCCCCGTTGCCCCTGCCCCTCTTTCCCTGCGTGAAGCTCCCCAGGCTTGGGGCAGACAGGAGCCCCGAGCCCAGAGCCCTTCCGGGAGTTGCTGGGAACAGCCAGAGAGGTGGGAGGCAGCTGGGGGGCTTTCTGTCAGTGAATCCTCAATTCTGTCTTCACACGACACAGACACAAAGGGAAAGTGTCCCTGAATTCCCTCCATTATCGACTGGAAGGACCTTTGACAAGGAGTTAAGGGGCCAGCATGATATGAAAGACCAGATCTCTGGAAGAAAAACAATAAGAAACATAAACGAGCTTTATTTTTATTTTATCTTTTTAAAGAAAGCGCAAGTTCTATTTATTTGGCAAATGAAATGAATGTCTGGAATAACACAGTTGCTTTTCTTCTTTTCTGCACAAACTTTCATGACACAGGTGGGAGGCAGTCAGGGTGAGTTCCCCTCACCCCTAGAATTGCCAGATTTAGCAAATAAAACTATAGAATGTAGTTAAATTTAAATTTCAGATAAAGAATAATTTTTTAGTATATTATGCAATATTTGGTACTTAAACTAAAAAAAAAAATCGCTGTTTATCTGGAATTTAGATTTAGCTGAGTGCCTTATAATTTATCTGGCAACTCTACCTTTCCTAGGACTGAAGTGGACCCACCTGGGAGCTCTGGATCTGGTGGAGTCTGCTGCCTAGTCCTCCAAGGAACTTGGTGCTGCTTTCTCTCCAGGCTCCTATTCCGGGGTGACCCATGCAGGGCTTCTCTGGGACAAGACTCTCCTCCTCATAGTACTGACACCAGAGTCCGCGGCTCCTGGGATTACCCAGGGATGACCATGTGGTGAGACTTAGTAACACATGCAGGTGCATTATTCCTTCCAGAAGCCCAGAGAATGGTGATTCTCTGTGTTAATTGCACATTGGAAATAGCTGGGGACTTAAAAAAAAAAAAAGTTGGCTGAATCTCATCCCCAGAGATTCTGAATTCATTGATCTGGAGTTTGGTCTGCGTGGTGGGATGTTAAAACATCTCCCCAGGTGAGTCTAATGCGCTCCCAAGGTCGAGGACCAAGGCTTTAAAGACAATAATGCAGGAAAGCGCAGGTCTGGCCTGGGCTCTCAGCTGACAGGGACTTAGGAAGCTGTCCATTCGCTGAGTGTGCTCTGGGCTCCACGAGGGAAGAAAAGCCAAGTAAATTTCTCCATTGAACTGATATCTACTCATCAGTTTTGATGGTTCTAGTCCTCAGACATGTGGTGGGGGGATTCAGAAAAGTTAATTCTGAGACCTCTGCTGTCCAGATGCTCAGAGTACACCTGGAGAGAGATACTTCCTCCTCCCTCTACCCCATCTGCTCTGAAACACCACCTCACGTGGAGCCCTGGAGTGGGGACCCCAGAGCCCAGTGTGTGTGTGAGGGGGTGGGGGCAGAGAGAGAGAGGTCAGTATGTGCTGGAATAGCCAAGGAAGACTTTGGGCAGGAGCAAGACCGAGGTGGCCTCGATGGCCCAGACACTCATTCCACTGGCAAGCTGTGACAAGCTTTAGTCCCTCCTGAAATGAGGAGATAATGCAAGGAGCAAGTGGCATGGGGCCTGAGGTGGAGAGGAAGACAGGGTGACATGTGAACTCACCACCATAAACCAAAAACACTTAGATATATGTGCTAAAGTGACAGGGAGTTTGGGCACAATGACAGTAACAAGAGCTGTTATTCCGTTATGATCTAGTCATATCATAATGGTTATTATTACGTACAATACATTCTTATTTTTGTTATAGAAACCAAAGATATTAATGATAATACAGTTCTACAACAATTCTTTGTCCAAATCCTTGGGGCTGTACTTGTTTCAAAACAAGACTTTTCAGATTTCCCAAAAGTAAAGCAATATATATTATTTATAAAGCAAAATCCCAATAGCAACTGGGGCAGTATCCTGATCAAACACACTAACACTCTGCAGCAAAATTTCTGAATATTGACAGTAAGCGGGGTGAATATGCATGATAAAAAGACTCACATCAGTGCGGGTCAGGTTATGAAAAAATCTTTTGGTTTTCAAATCTTTTTGGATTCTGTGACTAGGAGATTATGGGCCTGTAATACCTATGTATGCCATTTACAGAACATTAACTATTTGGCAGTCAGTGTGCCAAATATTTTAAATACATTATCCCATTCAAACCTCACAGTATTCCTGTGAGAAAACACCATTACTATAGGCAGAAACCATTATTACTCCTATTTTGCAGATGACGAAAAAGAGGATTACAAGGTTGAATAACCTGCCCAAGGTCCGTGGCTCTTGGAAGAGGTTGGACTAGGAATTCAAATTCTGCTCTGACTACAGAGCTGAAATATCCCTGCCAGGGGGGCTATAAGTGCAGAAGCAGGGGAGAGAGTAGACACAGGGACATGCAAAATTTTGGCAGTCTTTCTGCCAAGATATGTGTGTGTGTGTATGCAGAACACATGTGCATGCTCTTGTGTGAAGTGTATGTGTACCATAATTTGTGTCTTTCTGTGGTCCTGCACACCTCTGTGTGTGTGTGTGTGTGTGTTGGGGGCATCTGTTTGGGGTGGGAAGTCTGTAGGCATGTTGCCCTGTACCTTTATGTCTGTGCCATCTCTTGTCTTTGCATCAGCAGTTCTGGAACAGAGAGAGTTACCCTCCCGATATCTCCGCTTTTACAAAGTCTGCAGCCCAAGGAGGAGGGGGTTGACTTGAACAAGTTTCTGTCATTCTCAGGAGAGATGGAGTCTTCGGAGTAAGGTCTGGTGATTGGGACTGACTGAGTGCAGGCCCCAAGTGGACGAGTTAGTCAAGGTCAGTGCACAGTCACCCATGGGACCTGGGACCCCCGCAAGCACCTCAGTGCGGTCAGTGAACTTCATTTTGGTTCATTTATTTTTTAAGGGACTGTTTTCTGAATAAATGAAAGAAACTAGTATTTTCTCAAAGGTTCCTGGGAGAAGGGAGAGATGAAGATGAAAACCTCTGTCGAGGCCTTGGTTTTGTATTGTTGGTCTGCGTCCTGAGCAGCCAGCAGAGCTGATGCGGTAGCGGGGGCTGGCGCACCTCTGTTTTCTATTTTCCCAGACTGTACCCTAGCGAGTGAACCTGGGGTGCAGCAGAGACACCCTACTCCCAGGAAAACAGGGTCAAGTAAGCAATAACCTTGAAGGTTGGGATTCACAGCTCAGGCTGTGGGGCAGCCGTGAATATGGGAGGGCGAACCTCAACACATCAACTCAGAAAAGAAAGGAAACAACCCGACTGCCTGGGCTCATCGCTAGTCTGTATTCTCTATGAACCTCTGAGTTACTACTCCAGGAAAGAGAGAAAAACAGGGAAGGAGCTGACATATATTGCCTAATGTGCCAAGTGCCTTGTTCACCATTTCTCATGCTGTATTTTATTTCTTCCTGAGAGCTACCTCTAAGCAAGGTATTTTATCTTCATTTTAAAGAAGCTCATGGAGGTTAGGTAATTTATCTCAGGTCATCCTGCAATCATGTGACAGAGCAGGGATTTGAACCCATGACCCTTTGATTACCATCCCTCTCCATTATACCACACTGCCTCTGGGGTTCTTCCCCTCTCTAAACACTGTCGCCAGAAGGGCATGAATGATAAACCACGAACACATTGGTTTAACTGTATTTCTTGTGTTTCACTGATGCAGTTATGAAAATTGCAAGTACAGAAGAGATCTGAGGATATAGTTTAAAGTTCTCTAAACTAGAATTCAGAAACACAGAATTCTGGACTTAGTTTTTTATCTCTTCAAGTCCCAATTTCCTCATCTGGAAGACAACAAGGTGGACACAGATGCTATCTAAACCCTTTTTAGTTTGGTTAGGCTCTGAGTCTAAGAGAGCTTTGCCTAATTTATGAGTTTCCTTAGAGTCTGTAGCAAGAGACAGATGCAAGGTGGACATTGACACATGCACTAAATCCTTAATACAGCTAGCATCGTTAATTCATGATGATTTTTACTAACAAATGACGAAACACTAATACCCCAAAACACAAATTGAGAAACAGTTGCTAATATTTCCTGAGCTCTTATTAGGCGTCAGGTACTCTTTTGTAAGAATGGGCAAGCGCCTTATAACTACAGTATGTAGTGATTTGCTAATTTAACCGCTGCAGTAAGAAGGGAGCCAATGGACCTTCCAACCCCGCTGAAAGCCACCCACAGACACATTGTAGTCAATATCAATTTTCCAATGTATTATTGATTCTAAGAGGCATTAATTTCAGAACAAACAATGGTTTTCTTTGGTGATTTCCATATTGTGGATACAACTGCCATTTTTGCTGACCTGCCTATTGTCAGTTACTATTGACTGCCTACGGAATGAAAGAGAACTTATTTTATGGGTGTCTTTATTGAACTGAACTGGGAGAAAGGGGCAGGATTGTTAATAACTGTCTCCACTCCACCCCCTGCTGCTCTATCCACACCTGATATAAAACTACTATACCCACCTATAGTCCCTCATTCTACCTCCAGTATGTGCTTCCCTCATCTTGCCAGCACACATACACATCAATTGCATTCACCTCTGGTCTCTATTTCATTTTTGTTTGACATTGCAAAAGCCTACGAATGCTGTTATGACTAAGGACTTATCTGTGAGGCACTCATTCATTCATTCATTCACCAGATGCGTGCAAGGAGCTGGGGCATGAATGGGACAAGGGGAGGTCAAAGTCTAGAGGGTAACTGGGAAAGAAGCGTGGCCCTGGATGAGCCCCACCTGGTGCGGAGTGGGGTGGGCCCCAGGGCAGGCCAGGTCCTTGGATGTTGAGTGTCCAGGAAGTGCATCCTGCCTGTATCCCCTGGGAAAGAAATTTGTAGCCCACACCAGGAGCTTCCTTCTGCTCCTGCCTCAGCTCTCCTCTCCTCTTGCTGCCTTTTCCCCGGCAGTTGTATCCCCTCACGGACTCCAGTTATCATTGCTGCACTGACCACTCTTGAATGCATACTCCATTCCACTTGTTCTTCTGAGTTTAGAGTCGATGTTCCCACTTGCAGGTACCTCAAACTCAACCCCTCAAAACCGATCCCCCCAACTCCCCTAAAAAGATCCTCTACTGTGTCCTCTTTTTCCCTCTGCACACCCACTCACTCATGCCTGAAAGAAATTTGGAGGTTGCCCTGTAGTGTTTCCTCTCACTTCCACATCTAATCAGTTAGTGACTTAAAAAAATCCTTTATATAGCAATTAAACTAGTTTTTAGTTAGTAAAGTTTTATTAAAGTATAACATATGTGCAAAAGCCTTCCATAAGTGCACAGTATGATGGAGTTTTCATCTCCAAGTAGAATACATCTCTGTAACCACTATCCAGATAAAAAAACAGACCTGTCCTAGGAGAAGTAGACCCCTGCCACCTCTCAGTCACTCAACGACCCCCGCCAAAAGGAGATCATTCTCCTGACTTCTAACATCAGTGATAAGTCTTAGCTGATTTCGAATTTTCTACAAATGGACTCATACAGCATGCATCTTTTATGTCTGGCATCTTTCACTCAACACCATGCTTGTGAGATGCATCCATGCTGTGATGCATTATCAGTTCTTTATTTCTCAGTGCTGTGTGGTATTCTGACTTCATAGCAAAGGAGTTTTATTGTAAAATTTATATCATCATGAGGCCATGTGAAGACATGCTGAATAAAGTCAAATCATAGGACATTTCCTTTCATAGAGTACATCTTTAAAAGAAGGACATACCTGTTGGTAAATTCACACCCAGTGGATATGGTGTGTGATGTCTGGGCGTTGGGCACACTTGTAGTCCAACTTGGGCAGTGCAAAGGCAATATATGTAACCAAAGCGTTTGTACCACCGTAATATTCCAAAATAAAAAAAAAATAAAGTGTACCAATAAGGAAGGGGACGTACTCTGGAGAGAACCAGACAGCCAAGATGCCAGGAAAAGTAAAAGTGAAACTTCTTTCATTTTCTAGAGTTTGTGCTCCTCGTTGTAGTTTTGAAAGAAAAGTCATGCTTCAATTAATAACAGACAACGGAGTCAATATGATGGGAGCAGAGACAATGATATGATCAAATGCCAAGAAATGACTGACAGCTGAAAAAATATCTTGTGAGCCAAAGCAATTTCTCTTGACTTCTAACTTTATTCATCCAACGAATAACATTTCATCACAGTTTTATCAATGGAATGCAATTCCACCCAGATCATTCTGTCAACGACAAGAAGCAGCATCAAATCATTTTGTCCACACAAATAAATCAATCATTGATTATTATTTTCTCCCATTTGGGATACAAGGAGGAGGACCAAATATCTCGAGTAAAACAAAGGAAAGAAGGAAAGAATTTGTTTTGTTGTTGTTGACAAATCCAGTTGGGTAAATGCAATGTATACCTTTTTTATTTTGATACATCCTGGTGTGAGCAGGGATAAACAGTTTTTAAACTTAAAGCAGAGACAAACTGTGATAATAATAAACACATTGAAAGAAAATGCAGCCATTTATTGCTCCTTGCAGATACAACAGCATTTCCAGTTTTTCACTTTTGCTTATGTAGTTCTCCTTACTGAAATTTCTTCCCCATTCTTTGAATGTATAATCAAGCTTTGAGAAAAATTAAACCCCAAGGGCTTACAAAATCCAAAAGGGGAAGGTGTCATCCTTAAATGACAAGCTGTGTGGCAGTGCCCTGGTTGTGAATCAGGCTCCTCTTCCTAGGACTGCAATTTTGTCTTGCAGCCACTTCTCAATGCTCTTAAAATCCCTTTCTCCAGACTCTTTAGTTGGTGGTGCACTACTGGATGGAGGAAAGATTTTTTTTTCCTTTTATAACAATCTAAGTTCATATTGATGCTATACATGATAAAGTTATGCATCAGGCTTTTTTGCTAAGTATGTTATATCATGAGCATCTTAGTCAAATTTGCCCCAGGAGGGGGGAGTCCTCTAGCAGCACCCCGTGTGGAGAATGGTTCACTCCCTGGGGCCAGTCAGGTTCAGTTTGCCCTTTGCTGTACTTCCCTGGGCCACAGCAGGGAACTGGCTCCCTCCTGTTCACAACTGTCCACTAAGGCCCCTGCTGTGGGGTCAGCAGGGGGTCTAATGTCTCAAACATTGCTTCTTTTTCCTCCCCAGGACCACCATAAGCTGAGGCACTTTCCCTTTGTCAGAAGCACAGAAGCCAATGGTCTGCTGACAGCCTTTTCGCTGACATGCGCCCTTTGTGCCACTGCAAAGGACTCTTCCATCTTGGTGCCTCAGTTGTGATTTATCCTCCTAAGAAATACCAACCCTGTTTCTAGGCCAGAGAAAGAGAAACAAGTAAAACGAATACAATGGGACATCAAGTTCCACAAACAAGGTCAACTTGTACTTCAAAGTCCTTGAAGTCGGTGAATTTCATTATATATCTGTGTCTCCGGACTACCGCTTACCTGAAATGAAGAGAGAGAGGGTCAGAAAGGTGTCTTCATGATAAAAATGGTGATGATTTTTGGTGGATATGGTATTTAAGTAAACAGAGTTCAAGGAGATTTGACGTAATCCAAGTACTTCCACCTAAACGGGATTTTTTTTTTTTTTTTTTTTTGAGGCAGAGTCTCACTCTGTTGCTCTGGCTAGAGTGAGTGCCATGGCATCATCCTAGCTCACAGCAACCTCAAACTCCTGGGCTCAAACGATCCTACTGCCTCAGCCTCCCAAGTAGCTGGGACTACAGGCATGCGCCACCATGCCCGGCTAATTTTTTCTATATATTTTTAATTGTCTAGATCATTTCTTTCTATTTTTTTAGTAGAGACAGGGTCTCGCTCTTGCTCAGGCTGGTCTCGAACTCCTGAGCTCAAATGATCCTCCCACCTCGGCCTCCCAGAGTCCTAGGATTACAGGCGTGAGCCACTGCGTCTGGCCCTAAATAGAATTTTGACGCAAACAATGACTTTTAAAAAAATGATACAATTTTTTCCTGATATTAAAAGTAGTGCTTATTTATTAAATTAAAAAAAAAAACACCCAGTAAGATCTAAGTATAAAACAGAATACATCTATATTCCCACCATTTAACACTATTTGGTATATTTATTTTCTCTCTCTCTCTCTCTCTCTCTCGTTCACTCTTGGTCTCGTTCTTGCTCTCACTCTCTTTCTCATATATATTTGTTTTGTTTTACAAATTGAAATTAATATTCATTCTATACATGACAAAGTTACACACCATGCTTTTTTACTTAATATACTATATCATGAGCATCTTTGTCAACATTTCAGAAACATTTTACCAAAGCCTTGTTTTGAAGGCGTGAAAATTGTTCATTATTAATTTTAAAATCAGGAGTATATAATATCATTTGTGGGCACGTTTATGCACTTATCTTGGCACACATTTCAAATTATTTTCTTAGGAAATATCGCTAGAAGTAGATTTAAAAAAATATTAAAGCATTTGATACATATTATAATATCATCCAGAAAGTCTAAACCAATTTAAACTCCGATTAACAACATTTGTACATATTTCCAGTGCAACCTTGTTAGCATTGGAGAACATAATTTTTTTTTTTAAAGTAGTATTTTGATAAATAGGCAAAGAGGAAATCACACTGTTTTAATTTGCATGAAATACTAAATACATCCTCATTATTATCGTTTATTTTTTGTTTCCCTTTTGTGAATTGCCTGCTTATATTCTCGCCTATTTCCTAATGATCTGTAAATGCTTTTTCTTACTTCTTTGTAGAACTCTGATATATGCTACAAATATTTTCCCCAGATATTTGCTTTTGTTTAAAAATTTAATAGTGGTTTCCCCCCTACAAAGAGAAATGTCTGATATTTATGTATTAAAATATAGCTATCCTTTAACGATTTCTTCCTTTGTTTCTGGGTTTAGATCATATTTTAAAATAATGTGTATTTTCTTCCATTTTATTCTTCCTTCCTTCCTTTTTCCCTCCTTCCCTGTTTCCCTCTCTCTCTTTCCCTCTCTTCCTTCCTTTCTTTCATTTTACAATTAATGGGTCAATACCTCTGGGGCATACTATGGAGCAGAAATCTAACACTTTTTTTTCAAATATGTAATCAGTTCTCTAAGAGCCATTTATTAAATATTCTCTTCTTTCTCTCTTGATTTTAAATATGATTTTGGTCAAATGCTGAGCTTTAATTAGCATTAGAATCTATTTTTGAAACTGCTTCCCTGTGCTATTGGTCCATTTGACAATTCTAGCACCATATTGTTTTAATTACTAAGTTTTATAATGTAGTAAGTATCATTATCTGGTCGTGTTAGTCCCCTTT
>NW_012152385.1:273094-292281 GCF_000956105.1 Propithecus coquereli
GCTTAATATATAATGCATTTTGTAGTGCTTTATGTGTATTTGAAAAGATACAGTATTCTCTGTTGGCAGTATCTATAGTAGATATATGTCTGTAATGGAATACCCAAGATGACATTTAGTTGTAAGAGTTTTAAAAATACGATAGAAAGAAAAAGCTGTTTGGTATCTCCGATGCAACCAACGGGCCAGAGCACACGCAGCCATTGGAGAAGAGAATGATTCCATCTGAAGCTGAGGACCTTCCCCAGATCAGTCAGTGCCTAGAAAGGGGTCAAGGCTGGGGACACCGAGGGTAGCCTCGGGAGATACTCTAGAGCACAGCTGGACCGAAAGGGGACTCTCTGGGATCCGGTGAGAGCATGTCAGCCAGGGCAGGCAGGGTGGCTGGAGGGACCCTGAGGTTAGGTCTAGACCCAGGGCAGGTAAATGGGTGCCTCTGTTGACAAGGATAGTTGGTTCTCTCCTTCCCTCTTTATGAAATCTCAGTAAATCCTTGCGAAAGGCTGTCATCTGCTTTCAGCCATGGTACTTAGAAGAAAAGTATCTTCCGGACCCATGCAGAGAGGGAAAGAGAAGAGGGGCCTCTGTCAAGGTGGGTGGGCAGCTGAGCTTACCCTTCCTGGGCTCAGCTGGAAGCAGGATGAAGGCTGGGAAGCTGGAGGCGGACAAGAGGGCTCCATCATTGGTGCCAAGGAGACAGCCCTGGGGTGAGGAGCCCTGAGGGACTGTAAGGAACATCATGGAGGCACTTTCAGGGCATTGTTGTCTGCCTTGGGCCGGCAGGTGAGTGCTTATGGTGATCATAACTGGAGCCATCAATTAAATTTTATTTTAGGTCAGACTAGCTGGCTTAGAAGACATTAAAATTTGAAATCTTTTAAGTAAACATTGATTATATTATTTTGAGTCCACCATCCCTTTCTGACAATATGATTAGCCAAAACCTGGGAGAAACGTGTTCAACTTCTCTGTGATTACTATATGGCTCTCAATTTTCTCTTGTTGGAGATTTTGCTTTTTGTTCTATGGTATAATATAATGTGAGGCGAGGACATGCATTTACTGTGTCTTAATTGTGGATTACACCCGTAATCAATCTAAAATGCCCCTCTTGGCCTATTTAATGCTTTGTTTGCAATTTCTATCCCTGTTTCCTTTCTGTGTGCATACATCTTGGCTGAGTGTTTAACCTTTATTTCTGACCTTGTTTGAGTTGTAGCTTGTGTATTTTGTATTTTGACCAAACATAAAAAGCCTCTGTCTATTAATCAGGAAGTTAATTATACTGATGGTGATTTTCAAAACTCATACGAGTAGCGAATGTTGCAGTTCCCTGTCCAGAATCTGTTCCCTCCTGCTTTGTCTTAAGGGAGCTCAGATATTTACAGGAATTCACCTCTTGCAGCTCAGGAGACTCTGACTCCACTCTAGCTCCCAGGGTGAGCCAATTGGTCAGAGTGTAATTCCACTTTGTGCCAGTGATTGGCTTGGGAATGGGCAGCTAACTCAATTCTGGAAAAGACAGGGAGAAAGGAAATGGATTTGGGGGCTTTTCTGGGAAAAATTTCTTTGATCCTAAGAAAGCCATAGGCGAAGGTGGACTCTCACCTGCTGTGCCTCATTATATCTGGATGCTGACGTGTGGAGGCGTGGTAGATGGCCACCTTGCTGCCTGCCTGGGCATGAAGTTCTCACGAGGATGGCCGAGCAAAGAGATGGGAAGAATCAGGGCTCTTAAAGCTATCCCTGAGCTTCTGAATCCATGGCCCGGTGGTCGTCCTACATCTTTCATTCCCGTTACATAAAATTAGGCAGTTTTTAAAAATTGTCATTTAAGCCAATTTAAATTAGGTTTTCAACTGTTCATACCAAGAGCACTTAACCAATATAATGTGTTCATTTTTAATCTATTTACCTTTATTTCATGTTTTTTTTATGTATTATTGCTCTTTGGTTTTTGGTTTTCTCTTATGCATATATAGATGATATTTTATTTTAAAAGTAAATAAAATATCATTTATTTTAATTCTGTGAATTGCTAAGTATGTGCTTAGTTTTTAATTCTACTAAAAAGTGAGTAGCTTTGTATATACTTGAGTCTGTATTTTTAGAAGTATCAAAGTCAATGTAATAATGATAATTATGTTATAATTATTGGCTAATGTTTATTGACCTCTTAATATATGATATGCTACTGTGCTAAACAATGTATGTATATTCATTTAGTCCTCACTGCAGGATTCTGAGACACAGAAAGTTTAATTAACTTGCCCAAGTAAAGCAGAAACTGTCAATCGCCTACTCTGCAGATGAGGAAATTACTACCGTTTTACTTTATGCCATGCTATTAACTCTCCATTCACTTCCTGCCTTTTTGTGGTTATTGGGGGAATTTCAGAACCGGAATATTAATAATTAATTATTTTTACATTATGTGTATTCTTTCAATTAAAAAATGTTTTCATTTTGTTTTGTGTCTACATTTCCTACAACCATTTAGACTCATTTCTACATTTAAATGCTTTCGGTAATGCACCACCATTCCTTTTGAACCCCAATCTTTTATACTAAATTATTTATCACAGTTGTATTAACTGATACGTTTTTCAGCAGTTTTATTCAGAAGATACTTTGCTTTCATATTATTTTCATAGAATAATCACTTGGTTGGTTACAGAATTTCCCCAGAAATTCTATGTATTTCTCTTACATCTTCTTGTATTTAGTGCTGTGTAGGAGAAATTAGAGCTTGAGTTTTTCTTTTTTCTTTTTGCCTTGTAGTCTATATCTGTGGTACCCAATCCCCCCCTCCCCCCCGGGCCATGGACCGGTACTAGTCTGTGGCTTGTTAAGAACTGGGCCACACAGTAGGAAGTGAGTGGTGGGTGAGCAGGTGAAGTTTCATCTGTATTTACAGTCACTGTCTCCCATCACCCCCAGATGGGACCATCTAGTTGAAGGAAAGCAAATCCGGGGCTCTCACTGATTCTGCGTTATGATGAGTTGTGTAATTATTTCACTATATATTACAATGTAATAAAAATAGAAATAAAGTGCAATAGGCTTGAATCATCCTGAAACCATCCCCCCAACACCCCCAACCCCGGTCCATGGAAAAATTGTCTTCCTTGAAACAGGTCCCTGGTGCCAAAAAGTTTGGGGACCCTGATCGATATCATTCATTTCTATTTAGATGCTGGTGGTATTTGGTTTTAAAAATTTTTACACAATTAATTTCTATTGCACAAGTAATTCCTGAAAACAACCTCCTTCCAAATATTAAAACTATGCAGATTAAAAAAAAATCCTATTTGACTATCCTTTCCTAAACTCAAACCCTTTCCCCAGAGGTAACTATTGTGAGCATTTTGTATTAATATGAGTCTTTCCAGAAATTTTTCTATGGATTCGCATACACATATCTGTAACTGTGGGCAACACTTAGTATTATTTTGGGGAAATTGTAGCATGGGGATAAATGCAAAGACATCAGTGAGATGATTTTGGGGGCAGGGGGCTGGGGTAGGGCCGAGAGCAACCTAGTCACCCAAGAAAGAAGACCCCTTTGCAATGACAAGTGAGTGAGCTGGTATCTAACGAGAAAGACCTTGGACTTCTGATTTAAGATTTACTCCACAGGAAAAGGTAAGACCATCTCAAGCTTGTGG
Source organism: Propithecus coquereli (assembly GCF_000956105.1). Taxonomy (NCBI): domain Eukaryota; kingdom Metazoa; phylum Chordata; class Mammalia; order Primates; family Indriidae; genus Propithecus; species Propithecus coquereli. The sequence continues at coordinate 276,763 of NW_012152385.1, forward strand.
CCTTGTTCTCCTGGTTTGGCTCACCTACTGACAATTCCCACCTTAGCTCTAGAGCTCACGTCATCAGTGGAGATTCTCCCCAGATTGTGACCAAGGTGTATTTATTATTAATAGTTAGCATGGATAGGTTTTCTTCTTTTCTCATGTTTTCTCAGTGGGGCTTTGGAAAAAGTGAAGTCCTGTACCTAGATAACAAGAGGTCATCTTGGGCAGAAAGTAGACCAAACTGCTATCAATGGGCACGTCACCTATAACCCCAGGAGAGAGTAGCTGAAATAGCAAGCCCTTACCCAGTGCACCTCCGATGTTTTTATTAGAAAAGAAGAAGGCCCCTTTTCATGAGAAATGAGATCTTTGGATAAGGGTGGTGCTCTGACACTGAACTAGAGAGATTCAAGGAATACACTGGGGTTTGAGCCTAGAGAAATGACTCCCAGCCTCTTTCCCACCAAGTAAAGCCTACTGTGTCCAGCTTCTTATGGATCTTATAAGATTTTCTTTCCCAAATGAACCAATTTAGTAAAAATATGTTTTTCCATTTTAACTGCTCCCTTAACTTCCAAAGAGCATGTGATATTCCGGATTACCACACTAAACTGCTGTCATTCTTGGCAACGGCAAGGGAGGTTCTGTCTCATGAGCCAAAGGAGCTTGCTGTGGGTAGACAACCTGAGCCAGGCTTTGGGAAGTTTTGAAGACTGAGCAATTTCCTACCTTTAATGACATACATTTTGGTGTCACTCATGTTTATAAAAAAGGAACAACCAAACCGACTAGGGAAATGCCGACTTGTGCATCTGTTGGGTCTGGCAGCTCTTAGCCTCGCTTTTGGTTGTGAGTGCCTTCTGGAACCACTCAGTCTAGTGGTCCTCACCCCACCCACATCCCTCTCCATCTTGCCATCTGCTTTATTTCCTCATAACACTTACAACACATAACACTTAACATTGCATTTATCTGGTGTACATACTTTTTCCCTGTCCATCTCCCCTCCGAGATGTATGCTAGATGAGAGCAGGGATCTTGCCTGTCTTACCCACTGCATAGCCCCAGTCAAGAGATGGCATTGCCGCAGAGAAGACATTCGACAAATGTGCATTTAACTTGTCAAATGAACCCACAGGTTAAATTCCTGATGGTGGAAGTCTGGACACTAGAGTCCTAGGTGGGGAAAGAAACCATGAGGCAGTAGGATCCCAACTACATGGGGCTCCTGCTTATGTTAGAAAAGCTTCCAGAGTCTGTGTGCAGTCAAGTCCTGTGGCTTGTGGCCAAGGGAGGGTCTTTTCTTTTTTACCCATAAAAGATGATATTTATATGTTGAAGCAATGAGCCAGAAGATAAACGCGAATACAGACAAATTCTGAATTTGGATTCAAATAACAAGTTGCACAGACACAAGGTAGGGAAGATGTTTCTTGACAACAATTTATGGAAAAAATTATGTTTTGGCTGCCTCACTGTGAATTAACAGCATGAGTAGCTGTTAAAATTTTACACTAATAATGGAATATCATGTCTAATAACACAAATAACATCAACATTCATTGTAGCCAGCATTTATTTTGCACTAACCATGTACCAGGTACTGTGCTTAATGTTTTTTTTAAACATGAAGACAACTCCTGAAAACCTTATTATGATGTCCATTTTATGGATGGAGAAACCTAGGTTTAACCTGTGCCAGGACACAGAGCTAGGACGTGATGGAACTGAGTGTATCTGACTGCAAAAGGTGTTGTTCTTAGCCACTGATTGTCACGATGTTCTGTGTGGGCCCGAACGTATCTGGGGCATTGAATTCATTCCAGCAGACACATTTTAAGGCAGACAATAACCAAACAGTGGCAAGGTAAAGTTTATGAAAACCACAGCATGTGGGGAACGTTCGTGGGATGTTTAGTGCAGAGGAGAGGCAATGAGAGGTGAGGGTCAGGAACGAAAGGGCGTCAAATGGAAGACAGCAGACATGTCCTATGTGGTTCCAAATGGCAGGACTGGAACAGCAGATGGAAGTTACAGTGAAGCAGATTTTAGCTTGACACGAGAACTAACTTTCTAAAGATTAGAGATGTGGGATGCAGCTCTTGAACTCACCCACCCCTTCCTCCCTCTAAGCTCGTACAGCCATCTGTCAAAGTTGTTGGATTTCAGGAAGGAGACCCGTCCACCTCCAAGAGTGCAGGATTTTCTAGATGAGTTTAAAGTTGATTTAAAAGAAAGGTAAGGACAATTTGAGCTGATTTAAGGTGAATCTTATGCAGGGGTGGGAGGATGGTATCACTCTGAGTTCCTTTCAGTCTTTTAAGACTGTAACTTGTCCATTAGGGCCACAGTCAGGGAACATTTGAACTCAGAAATAGAGAATTTTTTTTTGTCCCAAACCGAAATCCTCTTTAAAAATAATAATTCTTGGATGATATTCTTGTATTCAACTTATTTCAGAGCCTTTCCTACATACTGTTGTGTGTGTATGCTCAGCCCTGGTTAGGTGCTAATTTTTAACCAGGCCCACTCCCTAGCCCTCCCCTCCCTAATCCCATCCTAGGTCAAGACCATGTGCCTTCCTGCCTCTTGTGGCTCCTCCAACCTTTCCCATCCCTATATAGTGCACACACTGCACAGACAGAAGTTACCTGTGCTTGTAATTCCAATCCCCCAAAAGAAGTAGAGAACAAAATAATGAATCCTACACGATTATAAGGAATGAGGGGACAAAGCTGGCTCCAGGTGCATTCCTACAAGTCAGTGTGGGTTGAATTTTCTCTAGAAAAAGTGTACTTATTTTTGATTTTCTACCAGCCTCATGGTACAGAAAGCATGTATCTACAAAGTGCTAGATGAAACATGATTGTGTACAATTTCACAAGGTGTTTAAGGAGGTGGTAGAATCTCAGCATAAGATTTGAAGAGCCCCATCCCCTGAAATTGTCCTTCCTTGGGCCTGAAATCTTACAGTTGAAACAATGCTCTTCTGAGTTAAGAATTTCCCTAAATATCCTTCTAAAGGCAATCCTGATGTCCTCACAGGGAAGGGAGTCCTCCTCCAGGAGGTAGTAGTAGTTTATTGATTACTTGCTTCATGCCAGACACTGTCCTAAGCCCATGACATGTTTACCTTATTTAACATTCACAACAGCACAATAAATATACACTATTATTACCTGCATTTTACAGATGAAAAAAACTGCGCTTTAGAAAGGTTAAACACTTTGTCTAAATTCACATAGCCAATAAACGGTAGAGTCTGGATTTGGCTTCAGAACCTATATTCATTCTTAACAAGTGTGTAATATTGTTTCTAACACTCTCTAAATATGATAATGTCTGACAGACACAGGAGAGAGCTCAGCATAAGAACATGATGTGTGTGTGTGTCACAAGGTGAGGGGTAGGGAGGTATTTATTTTGAAGTAACCCTTTTCCTAACCTAGGCCAATTATTAATCTAGAATTTATCTGAGATGGTTGATGTAATCCGGGCTTCTGGCATAGTAAGGTCAGCACTGGCATTTGATTATTTGCCTCAAAGTCAACCAAAGTCCATATCAGGAAGTAATTACTTATGGACAAACCCATCTGTATTTTCCCTCCCTTCTTCCCTCTCTCCCTTCCTTCCTCTTTTTTCCTCCCTTCTCAGGCACTCAATTATCTCTGAGTATTCACTCTGTGCCTGGCACTGTGCTATCCACTAAATATATGAAGACGAGTAAGTCTCAGTCTATGTCTTTTGGGGCCTCACTGGAAGGAGAGTTAAAAAATAATTACTATTCAACATGGCAATGGTTATAAAAGAGCAGATTTTCCAAACTGGTGTTTCAAGGAACATTCTTTGGCAGGATGTTAAGTAAGTGTACCACGAAAAAGAAGTATTTTGAGTTAAAATAAGTTTAGGAAATGCTGAGTTAAATAAAATTAAGTAAGTTTTTTCTTACTGGGGAATTTTCATACCCTTTAAAATGCTAATGTGCACTGTGAATCTCCAAGAAGGGAAGAGAACACATTTTCCAAATCCATTTGACTGCATAGCGTTCTTTTTTCATGGCAAACTTAATAAAATATTTATTCTTCCATCCATCCATCCATCCACCCATCTAAACTTCCTTCCATTCCTCCAGTATTTCTTCATTACACACTATGTACCAGACACTGTGCTACATCCTGGGGACCCATCAGTAGGCAAATCTGTGGAGTTAGTATTCTAGTTGGAGAGATCAGCATCCAGAAGGCAAGCAAATATATAAAATTACCAATGTGTGGTGCGATTCATGTAGAAAATAATCAGGGTTCTAAGATGAGAAACAAACAGGGTGATCACTTAAGTAGGTGGTCCAGAAAGCTCTCTGTGAGCAAAAGAAATTTAAAGCAGGTACCTGTAGGAAGAGAACGAGCCAACTTTGCAAAGAGTAAGAAGAGCCATCCAGGAAGAGGAAACAGCAAGTGCCAAGTCCCTGGAATGCAGAAAGGCTTGGCAGGCTCTAGGAATTGAGCTTCCTCCAGGAGTGCAGGTCTGCTTAAAGGCAGAAGGCTGGACCTGACACATTTTAAAAATTAGAATCTCATCCTCACGACATCACGAGTTAGAGGAGACCCTGGCAACATAGATTCCAAGATTTCATCCAAGAGAGTCCTGTCTTCTAAGATATAGGGCTGCCTGCTATACTTGGCTTTGTTTACAGGGTTTTCCCCTTTAGATGGGAGATTAACTTCAGCCCCAGAATGTAGCTGTTGAGAGTGTCGCTTGTGACATTTCTCTTTCATATGAAATGAGGACCACTGAGGATTGAACAGATCACTATGTTTTCAAGGAGAAAACTGCTCTCAAAGGTGTAAATGCCAATATAAGTGATCCTAACTGGTAACCTTCACTCCCTCCTAGAAATGGGAAACAATAAGCCTGAAGGTGGAAATTTATAAAAAACCTATCTGGTTACTGTTGACTCAGTGACCAAGGAGGGGGACAATGCAGATAACCCTGATTCCTGAAGCCTGAGTGCCTGCTCCCAAATCTTTTATCTTTCAATTCTCCCTGAAAGATTAAGCATCCCCAGACACCACTTTTATGGTCTCTGTCCTGGATCTTCTCTAATGTCAAATCAACTGAAAATCTCTCAGCCAGACATTCAGGACTATCCATTATTATCATCATTTTCTTCTGGTTGACTCTGCCTTCTTCTTGTCCACTTCCCCCAGGGCATTCTCTCTCTCTCTCTCTGTCTCTCTCTCTCTCTCTCTCTCTCTCTCTGTCTGTCTCTCTATCTCTCCTGCTATCCCAGCCCTCTGAATTTGTTTCATCATGCCATTAAGGCCACAAAGGAATAAAGAAAATAATTCAGGCTTTGGAGTTGCAGCCACAGCTTTGATCCTCTCTCTGCCACTTGCTGTCTGGCTGACTTGTCTAACTGTGAATCTTGCAGACCTTCAGCTGCCTCGTCTGCATGCAAAGATGGTAATAATAATAAACCTTGTCAAGTAATGACAATACTGGTCACATAGAGTTGTTGTTACCTGAATTCTACTGTCACAATATCTTTCCTGTTGTGGGTTGGGGCACTCTCCCTTCTCTGGAACTCAGTTCTCCCAACCTGCTTGCTCACGGTGGGGGCCCTTGCTGTTTGTTGACAAAGGAATCTGTTTCTCCACTTTGCATTTCGACTTTGTGGCCCTTACTTAGCTATTCACAGTTGGCCTTTAAGATGGCAGACTTTGTTTCCCATTTGCTCACCTTCTTGCTATCAAAGGCCACCTGGCTTTCCTTCATTCCCAGTTCTTGTTTCCAAGTAACCCAGGCTGTGTGAGAGCCTTTGTCTCTTGCCTGTTTGGGAAGGATAATTGGAAAGTTGTTCTCTGAGGTCCAGTCTTGGTAGGCAGAGACAATGGAAGTCTAGTCCTAGCTCCTTGGCCAGTTTTCACTCAGCCAAGAACTCCCGTTGGTTTGCTGTAGAAGGCACTACTAGAGCATCTTGTCTGCCATGGTAGCCTCATAGTCTGGTGACTTTCACCCGTCACCGACACATGCTCTGAGTCTAGTCATGCCTTCTAGACCCTTGATGTACTGTGACCTCAACTAATTCAAAATGGAGACGGGGGAGTTTCATTCAAAGCCCAGAATCCAACATGTCCTAGCTCTCACCACAGCCCTCACCACACCCATGGCCATTCCTACAGAAACCCTTGCAGATCATCTGTACACTTTCCTCCTTTCCACTGTAGATGTCACAAGTTCACAGGTGAGGTGAGGTATGGTCACTCAGGTCCTTTTCCTGGTGTTGCTGTGGTTGGGAAGCACCTTTGCTGATGCTCAGGTCTCCTGAGTGGAATGCTGGATTGCAAGAATTTTACCTCTTCAAGGAAACATTTATTGATGAAGAAAAAGCCAGATGTATCTCCTCTCTCGCCCTCCGCTATGCCTTGGATACTGTTTGTCTCTGCCAAAACTCATGTTGAAATTTGATCTTCAATGTGGCAGTGTTGGGAGGTGGGACCAATGTGGGGGTGTTTGGGTCATGGGGGTGGATCTCTCAGGAATAATGTCCTCCTTCAGGGGTGAGTGAATTCTAGCTCTCATGGGAATGAATCAGTTTCTGTGAGAGTGTGTTGCTGAGAAAGTGTGGCTTTTTCGGTTTCTCTCTCTTGCTTCCTCTCTTGGCATGTGATGTCTTTGCACACACTGGGCCCCCGCCCACTTTTCCCCATGAGTCAAAGCAGCATGAGGCCCTCACCAGGTGCAGCTGCCCATCCACCCCACATTGTCACAGAGAATACCCACAACTTCCTCTCCATTTGGCCATAGATTTGAATTTTTGCTCTGGAAATACAGTTCCCTAATTGAGAGCATACACTATCTTTAATTCCAGAAAGAATGTCCCCCTACTTTGGCTGCAGACAGACTTCTTAACTCTAGCTTCTGACTGGTCCCTAAAGCTGGCCACAGACTGATCCCAAGCCCACACTTAAAGTTATCCCATAATCATGATCATACAGTTTATTCCTTGTATGATCATGATTATGGGGAGACCACTCTTGGACTCTTCCTTTGCTTGTAGATTGTTCCACACATGAAAAATTACAAGTATATAACCCCGGCCACAAATGGAACCCAGGGCTCCAGCCTCTACCCAGCCTCAAACTCCGGCCATAAACTACCAACTCAGAAAGCCTTCTGCCTTTAGCTGACTACAAATCAGAACCATAATAATTTTTTAAATGAAAAACTTAAATATATACAGATGTCAAGAAACTAATATATTGAGCCCTATGTCCTTGTCTCCTTAGCTCCAACAATTATCAATGCATGGCCATTCTTGTTTCATTCCTATACTTACCAAGTCTCTTTTTCTCCCTCTCCTGGAATATTCAGAAGGAAATGCAGACATCATCACATCCTATCACATGTATGTATTTTGGTTTGTATTTCTAAAATATAAGGGCTCTTTGGAAAAAGATTAATAAGTTGTAACCATGATATAATTATCAAACCTAAAACTTAACAAAAATTCTTATATACAAATATCTAGTAAGCATTCACATTTCTTCAGTTTATATATAGATATTTCCAGTCTGTTTGATCCAAATAAGTTCTTTGTTCTTTGTTAAATAAATAAGTACTTTGTTCCTGATTGATTTGTCTGTCTCTTTTAATCTATGTTTCCTCTTTATCACTATTGTTATTGCATTTGTTGTTGTATTGTAGGAACTATTAACTGCCAACTATTAAGCCCTAAACATGAGGTGACTCTGACTCTTAGTTCTGGTCACTCATGATCCAGGACAAACTGTCCCACAGAAAGAGGGCTCTGATCACAAATGGTGCAAACTAAGGAGCAGGTGGGGGTGTCCTCAGGACAGCCACTACTCATGTCACCAGGCAAAGCTTCTGTCCTCCAACTAGTGAGGAACATGTTGCTCTCATGTCAAATGATGGTCAAACATTGTGTTGGTCATGGTCATTCTGTCCTCTTACTGCTGTTTCCTGACACAGGGTCATGACAGCACAGATCAAATCAAACACCCTGTGTATGCAAATGGAAAACATAAAATTACATGCACAGGACAGGCTCATGCTGTCTCTGCCCACCCTTGGTCTGGCTATGGTAATAAGATTCACACAAGACAAGATTCATAATCAAGACCCACCGTTGCTAAGGTGCATCATTAAGGTGACCAGTGTCGGCATTTGTAGGAGTTTAGAGAATGGGAGGAAATTGAAGCATTACCCAGAAGGTAAAATAAACATCCAGATAGCTTCCATCCTGGAGAGAAAGGACCCTAATCTCAAAATGGCTGGACTTTGGTGATGAGGATTTGACTGTTTCTACAAGCAGCTAGTTATATTTGAGCACTGGGATTTTTGAAGCATTTGGCATGATTAGTGTGGAGTGAAGCAGCAAAAAACAGCATCTTCAGCAAGTTCGTATTGCCTTCAGAGAATGATGCTCAAACTTCTTGGCTGATAGTCAAGTCTCTGCCCATCATATTCCAGCCTATTTTGACAGCCAGAGCTCCCTCTCTTTTACTGGACTCTTCTCCAGGCAGACTGAGCTCCTTGCTGCTTCCCAAATGGGCCATGTGCTTCCCTACTTCCTCGCATCTGCTCGTATTGTTCCCTACTCTTAGAATGCCCTTCCCGCAGCCCTGTCCATGCACATGCTATCCAAAATTCAGGAAGATAATGCTCAGACTAAACAGGAACTTTTAGGAAGCAGCAAGAGGTGGGTCAGCTGAAATACAAAAGAAACCAGAGAGATTTGTTCAACATGCCCCAGAGCTTGGTGCTAGGGAGTTCCTGGACACCTAGATAGCCGGAAGAGGAGCTCGAGCCAGGAGAACCCTCACTCCAACCTGGTACCCTCGCTGTGGCTCAACTCACCCAACAGGAAAGCTCGATGAAAACATGTTGAGCAAAATCATATGTGCTCATTTCTTAATTCAGCTTTCAGATTTAATAGTAGAAAACGTTTGTTTTGGTTTGAATTTCTCTCATTTTTAGATACCATTTTCTCTTCCAAACTAGGTCATTTGAATTATCTGCTGATAGTTCAAATCTGTAGATAATTTGCTTTTACTCACATTCCTAAGAACTAATTACCTGTACATATAAAATGATGAAATCTCATTATATTTTCTTTTAAAACTCTGACATGCATTTAATTACATTAGTCAATTATTACTGTACATGCTGAGGATTTGCTATTGACCAGCTCGTGCTGGAATATTTACTGCACAGATGTGTTACTTTAATTAAACAAATGTGATTACACACATATCAATTTTTATTTGGTTTCAAAGCCCAGAATCTAAAAGTGACGCAGTTGGCAGAGCTGTGTGGTGCGGTGCTGGTTCCCAGGAACACAGCGAGAGGCACTTTACTGAGGGAACGCTGAGTGCCTGCAACTCTGCGTGGGAAACTTCAGCCACAAGTAGGTTTTTCTCAGTGTGTAAGTGCCATTGAATGAACCTAAGAAGGGAACAAACAAACCAGCTCTGAATCTTTCTAGCGCATCCACAGCTTTGCTCTGTTATACATAGGAAATGAGGGACCATGCGTGGAGAACCCGCAGGAAAACTAATCTGAAAGTCAGTCCATTTGTGAGTAGGAATTGCTTGGAATTGGGGCTTGGTTAAACAGGCCAGCTGGAATTTCTCTTTAAAAGATGGGCACGCTTATAGCTCTGACTCAGGCGGTGCAAAGGCAATTTATGTAACCAAAGTGTTTGTACCCCTGTAATACTCTGAAATAAAAAAATAAAATATAAAAAAAATAAATTAGAAAATATCAGGGGTGAAGCGGGACAATATTAGAACATTGGACTTGGTCACTTGGGCTCCTCCTGCCTTATCCTACAGCATACACCTAAGCCATGAGGTTAGTGTCAAGAAGGGTGACCACGTCCCAATGCCTAGTCCTAACCAAGCAGTTATGAGAAACTCTATGAAGACTTAAAATATCTGAATATGTTTTACAAACTGGAGAATGTAAAATTCTCTACTTTCCTGGCACAATGACTATACATATCAGGTACTTAGTAAATAGTCTTGGGTTCTAATAAAGGCAATAAGTCAGTCCATTAGTCAACAAATGCTTCCTGAACACTGTATTAACTGATTTCTGGTGGGCACAAACAGAAAAACAGAAGTCTGTCTGCATGAGTGCAGACGAGCTGTTTTCCTTGGCCTTGCACACAAGAGATTGTTGTGTTGGTTGTCAAGGGTGTCCCTGTCTGGGTTGCATAGCTATGGCACCTGAAGAACCAATCCAATTGGTCAAGTCAGACAAAAGTTCTGCTTAAACTGTCTCCAGGTCTCTTCAATATAGACAGCATCTCCAAGGGTGAGCTTGGGAAGCAAATGAGATGGGACACACTTGGGTTCCCGAATTCACCCTGTGCATTGAGAGTTCACTGAACTGCTACAGAGCATACCATCCACTCTAGGTGCAGAGGGAGTTTTGCTAAAGGACAAGCAGCAAGTTGTCACAAAAATAAAGAGAGCCCAGGGTGAGAGGTGAGACAGAGCTGTATACGCAGAGTAGGCACAACACCCAGCTGTGTGGCTTTAACCTCGTGACAGTGCCATGTCTAATGGTGATGACAAAACCCACCTCATAGTGTTGTTGTAAGGATTACGAACCGTACATTTGTGATCCCCAGAACTTAGTAGGGTCTCAGAAAATTGCTGTTGGAGATGATGGGAGTGATAAGGTTGGTGTGGGGCAGCTGGGAAAGATTGGTTATTGGAAAAGGTTGTTTTTATTCACTTGCCTATGCCATTCTTCCTTTCAGCATGTGGCATGCCACTGGCTTTTTCCTGCCTCAAGATGAAAGCCTATGATGGATACATTCACAGAGTTTTAAGAAAAGGAAGGTTATCTGGTCCAGCTCTCTTGACGTGAATTGCCCAAGATCTTTCAGCTATTAAGAGGCTAAGTTAGGAACCAAACCCAGGTCTCTTACTTTGAGTTAAATGCTCCTTACATTGCATTTCTTTATTGGATGCATATTATATATTAACCAAAAAGACATGCATTTAAAAAGAGGAATGAGGAAGGCAATGATTAACCCAGACTAACAGTGGCATTTCAGCCATTTCTGTTTCACCAAGTGAGATACTGTCAGGATACTGCTGGCATATACCCACCTTCCTGGTAACTTTTGAATTATCTACACAAGGGGCCAGCAATTCTATGGATCAGACTTGAGGTTTCCAACCCATGTGGCTTGAACTATTGATCCCCTCACCCAGTTGGAGTTTGGGACAGCCTTCTTTGGGCTCCAAGTTCCCTATCCAGAGTACCACATAGATGTTATCATTTTCTATGTGTGCCATGAAGTTAGTAAGTTAGCAAGGAAGTGTAGGCCTGGCTAGACTAGCTGGTCCATAAGACCATGCTTTGCCTGTGAAGAGCTAAATAACCTTAGCATACACAATTATTTGAGCCTCAGTTTCCCTATCAGTGAAATTGATGTAATTCTCACGGTTTTGCTATAATGATTCATTGAGACAGTCCAGTATAGTGTCTGAAATATCTTAGATGCCCAAAACAGTGAGTTGAATGTGTCACTTTTTAATTTTTGGTTTGTGATTTTATTCGTTTAAGTAGAAAACTTAGCTGTTTGAGCTTTGAGCTTCGGCTGTGATCTGTCCCGGCCTCATCTCAAGTTACATTTGGTCCACCAGCAGAGGTCTGGTCTGACGTGCTCACTACAGCTAAGGGTGGCAAAACTGGGACTAATCCCTGCTGTCCCTACTTTCCAGAGGGCACCCAGGGCTCAGCTCAGGTCCAGCCCTGTACCCCAACCCCTTCCTGCTTCCCTCCTGCTGAGCTCATACTTTTGCCAGGGCCAGTTATAATTAAAACCAGATTTGTCGGGAGAAACATGCATGCACGCACAGCCAAAGCCTGGAATTGCTTACCCAGAAACAAGTTCCCTCCTCCTTCTGCTCCAGTTCTTCAGCCTCACCAAGAGCAGGGGTGGGGGGTGGAGAGAAGAAATGGGATTTGCACTGTATGTGCTGAGGCAAGGTGATCCTGCACGAGCTACAGGCAAGCAGTCACCCTCCCACCTCACCCATCCAGGACCAGCTCAGGTCAGCAGCCTCAGGTCGAGGAGTGGAGGCCAGTCCAGAAGGGGCACTGGGCCTCCCCTCCCTTGGGGTGGGTCACTGTGGGTTGAGCTGAGCACTGTGGGGGGCCAGGCCTGGGCTGCTCGCCCACTGTACCTCATTATGTATTCCTTCATTGTTTCCTATGCAAATTAAGTTAATGAGAATTAGGAACATAATGGAGCCCATTCACCGTTCTAGTCGCTGGAAAATGGGTTTGACTACCAATTTTCCATTACAGCTGTTTTGTAATTACCGTGGAATACTCTGAATTCTAATGGAGACACTGAGCTGCCTGACAGCCTCTTGACTACTTTTTTTTTTTTTTTGGAAGGTTCAAAAAAAAAGGAAACTCAAGCCCTATAACATGAAAGCCTTTCTATCAGAGTGCCTAGGTTTGGCTTCAGCCGTGGAGACGCCCTCCACTGTTGCAGGAAGGGCTTGCTTCCATTGTGGGGGTTCTGACCTTTGCTGTGGTTAGATTAGTTAGCAGCAGTACTGAAGTTATCCCTTGCCTTGGAAGCACGTAAAGCAGAGTTTGGAGGCACACTCAGCCAGGAGCTGCCCTCTGAAGCAGGTCAGGGCAGCTCAGGGCCAAGGTGCACTGTTCCCTGCTTCACCAGGTGTCCAGCCCACCCCTCCCTGATGACACACACCTGACTACACACACCTCCCCATTCACCTGTGGCTGTTTGGAACACTTAGGAGCAGAGGGTTTGTCTTAGTCTATCTGGGCTGTTATAACAAAGCACTATAGACTGGGAGGCTTACAAACAACAGAAATTTATTTCTCACAGTTCTGGAGCCTGGGAAATCCAAGATCAAGGTGTCTAGTGAGGGCCTGCTTCCTGGTTCACAGATGGCTATCCTCTCGCTGGTACCTCGCGTGGCTAAAGGGGTGAGGGATCCCTCTGGGGCATCTTTTAGAAGGGCATTAATCCCATTTCCTCTCAAAGGCCCCAACTCCAAATATTTAATACCACCACACTGACCTAGTGGGGATAGCTGTTGTGGTCCCTACATCCTGGAGGTCCTCTACCTGGGTCCCACGCCCGCAGCTCCAGGCAGCTCCATCCTTTGAAACCTAGGTGGAGGTAGCTACACCCCTTTGGCTTTCTGGGTGCAGGGCACTCCCCACTAGGGCCCACTGATGCCTTACGTGATGTGGCTGAGCAGCAGTAAGCTGGAGTGTGTGGAGCGGAGCTGGTGACATGAGGCCGTACGGGGCAGTGCACATCGAGTTCCTGCAAGTACAGGTGAACTCTCCTTTGCATTTTTCCATTGTCTTGGACAACACAGCCTGGCTTCTGGCTTCTTTCAAGATGGCTGACTAATCTCTATCAGATGGTTATTTGACCACACCCTTAGTATTCTTTCCCAAGCAGTCCTTTCTCATTCTTTTCAATATGGATAGGCTGAGAACGTTCCACTTCTTTAAGTTCCTTTTTGATTAACAATTCTGTTCATAAGTCATTCCTCTCTTCTCATGTTTTACTACAAGCAGTCAGGAGGAACTAGACCACTCCTTCAATACTTTTTTGGTTTTTTTTTTTAGATATTTCCTCAGTCAAATATCCAATTTCATTGCTTGCAAGTTCTATCTTCCACAAAGCACTGAGACATGAAGATAATTCAGCCAAGTTCTTCGCCACATTATAGTAAGGATGCCCTTTCCTTCATTGTCCAACAAGTTCCTCATTCCCATCTGGGACCTCAACAGCATGCTCTTTACTGCCCTTATTTCTACCAGCATTCTGTTCAGGATTACTTAGATATTCTCTAAGACTGAGGCTTTCTCTACAGATTGCCTCTATCCTTTCTGAGCTCTCATAAGAATTGACCTTAACGGTCTGTTCACAGCAATGTGGGCTTTTTCTAGCATATGTCTCAAAGTTCTTCCAGCCTCTACCCATTATCCAGTTCCAAAGATGCTTTCACATTTTTAGGTATTTGTTATAGTAGCACCGTACTTCTCAGTATCAATTTTCTCTTTTAGATCATTCAGGCTGCTTTAATAAAGTACCATAGATTGGGTAGCTTACAAACAACAGAAATGTATTTCCCACAGTTCTGGAGGCTGGGAAGGCTATGCCTGAGCTGTTGCAGATTTTGTGTCTGGTGAGGGCCCACTTCCTGATTCATCAATGTCTGTCTTCTCTCACACAGAGGAAGGAGGAGGGGATCTCTCTGGGGCCTCTTACATAAGGGCACTAGTCCTATTCATGGAGGCTTTGCCCTCATGACCTAATCACCTCCCACAGGCTCTGCTTCCAAATACTCTCACATTTGGGATTAGGTTTCCACATATGAATTTGGTGGGGAATTAATCTATAGCAGGGGTATTCTTTGACATAATAATTTCCTCTTTTTCAGCACCAATAAAGACTCTCTCCTTGATCAAATTTTGATAAGGCTCTTCTAAAACCTCTTCTCGACTAGGCCTTGACCTTGGCTCCTGTTTTTCTTGAGCTTTCATAGCCCAGTTTTAGCAAGAGTCCTGCTAAGTTGGTTTAGAGAGAATCCCCCTTCTATATCTGATCATCTTCGATCAAATTCTTCATCCTCCACCCTCCGTATCTGGTTACCTTGACCTACCTTCAGCAAGGATCCTGTCAGATCAGTTTAGCAAGAGTCGCCCTACCTTCGATGTCTCCTCCTAGTGATTTTCCATCCACCCACCTTTCGCCCTCCTCCCTGCTCCTTGGCCATAAATCCTCACTTGTCCGTGTTATTTTCAGAATTGAGCGTGGTTCTATATTGAGGTCTCTTTCCCGCTATTGCAGTAGTTACTGAATGAACTCTGTTTTTGCTGCTTTAACTACTGTCTGCCTCTGGTTTTCTTTAATAGCACCCAGGACTCTGGGAGGAAGGACGTGTTAAGAGTTTAACCAGTTCAAACTTTTCCAATAATCCAAAGTAACGGGAGCACGGCTGGGGCTGACACCAGTGAGCACCGAGGAAAGAGCACAAAAGCCATCCTGCAATCCCACATGAGAGCCAAAATCTCATGCTTAAGGCTTCTTAATCAGGGCAGAGACATGATGAGAGTTTTAGTTTAGAAGGCTATTCTGGCTGCAGTGTGGAGAAAGGATTTGGACATGGATATCTTAGGGCGGGTTTTTTTTTTTTTTTATTTCAGCATATTATGGGGTTACAGATGTTTAGGTTATGTATGTTGCCCTTGCCCCTGCTCCCCCCCGGGTCTGAGTTTCAAGCGTGTCCATCTCTCGGATGGTGCGCATTGCACTCTTCGTGTATGCAAATACCTGTCCCCTCCTCCTCCTGCTCCTCCCCTCCCTCCTCCCCCCTCCCCACTGCCCAACCTCCAATGGATGTTATTCTTATATGTACACTTATGTGTTGATCAGTTAACACCAATTTGATGGTGAGTACATATGGTGCTTGTTTTTCCATTCTT